>NC_053158.1:146582098-146919598 GCF_016835505.1 Polypterus senegalus
GTTGCATTTAGTTCACTTTGTTTTTTGCTGAGTTTCTTGCTTACACAAATAACAACACCAGTTAGTGGCTTCTTCTCCTCTTTCTGTGGAGAAATACAAAATATATAGAAGGAATGTAATTCATATATTCATATGAGAGACACACTTATTTCAATGAAGGACTGCATAGAGCTAGAGGTTACTAAAGAGGACAATAAATTAAGGAATGACAAACATGCATTAATATTCACTCAAAATGTTTAGCTTTTAAAATATTTTTCCCTTAAACTGTATAAGATAAAACCTATTCTCATACCTCTAAAAAGGTTGCATTCTAAAATAACATGATGTACTAACATTTCTAACTTGGCACTAACCGAGGTTGTAGCCAAAAGATGATTAAGATCTTTTAACAGAAGGCAGGCAAAAAAATCTACAGACAACTTTCACATACCTCTTTTATCTCAGGAGTTGCCAATTGTGGACTTGCAGTAACTGCTGCCATGTTGTTGCGTGTGCTATTGGCTAATGCTACCTTTAAGTTTCTACCAATCACCTCGGACAGTGGCGTACCTATTTTCCTGTTCTGCTGTCCAAGTCCTCTAGGTGTCTCAAGAGCAGCAAGAGCTTCCTTGAAGAAGAAATTTGAAAAAGTACAAATTATCTTACACAAGTATAGCAACCCTGAGTTACAATATATTATAATATTTATCAAGAAAGCCTGCTCCATCACAGTGTGAACACTGGAAATATTGGAAGCTGTAGTATGAAAGAGGATGATGGCAAAATTTGATGCCATCATGAAAAATACCTTCCATTCCCTCCAAGAGGCACACTCTTGCAGCACTTTAAACCACATGCTTAGTCCAGCAGAGAGTGCTAAGAAGTGCCTCGGTTTGTGGGTCAGTGGAGGGGTCTTTTCTGCCTACTGCTATCCTCCACCCAATGTACTTGTTAAGTTTATTTTTACTTGTAGATTTATTTATTTATCCATTGACTGGAAGTTTATTTTTATTGATTGATTAATTGGATGTATCACCTGTCCTGTGAGTCAGTACTTTTGTTTTTTTAATGTTTCTGCTGCTGTATGCATTTAAATTTTCTCATGGGACTAATAAAGTTCATCTAATCTAATACTGCATCATGTCAGATGGAAGACAATACATGCCAGTGTTAAAAAAAACAAAAAAACTGAAAATTAAGCATAAACATACATCTTATAATAATAAACTAACTTCTAAACTTTCCCACTTATGTTATGGTTTTAAAATGTTTAAAAGAAAAATTGAATTTTATTGCTTTATTTTGCAAAAACATTGCTTGTTGGCATTATCATTGCAGTGGCAGGTTATGAGCAGACACATACCATGTTATCAATGCTAACAACTAAGATCAACCTACATGCATATATTTAGCTTTATTCTGGTTATTAATACTGATGATTTAAAGCGAGTAGAGTGGTGGGCCACAGCTAGTGGTCCTGTTCTACAGCTATGTGAGGTTTTATTCCTTTCCTAATTATGGCCTATATAGAGTTTTCATGATTTCCCTTTGAGTATGTGGACTGAATGTGCATAACTGTAGAAGATTACTAATTTTACATATCAATATTAGAATTGTGTTATTAAACACTTCCAATTACAAAAACACAGTCTATCTATTCATACATGTGGTGCTGTTAAATTTATACCTGCCCAGTTTGGGTGTACAGGCAGCAATCCAGATTTCAAATGTTGCTTATTCAGAGAATGATCTAAGATGCTGTTCTAATAGATGCTCATATATTATGTAAATATTGTTTCAGAAATGCATTTTATATATGGAAAAATGTTGATCTATATTTCTGTTATTGCTGGTAATGTTATTAACCAGTTCAATTAGTGAGTTTAAAAGTATTGCAAAAAATATTAAAGATTACTGCGGGGAGAGGAAAAAAAAACAAAAAAAAAAAAACAAACACATTCAAAGTTTGGAAATGGGTGGATGGATCAACAAACCAAACATCAAAAATAAAAACAAAGTATGTGTGCAGTGAGCTTACTGCTATGAGCATTCATAATCATAATTGGATTTTTTTTTTTTAGTCTGGAATATTTGCATATACAGTGCCCTCCACTATTATTGGCACCCCTTGTAAAAATTAGTAAGAAGGGTTAGAAAAAAAAATCACTGCTGAAAAACTGTCATCTATCACTGAAAAAATGAAACATCTGACTTTTAATTGAAACAAGTTAATTCAAAGAAAAACACCTGTGATATATTGTTTTGATTAAAAGGTTATTGTACAATAGAGAGAATAACCAAAAAAAGACAATGAATAATTCATGTAGGTCTAACAGTGACAATGGGGGATAAACTGGCACCAAGAAAGTGTCAGAGCCTATGTTCTCAACACGTTTTGATTGTGATACTCACTCAACATTCTACATAGAAGTTTGGAAGCACTAGTGTTATTCCACCTTTCTCTCATGCCTCCCAAGGCACTACACCTTCCTGACACAGCCAATTCCACTAACCCCCACCCATCGTTGGTGTGTAGATTTGTAGATGTGTCTACTTGTGTATTTTTTGTATCTGGTAAAAACATGCTTAAAAAGGAAGGGAACACTGGTATAGGCCCACATGGGAGTACAAGTGCTAAGTAAATTATCTGGAAATTAATAGAAAAGGAAAAGTGACATTTTGTTTAATTTTACAGTCATCAAGATCCTTAACTTTCCTTACAAATAGAGGCAGTAGAAGAAGTGAACTGGTGTAACAGAGTTTCCACAAGCTACTACAACTACTTTTGCAGGCAGCATATATCACAATCAGCAGCTGCATGCAATACTGTGTTGGCGATGTTGTTTGTTTGTCAATCTTTTTGTCTTCAATGGCAGTTATTGGACAAATAAGAGGAAAACATGTTGGAATAACCTCTCTTGTGGTTTTGAGTCAGTAGACTAAATCTGAGTGAGTAGACTAATCTGCAATTGAAGTCACATAGAAGGATTCTCAGTTTTAAGATGACCGAGTTGTAAATTCAGCAATGCTTTAAATGACAGTATATGCAATTTCAAAAAATTTGAATAGCGTATACTCTAATTAAGATATCACAGTGATCATTGAACTTTTCTGACCAATTGTCTTGAAGGGTAACAAACTTCAATAAAAATGATCCACTGGGAGCCATGTTGTGTCATATTTATTGCACAATATATAAACTGACTAGCAAAATACCCGTGCTTCGCAGCAGAGAAGTAGTGTGTTAAAGAAGTAATGAAAAAGAAAAGGAAACATTTTAATAATAACGTAACATGATTGACAATGTAATTGTTTTGTCATTGTCATGAGTGTTGCTGGCATATATATATTATATATATATATATCTCTATATCTACCTACTTTGGGGTGCGAGCAGCTGTTGCTGGGGGTGTCAGAATCCATCGAGGAAGAAAAATTAAAAACATTATTTGTACAAAATCTTAATTTATCTATCCATTCCTAAATAATTAAATGGGCAGGCTATTTCATATCAGTGCAATACGCTGCTTGTTAAAACGGATGACTATTGCTCTTATGTGCACGTGGGTATTTCACCATAGAAATTTAAAGACTAAATTCAACTTCCATTCCTACCAAAGATATTTCTGGCGACTAAATAGAACCTACTTATATCCAAATTTGAGCTATTGAGCTGTCGCCTGCCTGCCTGAATAAGTCACCCTCGTTTCGCTCTTACTTTTTTACCGTTCATTTAATCATGGCTAGTCGCGGAAAAATTATAAAATGGAAGGGGGAATACACAGAGTGTGGCTTTACCAAAACAATTATTGATGGCGAATAAAGTATCTATTATTCATAAAGCTTCAACTGGTGATCTGTTTTTCTGCGTTAACCTCATATTTTTTCATACTTCTTCTCAAACCAAGGGGGTGGGAGGGTAAAATGAATCTGGAAGCGCTGATCAATGTAATCAAAGTACCACGAAATCATGCATTGAGAGAAGTTCCCCTTTGCTTGGAATGCAAAGTGTGATTAAATGCGTTATTTTTAACGCGTTATGGAGCACATGCATCAAAGCTTCTCAGCTATGCTTGTGCTAAGAAAAGGAAACATTTTAAAAATAACGTAACACGATTGTCAATGTAACCTTTTGTAAGTAGTGTCTGGAGGATTCAGAGTGTGGAGAAACTGTAGAGACAGCGTGTGTATTTACTTGTGGATTTTTCTGTGAGTATTGGTGGCAGCGTCACAAAGTTGGTTCCGCAAGACTGCGTTAGCTGTGGAGCTCAGCTCAAAGTGAAATGAGGTGAATGAGAGGGGAGATGATGACGTGACTCCCCCACCCGCCTTAACTGTCAATCCCCCCACAAACACAGTCTTTCGGAATTTGCATAAGCACAGCCCTTTACCAGCAATTTTAACTTAGTTACAAAGTGATCAAAACTCGTTTATATCCTGCGTCCTCTCATTAAACTTGTATCCCGCATTAGCCGTGGGCATGACAAACGCCAGCGGCAGCCTGTCTATGAACTTAATTTAAACTTTAGGTTTACACCATGCTTTTTTTCCCCCGAAGTAGCTGCACTCATGAATATGGTTGTATGTGTCAGTCGCACGCTTCTTATTGTTTCGCTGCCTTCTCAATTGTATAATGCATGTTTTCTTCAGCGCTTTTTTGAGCTCTTCCTTGTTTTCTACGTACTGCATTGACAGTCAGTTCACGTGATTACGTGGGAGGCGTGATGATGTCACACGAAACTCCGCCCCCCACGGCCATCAAGCTCAACTCCATTACAGTATATGGAGAAAAATAGCTTCCAGTTATGACCATTACGTGTAGAATTTCGAAATGAAACCTGCCCAACTTTTGTAAGTAAGCTGTAAGGAATGAGCCTGCCAAATTTCAGCCTTCCACCTACACGGGAAGTTGGAGAATTAGTGATGAGTGAGTGAGCGAGTGAGTGAGTCAGTGAGTGAGTGAGGGCTTTGCCTTTTATTAGTATAGATCACACTACACACACCTTCTAATTAAATAAAGTTTGCCTGGGAACTTTAATAAGGTCACTAGGTCTATAAAATGTTTCCTAAGGCATTTAGCTTTAAGAAGTTAAAAATAAAAAAGAATACAGTAATCCCTCCTCGATCGCGGGGGTTGCGTTCCAGACCCCCCCCCCGCGATAGGTGAAAATCCGCGAAGTAGAAACCATATGTTTATGTAGTTATTTTTATATATTTTAAGCCCTTATAAACTCTCCCACCCTGTTAACGTTATTAGAGCCCTCTAGACATGAAATAACACCCTTTAGTCAAACGTTTAAACTGTGCTCCATTACAAGACAGAGATGGCAGTTCTTTCTCTTCAAACGAGTGCCGTCAGGAGCAGAGAATGTCAGAGAGATAGAGAGAGCGTGACAGAAAAACAAACAATCAAAAAATCAATACGTGCTGTTGGGCTTTTAAGTATGAGCACCGCGATAAAGCAGCTGCAAAGAAGGGAGCAATGTGAAGGTAATCTTTCAGTATTTTTTAGAGTAGCCTCCGTATCTTCTAAACAAACAGCCTCTGTGCAAACAGCCCCTCCATCAGGCGCAGAGAACGTCAGAGAGAGAGAGAGCGCGCGAGATTAAAGCAAACAATCAAAAAATCAATACGTGCTTTTGGGCCACCGCGATAAAGCGGCATTTCTTAGAGGAGCGTCCATATCTTCTAGGCAAACAGCCCCTCTGCTCACACCCCCTCCGTCAGGCACAGAGAATGTCAGAGAAAGACCGAGAAAAGCAAACAATCCGCTCGGGGAAGCACATCATATATCATTGAGGAGTTTTAGTTAATATGTAATACATGCTCTGATTGGGTAACTTCTAAGCCATCCGCCAATAGCGTCCCTTGTATGAAATCAACTGGGCAAACAAACTGAGGAAGCATGTACTTTAAATTAAAAGACCCATTGTCCGGAGAAATCCGTGAACCAGCGAAAAATCCGTGATATATATTTAGATATGCTTACATTTAAAAACCGCGATAGAGTGAAGCCGCGAAAGTTGAAGCGCGATATAGCGAGGGATTACTGTACATTATTTTTGAATGGTATTTTGGACCTTGCTCAAATACATGCTTAAATACATTTTTAAATAAAATTTTAATGGCGCTTGGGTTAATAAGTAGGTATAATGACAAAAATTCTTACAAGACTAATTTGAACTTATTTACCCATAATAAATATTATCAAAAAAATTACATTAAAATACACCCAACATTAATATTTGGAACAATTAATTTTTTAAAATCATTATCAAATTATTCTTTCTGTTGAAAAAAAAATACAATATACCGAAACACATACCAAAGGTTCTGGCAATTCTCATCCTTCATGAATCATGGATATAGTGATAATTAACCATATTCATATTTTTACATTACTTCACTACATTTTCTCAAATCTATGTAATTTCAGATTTCAGACAATATTTGCATTTAAAGTACTTACAAGCATGTTCCTGTAACAAATATACAAGTGAGCCCTATGCTTCTGTAGTAAATATGAACTACAATATTGATCTTTATAGTACGAAATCCATTCACTGCCTTTAATTTTGTTTGTGCCTTGATTTTGGTTTTCTGGGAAATATTGCCTTTACAGCCAAAAAAACAGTGGAAACTGGTGTAAAACATGTTTCCTTATGACAAACAGACTACTTGTCATTTGAATGTTAGCAGTAAAAAAATGTTTTTATTTACTCAATATGCTTTGAACGTAAAGTACAAATAAAGACAAATAGTAAACAAGTGGGCTAGATTACACTGAAAATTTTCATCAACTCTGGCTTCTCATGATTTTTTTTTATATATTGGAATCTATACTAATAAAAGGCAAAGCCCTCACTCACTCACTGACTGACTCACTGACTCATCACTAATTCTCCAACTTCCCGTGTAGGTAGAAGGCTGAAATTTGGCAGGCTCATTCCTTACAGCTTACTTACAAAAGTTGGGCAGGTTTCATTTCGAAATTCTATGCCTAATGGTCATAACTGGAAGGTATTTTTCTCCATTAACTGTAATGGAGTTGAGCTGCAATGACGTGCGTAGAAAACCAGGAAGACCTCCAAAAAGCGCTTAAGAAAACATGCATTATATAATTGAGAAGGCAGCGAAACAATAAGAAGCGAGCGAGTGACATATAATACCATATTCATGAGTGCTGCTACCTCGGAAAGAAAGCAAGGTGTAAACCTAAACTTTAAATTAAGTTCATAGACAGGCTACCGCTGGCGTTTCACATGCCCACAGGTAATGCGGGATACAAGTTTAATGAGAGAACGCAGGATATAAACGAGAGTTTTGATCACTTGGTAACTAAGTTAAAATTGTAGGTGAAGGGGCGTGCTTATGCAAATTCCGAGACTGTGTTTGTGGGGGATTGACAGTTAAGGCGGGTGGGGGAGTTACGTCATCATCTCCCCGCCCATTCATCTCATTTCACTCTGAGCTGAGCTCTGCGGCTAACGCTGTCTTCCGAAGCAACTTCGTCAGACTGCCACCAAATACTCACAGAAAAATCCACAAGTTAATACACACGCTCTCTCTAGAGTTTCTCCACACTGAATCCTCCAGGCACTACTTACAAAAGGTTACATTGACAATCGTGTTACGTTATTTTTAAAATCTTTCCTTTTCTTAGCACAAGCACTGCTGAGAAGCTTCATGCATGTGCTCCATAACGTTAAAAATAATGCATTTAATCACACTTTGCATTACAAGCAAAGGGAGCTTTTGTCAATGCATGATTTCCTGGTACAACGATTACACTGATCAGCGCATCCCGATTCATTTTACCCTCGCACCACCTTAGTTTGAGAAGAAGTATGAAAAAATATGAGGTTAACATAGAAAAACAGATCACCAATTCAAGCTTTATGAATAATCGATTCGCCATCAATAATTGTTTTGGTAAAGCCATCCTCCTTCCATTTTATAATTTTTCCGCCATTAGCCATGATTAAATGAGCGGTAAATAAAGTAAGAGCAAAGCGAGGGTGACTTATTTAGGCAGGCATATATATGACAGCAACACTCATGACAATGTCAATCATGTTACGTTATTATTAAAATGTTTCCTTTTCTTTTCATTACTTCTTTAACACACTACTTCTCCGCTAGGCGGGTATTTTGCTATATATATATATATGAATTACCTCCAAAGAGCTGAGACTTTTGATATCATGAGCGTGTGTACAAAAGGGGTCTCCTGCCCAGCAAAAGTCGAGCAGCCAGCGTGCATAGCTGTGCCGCCTTTGAGGCGCTGACTGCGCTTCTGCTTTAAGTCAAAGTGAGCACTTTTAATTTTTTCATCCTCCCCCTGCACTATAGCCCAGACAAGTGCAAACACAGGATCCCTTTTCTACACCACGGCAAAATAATATTAAGGCGATTCACACTTTCTTTTGCACGATACGATTATGAGGTCCTACTCGGATTATGAAGACACGCACGAGTGGAGGACTGACAGTGCCATCACAGCCGATTAATGGCGGGGCGTCTCACCAGTCTACACAAGACACACCGTGACTGTCCCCAAAAGGCGATCATAACGTCAGCGAACACATCTCTCTATACTATATAAAAGAAAAAGGCAACTTTCCTTTCTTTACACCTTTTTTCCTTTTATGCCAAACCAAAGCCTTTCTCTCTTAACACTGCAGAGGACACAAAAATAATTTTCTTTAATTGCCGGTAAGGCACATTACCAGAGGCACAAATTTGACGTTCACATAGAAAATGTAATTTCTATACCACAGCCGTCGTGTAGCGCCTTTCAAAAGGGATCTACTACCGAGAGATGATCCATATACATTTTAGCTGCTGTTAGTTACTTACCTGTTGTGTTACACAGTCTTTAAAATGTAGTTTACCCAAACCACACCAGTAGTGATCAGTGTACCTGTACTTCTTGAAACGTTAATGTTTTACTGTTTAATAACTTATAGACTATATTTTATTATTTTTCCCTTGCACTCAGTAACCAAAGCTATACACACACACACAGACACATCCAAACATACACACAAGTATGCACACACACACCCCTATCTAGATTTTATATATATATATATATATATATATATATATATATATATATATATATATATATATATATATACATACATACATATATACACACACACACATACATATATATAATTTGTGTGTGTGTGTGTGTATATGTGTGTGTGTGTGTGTATATATATATATATATATATATATATATATATATATATATATATATATATATATATATATATATATGACAGCAGCAATCCAAGCTGTGAGAAAACAGTAAAAAGGAGGCGTGTCAGGCGTCGTGGTACATTTTCTGATGCAGCTAGACGAAAATAACTTTGTGACGCTGCCACCAAATACACAAAACAATTACTTTGACAATCATGTTACATTATATTTAAAATGTTTCCTTTTCTTTTCATAACTTCTTTAACACATGACATATATATATATATATATATATATTTATATATATATATATATATATATATATATATATATATATATATATATATATCACAGCGACACTCATAACAGTGACAAAACAATTACATTGACAATCATGTTATGTTATTTTCAAAATGTTTCCTTTTCTTTTTCATTACTTCTTTAACACACTACTTCTCTGCTGCGAAGCGCGGGTATTTTGCTAGTTCCCCAATAAAGTGCAAAATTTGTTTTTATATCAAGGGCAAGAAACATGGCATGAACAAGCATTATGCAAACCAGTATTTGTCAGGGAATATTCTCTCTGTCTAATAAGGATTCTTAATTAAGATATCGTAACACTCTCTCTTTCAGTAAGAATGGCCAAAAATTCACCTTTGCACTAGTTATGACCAAAGAATTTAGACCTCTGCCATGCAGGACAAAGCTGACTTTTTTGGCATGGTAGTTTGTCATTTTAGCTAAAGGTCTGAAAATCTAAAAGTTGTGCTTCACAGAGATCACCATCTTCCCATATCTAGGATTAATTATTTAAGAAGCTATAACATATGATTTGTCCATGTAGAGGAACTTGTTCAGTGGGTCACTTTTAATCAAGATAATGTAATTCCTCTCTTGGTCCCAATATGCAAGGTGCCAATAATGGGCCCTACTTGAATGGTCAGCAAGAAGTGATCAAATGTTTGTTAAACCAATAATCATCTAATGTTAGCAAAGTTAATACTTAAGTCGTATAATTAACTATGCTTGTTCAAACAACGGGAAGTAGCTCAGTGGACAGAAACATAAAACAGGAGGAAAAGCCAGAGAAGAATGTCGGAATTGCTTTAAGAAGCTATTTGCAACATTGACATAAAATTTCTTAGAATGGTGTAAAGTCAATACACAATACCAAGTGTGAAAAAATAAATAATAAATAGAACAATTATACAGCTTCACAATACATGTGTCTGCTAATTTCCGGCTTTCTGACAAATTTACTAACTGAATTTGACAAACAATATGATCAAATGTATCTGTAAATTAAGGTATTAAAATAATAAATAAAAACATACCTTAACATCAAATGAGGGTTTGAAGAGCTGATCTCTACACAAGAATCTAGAAGGAGTGTCAAGCTGAAGAGATGGCTCCTTTTGCAATACTCTGTTTTCAGTTGGAGTCTTTCCACCAGCAGGACGAGAAATGACCGAGTGGAATGCCTTACTTTGAAACCGATTCATATCCAATGGAGTCACTACAGTGCTTTTGAGTGTGTTGGGTCGGCAAATGGGTAATTCAGGAGATCGCATGGTTATTTTGACTTCTTCCAAAGGTTGTGTGCTACCAACATAGCTCTCCTCCTTTTCTTTAACAATCACAAAACAAAACATTAATTACAACTAAAATACAAAAATCACAGATATAAAACTGGAAATTCTGCTTTTATTAACTGTCCTTGTTAAATTAATTCACACACCTGAAGAAATGACATTTTCCACCAGAAATTTGTTCTCATTTGCTCTTTTTCCAGTACGGGCAGATTCTAAAACCCAGCCTAACGCCACAGCTGGAAGGTTCCATTTTTTTGCAGCTTCATACTTTGATCCTTCTGGTTCCTTCAAAACCAGGTGGGTGCTAGCCAACATGCCTTTTCGATGGTTTGCTTTCCGGACAAAGAACTCTTGCACTCTGCAATTTTGAAATAGATATTTTTGAATTAATGAATAATAAAGCACTTTGCTTACAATCCAGTTCGTATGATGAATTGAAGTAAGTGGCAACACTTATACTGTATTTGCATGACACAGAAAAGAAGCTCTCTGTGATGTGTCAATGGCACTGCACTGCTGTAAATAGTAAGTTAAACAGCAGGCGATTTATCACTCAATACAGAATTCACACTTTTTCATTTTTATTAAAGTTACCCTAACAGTTTCTAACAATAGAACAGGTAGATAAAGTAGGATAAAACATCAGACCATTGTAAATCTCTGATTAAGAGTTCTGTTTTTGTGCAACGAGTAAGACTATTGCTGGAATGCCTTTCTGGTAACTGCAATTGAACTATTTTGAAAAACTTGCAAATGTAGTTACACGGTTTTGGGGGGAGTTTGCTTCAGAACCATTTTGGTACCAGTACTAAGGTCTAAAAGCCGTTATCAATACCAATGACAAACTTTTTCTCATACTCTCTTTTCCTGGATCATCACATTAGCATTTGGTATCATAGAATTTCAGCTAATGACCTACTGCATGTAGTTCCAATTGCTTATGCTTAACTCTTTTAGGGTGGATGTAGACTTTTGTGGATATTGAGGGAGCGAGGGGTTGGGGGTTGAGGGTGCCTGTTGACAAAAGTCAATATTGTGGGGTAGAAGATGATAATCAGCTGTAAATGGTGACACAACTGCTATGTTAAAGATATTCCCTCTTTGCTTGGAGGAATGTTAGACTCATTGACTCAGCACCTAATCCCAGCGCTTGCATGAGTTACGAAACGTAAACAAAGACAAGATGGCATCGACATCTCATGAGGGAGCGAAGAGAGTGCAGAAAACAAAATACTCAGCAGACAATGTTTTGCAGATTATTGCCGAGTCAGACTCTGATTTTTCGGAATCTGATTTTGTTGAGAGTGATCAGGAGATCAAGCAGGAAAGTGAGGAAATGGCATCAGCTGATCAGACACCAGCCGATGAGCCCCAGCTGAGCAAATTCACGCAGGTGATGCACCTACAGCAAGGTTTGCATGGGAGCCAATCTGGCTACCGGACTTCGCAAAATGGCACGGCTTGCTGTTGGACACAAGAGATTACCAGCCGCTGAACTACTTTAGGCTGTTCTTTCCTGGGGCTCCCTTTCAGCTACTGTCGAACAATACAAACAGGTATGCCATGCAACTTTTTGCATCATTGGGAGCGTATGCACAGCATTCTCGTATTTCAAAGTGTAAACCCACAACAAAAGATAAGACAAAGGGCTTTGTGTCTTTACGAATAGAGATGGGACTGGACTGGCAATATAACTTCAGGGAGCACTGGTCCAAACGTGCTTAGTCCCCTGTTGGCTTTGGATAGGTTATGCTGCGTGATAGGTATGTGCTCCTGCAACATTTTATTAATTTCTATGATAACCAGAAGCAAATCCCAAGGGGTGAGCCAGGGTATAACCCCATATATAAAATTCAGTCCCTGCTTGACATTGTGGAACCAACATATAAACAATTTTATCAGCCTGGCCGTAATTTGTCTGTGGATGAATCAATGATAAAATACAAGGGACGCCTTTTTTCCGCCAGTATATGCTAGACAAGCACAAAAAGTATGGCACATAGGATTATGTACTGGAAAAAGCAAACACTGGTTTCTGCCTGAAAATAATCACATATACAGGAAAGCATTCCTTTTGAAGAGAGAACTGTCCCTTGATAAGACAGGTTGTGCTGGAGCTACTTAAGGGCTATGAACATTTGGGTCGTGTTATGTACATTTTGTTGTGTAACATGTATGTGAAAATCATATAGCATGTAGGCTCATACAAGACAGTAACAATATTTTTTGTTGATTTAATGTGTTAAACCATTGATTTGTGTTCTTTCTTTTAAAAGTGACTTTTGGGCAAAATATTTAGCACTGGGAGAAAAGCAACAAAAAAAAAAAACAGGCCTAAAAAAATTAATAAACCTATATATCTACAGAGCAGCGCACCTTCCCTTAATTATAAATAAACTGTACAGGAGGACTCAAAAAATAACCTTGTGTTCCTACTTATCTATTGTACTTAGCTGAATGTATAAAGTAAAGAAATTTTAATTTTGCTATACTTTTCAACAGGCCAAAAAAGAAGAGAAAACACTCAGCTAAATTAATTAGCAGCATTCATGAGAAGGAATGACATACTTAGCTCCAAGAAGCTCTGACAGATAAACCAAAGAATCTCTTTCCATGCCTGCAAACTGACTGACAGATAAGACACACTCCTTAAGTGGTATGCAATTTTCCACTACTTGCACTGGAATAAACATAGGATTACTGCGAAGATCTAATAGTTGCTGCTGTTCCACACACATGGCCTGCAAAAATTGATAAAAAAAATGTTACACACTATCCAAAAAGACTGTTAGCTGAACAACAATTCTTCAAAAAGGAAAGATAATCAAGATTTACATTAAATTTAAATAACTTTTCTTTTTAAAATAAATAAATAAAACAAACAGAAAATGTAACAACAGTTTCTTTCCAAATAATGCCATGGAAAAAATGGGCTAGGTAAAATGACATTAAAAATACAGAAATTCAATATAAGAGAATTTAAATATACTTTGTGTTATCTATCATTTTAAACTCTTAAAAATATACTGTCCATCATAAAAATACTAAAACAGAATTAGAGATAGGCTGAACATCAATAGCTAGAATATACTACTGTTAAGGAAGACAAACACTAACAAACCATTAACAAAGAGAAGAATGCTGAGATTTCTGAAGCAAGCATGCTAGAGTAAGATCATGTTTGCTCAACAGGTAAGTAGATAAGGGTAGGTGGGAACATTCAAGTTTTTCTACAACACTAGTTTCTACTGTCAGTAGGCATAAACAGTTAATTACTCCCAAGCTACCTTACCAGCCACGTATTAGTAACAACATCACCAACAGTTGAATCTACTTCACAGCCCAGCAGTGGTACCACAGCATAATCTGCTACAGCTCTACTACGATTTCCGACAATTTTTCCACCATTCTCTTTTACGAGAGCTGTCATACAAATTTCATCTTCCACACTGAAGCCTCTCAGAAGAAAACGTTTCCCACCAAAGAGTCCTCTTTCTTCTACCATTGTGGAATACTCTCCAGTCATAGTGGTGTTACTTGTTGACTCCAACTGCATCATTGTGATGGCCCCTGTTTTGTTATAACCAGTTTCAAAATTATGCTGTTCTTTGGTTGGACCTGAAAGTGAAATGTGATAAAAATGGAGTAAAATAAAAAAAAAGTACTGCAACTGTCACAGAAATTTACAATAATGGGCCAAATTATGAATTCTCACTCAAAATGTTAATATTTTAAACCTTGCAGTGTATGATAGAGGCAAACATAAATAAAAGAAGGACAAACAACATTCACTGAATTTTAGTGATTTAAATTTAATTTTTATACAACAGGACCATATTATGCAGTAGTTTTGTTTTAGCTACTTCTTAGTTTACAATAAGAACCACTCCTTCCACCTCAAAACCAAAAGTACACGTAATAATTAATCCTCTTTCATATATCTGTATTTTAAAAAGGGTGATCCCATCTCTACCTTAGGACAGCCTCCTTTTAGACTTTACCCTTTGTCACACGTGTGCATGGGAGACAGTTTACGGGCTCAAATAAATGGGTTTCTCCACTGGACAGGGGAGGATGGCACTGTACTCTAACTCTTTCTCCTTTCCCACTGTAGACCATCAGAAGAACCCACCTCATAAAAATGCCACCTCTGCCTCCCTATGATGTCGCTTTCTCCTCTGGTCCCTCAGAACCTGCCTCCCTAGGACAATATTTCCGATTCCAAAACCGCCTCTTCCTATCAATTGGCTATATAATGGCAATCTTTTCCAATGTACCCAATTTCTATTTTGGACTCGGGTCTGTAAAGACCTATTGTTATTTTTTGCCTTTCATCAACTAACTTTCAAGTATACAGGGTGGCTACTCCAAAATGTTTTCTGTCTCCTCTCATTTATTTTACACCTTATAATCTTGCACTTGTTGGATGAGCCATGTCTGACAGCTGAATAACAAAAAACCAAAAACTAAACTAAAAAAAAAACAAAATGAAAATCCATGTAATATGCAAATGGTATATATTATCCAAATGTGACAGAATAATAATTTTAAAAATACAAAGAAAAATGAACAGTTATGAAAAATACCAAAGGTCTTACTAATGAACACTGATGATTAGTCATTTACCATTAATCTTGAGGTCTGCAGTGCTCTTTTGAAAAGGCCATTCAACATTCTAACATTTCTAACGAAGGGTTACAATGGAGATGTTTAAAACATCTCTATCTATTACATATACAGAACATAGGGCTATAACAACTAATCATCATAATCAATAATAATTGATTATTAAAAACGTTGGCAAAAAAGTTGATTACATTATTAGGCTGAAAACACTGTGCTGTGCAATTGCATCATTACTTCATTCATCCGTGAACGCATTTGTAAAAAGGCAGACGGTGCCAGAAAAGACAGTTTAACCCAAGACTTCCAGAGTTTGGAAGCACTTAACTCTGAATGCAGAGGAAAAAAAAAGGGTTGCAAGCTGCAAAATGTGTAGGTCTGACCTCGTATGGCACAACAGAGATGGACAAACACTTGATTAGGAAACATTCTATTACAGGCTCTGTGGAGGAGGGAGTCTTGCCTTAATAGTAGTAAGTTGAATGTTACTTCAGTGTTATGTGATACAAATACATAAATCACAATGTTTACTAAGCTATGAATAATGACATGTCTTTTGGTTTGAAATGACTAATATTTCAAGTCATAGTCAAGCCCTCTACAAAGTGAATAAAACTCAAGCATATTCAACAGAATTTCTGATAAGCAACTAAAAAAATGTGTAACTAACAACTAGCTAGTAAACATTCAGATTTTCAC
Organism: Polypterus senegalus; assembly: GCF_016835505.1. Classification (NCBI taxonomy): domain Eukaryota; kingdom Metazoa; phylum Chordata; class Cladistia; order Polypteriformes; family Polypteridae; genus Polypterus; species Polypterus senegalus. The sequence goes on from NC_053158.1 coordinate 146,598,205, forward strand.
TTGCCATAGTTGTGGGTTTTTTTTGACGCAGTGTAATGTTGGAGTGTGTGTTTACAAAAAAAAAAAAAAAAAAAAAGAGATGAAAAGAAACATAAGAGCCTGTACAAGCAGGAAACATTTTTTCAGTTCATTAGGAAATCAAAAAGAATGCAGTGGTGTATCACTCATTCAGAGTCAAAAGATGGGAGCAGGATTGAAAAGCAAAAATTCCAAACTAGTTGGCTATGATACAACTGGCTTTTATACAATCTGGAAGAAGACGCAAAAAAGTGCAATTACTGCTGCAGCAATCCTACTTTAGTCGGCAAAACAGATTTTGTGAAATGATCACAGAGTTTCAAATGTGAAAATCTAACAGCACTTTCTGAACAAAAAATGGCATGCACTTGGCTGCGACAGTTTGTTGACTGAAAGCAAATGTGCCAAAGAATCTGCAGTGGTAAAATGCTTCCAGACACAAAAAAGGATAAATGATGGAAAAAGAAATAAATTCTCAGCTAAAATAAACTTGGCATATTTTGCAGCAAAGGGAGAACTGAATTTTATACTAATGAAACAACTTCTTTTCCTACAAAAGGGAAATACTCTGGACATTTCCCAAACATATGACAATGGTGTTTGTTGTGCTGATTTTATTTAGACTTACAAGAAAAAAAAAAAAAACACTAATAAAAACATGAGCGTGCAACAGATTCTTCTGTGGTGGAATATTGTGGTGATCAGATATTAACATGATACTTTTCCAGTAAATGTCTCTTTCACAGAAATAGAAAAAACCCCACAAATTTCATATTTCATTTTGAAGTTTGTGTTTAGTTTGATTCGGAATTCATAAGCCAAATTGCTAGTTTAATTAATTTATTGAAAACTGTTGAGTTTTTAAGGAAATTGTGTGTGTATGTTCATTGCGCAACCTGAGCCAGAAGTACTAATGAGTGTTTTATTTCTATTCATTACAATTTGTTTTTAAATGTATCATATAAATGTTGTATAAAAACCCATATTTTGTTTAAAATATCTTTTTTTTTTAAAGAAAAGATTACAAAAAAGTTTATACAAACCTGTTCTATTTCATGCACTTTGTGTTTAATTTCAAGTATTTTCATTATAATCCAACTAATTGGTTAATCAGGAAAATAATCGCCAGGTTAATCAGTTATCAAAATAAGCAGGTATTGTTTTATTTTTTGAATGTTTATAGTTAAAGGTGATAAAAAAAATCAATAATTATTTAGTTTAATTGGTCTCTAAGATTTTTTTTTTAGACTGATGGAATGAGGTTAAAATAGGAAGTAAACTGTGTTCTCAACCTTTTTTCATGGCATACCAACTCTGGGAATTGAATGTTTAGAAACATCATAATTTGTCTGGTCTTAAATTGTAAAGTTTTGAACTCTTTTTAGGCACAAACTACTAAAGGTGCTGCTTAGTTGTATTTTAAAATTGATTACTGATAGTTTTTATTTTTGTCTTATTCTTATGTAAGAAAATTTTTATTTTAAGAAAAGTAGCGTGGGTTTAGTATGGAATAAAAAACAGCCTCATTTGTATACTTTTAATTTACAAAACTTACAAAATGTACACAGCTACATATAAAAAAAGAATATTCACAAGTAACATACTTTTTAAAAAAAAAACAAAAAACACGAAGAACAGTTCTGCATTCTGCTTCTAGATTGGATGAAGGTTCCTGAACTTTACCAACTATTAAGTAATATTATTAAACACTAAAATGAAATGTTAGATACACTTATTCTATTACTAATCTGCATTAGTTTAACAATTTCAACAACTGGTAGAAAAAAAAAAAAAATTACCAAAAACCTAAAATATTGTAATATTGGATCTGAGAGAGTGTAATGCACTATACAAACTTCTTATTGGGGAGTGGAGGAGTTGATAAAGGGAGCACTCACCTAATAAGATGCTAATTTTCACAAAAATTCACTTGGTTGGGACGTGTGGTTTACGAGCAGTCCTGATGGGTGGGTGGGGGTTTGGGGTCGGACACTTCAAATTGCACAGGCGGAGAACAAAGAAGAGGGATGAGCAAGACAGGAGTCATGTGGCAGTGAAGCGAAACTAAGCATGGAGATATGGATACAGCGACTATGTTTTTTAAGGGACACTTTTCCCATCTTTTTTGTGTGTTTTTTGTGTCTGCGAACCTGCAGATCTAGTCAGTATCTACATTGAGATAGGACTTCTCTAAAAGGAAAAAACTGAAGAACATTGTGAGTTATACTTGCTTAAAAACTATGCAAAGTAATTAAAGTCAGTCTTTAAAATGATTTTTTTCTACTGTACAGTACTGTATATAAAAAGGACTGCTGTGGACCCTGAAGCACAGTTTAAAAAACCCTGCATTAAGTGACATTACAAAAGATGCCTGTGGGCACATTACAGCATGTGGATCAGCAGCTGTGTTATTTTTATGTTTGACCTAGTTTAAGAATGAAGAATTCAAAAAAACTAAAAGTTTACCACACATGCACACAAGTTACAATTTGCAGAGAAGCTGCTTTTGCACAAGGTATCCGAACAGACTGCCATAGTTTAAAGTTGCCTGTGTACAGTGGAACCTCGGTTCACGACCATAATTTGTTCCAAAACTCTGGTCGTAAACTGATTTGGTCGTGAACCGAAGCAATTTCCACCATAGGATTGTATGTAAATACAATTAATCCGTTGCTGACTGTCCGAACTATATATAAAGATAGTAATCCCTCGCTATATCGCGCTTCGACTTTCGCGGCTTCACTCTATCGCGGATTTTAAATGTAAGCACATCTAAATATATATCATGGATTTTTGCTGGTTCGCCGCTTTCTGCGGACAATGGGTCTTTTAATTTAGGTTACATGCTTCATCAGTTTGATTGCCCAGTTGATTTCATACAAGGGACGCTATTGGCGGATGGCTTAGAAGCTGCCCAATCAGAGCATGTATTACATATTAACTAAAACTCCTCAATGATATAAGATATGCTTCCTGTGCGGTGCTTGTTTACTTCTCTCTATCTTTCTCACTCTCTCTGCCTGACGGATGGGGTGTGAGCAGAGGGGCTGTTTGCACAGAGGACACAGAGGCTCCTCTACAAAATGCCGCTTTATCACGGTGCTTCTGTATACTTAAAAGCACGTATTGATTTTTTGATTGTTTGCTTTTCTTAGCGAGCGCTCTCTCTGACATTATCTGCTCCTGAAGGCGCTCTTTTGAAGATAAGATATGTTTGCATTCTTTTAATTGTGAGAAAGAACTGTCATCTCTGTCTTGTCATGGAGCACAGTTTAAACGTTTGGCTATAGGGTGTTATTTCATGTCTAGAGGGCTCTAATAATGTTAACAGTGTGGGAGAGTTTATAAGGGCTTAAAATATATAAAAATAACCATACAAACATATGGTTTCTACTTCTCGGATTTTCACCTATCGCGGGGGGGTCTGGAACGCAACCCCCGCGATCGAGGAGGGATTACTGTATATATATTTTTATTTTTAAGCACAAGTATAGTTAATTATACCATAGAATACACAGCGTATTAGTAAACTAAATGTAAAAAGATTGAGTAACACTGAGAAAACCTTGAACAATAGAGAAAACTAACACTGCAATAGTTCGGCTATAGTGCTAGGAACCGCTCGCTAAAAACACTTTTTTTTTAATGAGTTTTAAGCACAAGAAAAAAAATGAACATTTGAAAAATCCATAATTTAATAAACCACTAAGAAATGTAACATTGCCACAATGCACACTACGAACCGATCGCTGTAAACAGAACTGAAAACAAAAACAAGCCTTTTCTACCTTATGCGTCCAGCCTTCCCTCTCTCTCTTTCGTGTGTGTGCGCGTGCCTCTGTTTCACACGTCTCTTTGTGTGTCTGCCTCTGTCTCGTGTGTGTGTGTGTCTGCCTCTGTCTCGTGTGTGTGTGTGTCTGCCTCTGTCTCGTGTGTGTGTCTGCCTCTGTCTCGTGTGTGTGTGTGTCTGCCTCTGTGTGTGTGTGTGTGTGTGTGTGTGTGTGTGTGTGTGTGCGCGCTGTCTCTCTCTTGCTCACTCGCTGCACAGGAAATGCACAGAGAGAGACTGAACATGTACAAACCTAAAGAGAAACTGGCTTGTTCGTATACCAAGTGTGTGGTCGTGAACCGAGGCAAAAGTTTGGCGAAATTTTTGAGTTGTACGTGTACCGAGACGTACGTGAACCGAGGTTCCACTATACATTGCAATAAAACCACAAATCAATCAAAAGCAACAATTTCATGTTTACATTCCCAAGGATGTCTACTTTCAACTAAACAATACTCTTCCATGTTGTCTGCTTTCTTTCATTAGTAAAATATACAATTTGCACATGTATATGCCAAGCAAAGCAACTCATCACAGCTAACTAAACCTGTTTTTAATAAAAACATCCCACCTACAGTGAATGGCTGAGGTTCAGAGCATTCCAAAGATACAGTGGTGTGAAAAACTATTTGCCCCCTTCCTGATTTCTTATTCTTTTGCATGTTTGTCACACAAAATGTTTCTGATCATCAAACACATTTAACCATTAGTCAAATATAACACAAGTAAACACAAAATGCAGTTTTTAAATGATGGTTTTTATTATTTAGGGAGAAAAAAAATCCAAACCTACATGGCCCTGTGTGAAAAAGTAATTGCCCCTGAACCTAATAACTGGTTGGGCCACCCTTAGCAGCAATAACTACAATCAAGCGTTTGCGATAACTTGCAATGAGTCTTTTACAGCAATCTGGAGGAATTTTGGCCCACTCATCTTTGCAGAATTGTTGTAATTCAGCTTTATTTGAGGGTTTTCTAGCATGAACCGCCTTTTTAAGGTCATGCCATAGCATCTCAATTGATTCAGGTCAGGACTTTGACTAGGCCACTCCAAAGTCTTCATTTTGTTTTTCTTCAGCCATTCAGAGGTGGATTTGCTGGTGTGTTTTGGGTCATTGTCCTGTTGCAGCACCCAAGATCGCTTCAGCTTGAGTTGACAAACAGATGGCCGGACATTCTCCTTCAGGATTTTTTGGTAGACAATAGAATTCATGGTTCCATCTATCACAGCAAGCCTTCCAGGTCCTGAAGCAGCAAAACAACCCCAGACCATCACACTACCACCACCATATTTTACTGTTGGTATGATGTTCTTTTTCTGAAATGCTGTGTTCCTTTTATGCCAGATGTAACGGACATTTGCCTTCCAAAAATTCAACTTTTGTCTCATCAGTCCAAAGGTATTTTCCCAAAAGTCTTGGCAATCATTGAGATGTTTCTTAGCAAAATTGAGACGAGCCCTAATGTTCTTTTGCTTAACAGTGATTTGCGTCTTGGAAATCTGCCATGCAGGCCGTTTTTGCCCAGTCTCTTTTTTATGATAGAGTCATGAACACTGACCTTAATTGAGGCAAGTGAGGCCTGCAGTTCTTTAGACGTTGTCCTGGGGTCTTTGTGACCTCTCAGATGAGTCGCCTCTGCGCCTTGGGGTAATTTTGGTCTGCCGCCACTCCTGGAAGGTTCACCACTGTTCCATGTTTTTGCCATTTGTGGATAATGGCTCTCACTGTGGTTTGCTGGAGTCCCAAAGCTTTAGAAATGGCTTTATAACCTTTACCAGACTGATAGATCTCAATTACTTCTGTTCTCATTTGTTCCTGAATTTCTTTGTATCTTGGCATGATGTCTAGCTTTTGAGGTGCTTTTGGTCTACTTCTCTGTGTCAGGCAGCTCCTATTTAAGTGATTTCTTGATTGAAACAGGTGTGGCAGTAATCAGGCCTGGGCGTGGCTACGGAAATTGAACTCAGGTGTGATACACCACAGTTAGGTTCTTTTTTAACAAGGGGGCAATTACTTTTTCACACAGGGCCATGTAGGTTTGGATTTTTTTTCTCCCTAAATAATAAAACCATCATTTAAAAACTGCATTTTGTGTTTACTTGTGTTATATTTGACTAATGGTTAAATGTGTTTGATGATCAGAAACATTTTGTGTGACAAACATGCAAAAGAATAAGAAATCAGGAAGGGGGCAAGTAGTTTTTCACACCACTGTATATAGTTGTCTATGAATGGTCATTCATATTACAGCCATTTGTAAAAGATCAACAGCGACAGCTTTGGTCAGAGTGCATGGTGATTGTTTGGTTGACTTGCAATAAGACTTGAAATTTGTACTATGGAAATGTCATCAAAAAAGAAAATGTGGTTGAGGAAGTCCAAGAAAAGTTACAGTATGCTAGTGATCTGGAATATGAAGACTGAGTCATAGTATGATCACAGTTTTGACTCTATTGAGAATGACATTTGCAGAAGGACTTCATGCCATGTTTGATTTGTAAGTATTGGTCATAGCATAAGTCTGAAGCATCACGGTATGTAGTTTTACAGTTCAAGGGTTCAACTGCCATTCCCTGATTCTGTCTGTTAAACATTCTCCCTAAGTTTCAGCTTACAGTACTTACAATGTTCCTGCTCGCAGTTTCATATGGGGAAGCAATACAATGGCACAGAATCTCAGTGAGCAAGCTCTCACAGGGGACCAGTCTTGGAACATGTATGCGGGTATGTGTCAGAGCTACTGCCAAAGACAATTTATCTTTGAGACCCCACCTTTACCTAGACGAGCAAATGTCACTGTTCCACATTGTTCAGTTTTCAACTTGCCTGCTAAAAATGTGCTATTTAGGTTGACTGAACACATTATATTGGTCATTGCGTGAATGTTTTAGGTCTGTGTGTGTGACTAGCCCAGGGCTGCAAGGAAAGGTGCTGCCACCACCTAGAGGTGGGCGGTATACTGATATGACCACGAATATCAGTGTGACATTGTGCTATGATCTGAATTTTGCAAATAAGGCCAGAAATGGTGAACCACTTTTCAAGACCATCAAAAGCTGAACTTACAGAAATCCTCTAAATGTGGGGGAATAAAAAAGAAACAAAATTATTTTATATATAAACAACCCCACTCATATACTAGTTGTGATCAAAAAATAAGTTAAATGCTTAAGGTAAGGTAAATACTCGCTTCAAACACACTTATCCCATCATTCTTGCCACTTTCTTAAGCAGCTCTGGAATTCCTCTTTCATGAGTGTCTTTAGTTACTCTGTCGTGGCTACCTTGATGTCCTGAATTGATTCAAAACATTTACCTTTCATGGTCATTTTGACTTTGACACTGAGTATTGTCATAATGGAACGTTTCCAAATTTCTCAGGTCGTTCTCAACGCACATCATTTCTTAAACGCTCTAATAAGCCCTTATAATACTCAGAGTTCACCGTAGTGTTCCTGGGTAAAAACTCAGCTTGCAGACTTCCAGAACTGCTTCACAAAGTGGCACAAATGATGGGACGTGTGTTTGAAGCGAGGGGGTGTAATGGCAATGTGTCTTTTACGGTAATATTTTTTTTATTTAAATATTCACCATATTTTTGATCACATCTTGTGTGTGTGTGTATATAATATTATATCTATACTAATAAAAGGCAAAGCCCTCATTGACTGACTGATTTACTCACTCATCACTAAATTCTCCAACTTCCCGTGTAGGTAGAAGGCTGAAATTTGGCAGGCTCATTCCTTAAAGCTTACTTACAAAAGTTAAGCAGGTTTCATTTCGAAATTCTACGTGCAACGGTCATAACTTGAACCTACTTACGTACATATATACGGCCATAGCCTGCAGCTCGGTCGCCGTGTGAGGCGGAGTTGCGTTCCCCATCATCACGCCTCCCACATAATTGAGTGCCTGCCCATATAAGGCTGTCCTTCAGCAGCAATCCAATAGACACGCTGCCACTAAATATTCGCGGGTGAAGGACTGTATTTATGCAAACGAAGATGAAATAGTCAGAGAAAGACTAGTGTTTGGCACAAACTCAGCGAAAGTGCGAGAGAAACTTTTAAGTGTCGGGTCTTAGCTAACATTAAATAAAGCCGTGGACATCACAAGATCACATGAGATAGCACAAGCACAGCTGAGAACCTTCGATGCATGTACTCCGAGCGGCTCACGTGAACTGACTGTGAACGCAGTACGCAGAGAACAAGCAAGAGCTCCAAAGAGCGCTGAACAAAAAACACATTACACAATTGAGACGGCACCAATAGAATATGAAGCAACAGACACATACACGCATATTCATAAGTTCATCTACTGTGGAAACAAACCATACAGTGGAAAAAGTCAATGTCCAGCTAAAGGAAGACAGTTTAAAAAAATGTGGTAAATTGAACCACTTCGCTAAAGTTTGCAGGACTGGGAAAAGTAAACTCGTGCATGCAGTGTGTGATGTCTCGGATAAAGAGGAAGACGAGCTGTTTATTGATGCAGTAAGAAAGGAACAACCCTCTGAAGCTGAACAAGCCTTTGTAGACATATCAATAGGAAAGCAAGGTGTAAAGTTTAAGTTTAAATTACGTTCATAGACACGCTGCCGCTAAATATTCGCAGGCAAATCCACCACTTAATACTGGGAATGCCTGTTAAACATCTTAGATTCACGAGTATTTGGGTAGTGATCACTTCGATGAATGAAACCTGTTATCTTTACAACGGTTGACAACGAAGATGAGATGGTCAGGGATTGACTAGACAAACACAGAATGTAACTTGAACACAACACATCCTCCAAATATGAACCTGATTGAAAAAAATAATGACAATTAAATCCTTGATAACAGCAACACTCATAACAGTGATAAAACAATTACATTGCCAATCATGTTACATTATTTTTAAAATGTTTCCTTTTCTTTTTCATAACTTCTTTAACACACTACTTCTCCGCTGCGAAGCGCGGGTATTTTGCTAGTATACATATATAATTCACGGAGTTTAAGTCTTCCTTCAGTGGTTTTGCTGCCTTGAGAATTCATTCCTTATTCTTCAGTCAAGTATGAGCCAGAACCAGAATCTACAAGCCACAGTTATTCCCCTAATTAATCTGAATCTGGTGCATCTCCCGATCACCACATTCTTACTGCCTTCATTTAACTGCCGCTTTATACCCTGTTTTCAATCTTACAACTCACGCCTCTTTCTGTTACCATTCCTCACATTAGTGTAAGGCTTATAAACTATGGCAGTTAAACAAATTTTCTATCTGTATTGAATTTGGTTATATCACACAGTACAAGGTTTGCAAATTTCAATTTCATTACTTAAACACTCTGCATTATCAAAAATAGATTTATTATAACGTTAACGGATTGACATGCTTTTGCATCTGCATCAGCTCAGCTTAGAGTAAACATTGTTTTTCTCAGAGCAAGCACAATGTACCACAGCCGACTGAAAATCAGTGTGTGAACAGAGCATGTGTATGCCGAAGCCTTTTTCACTTCTGCTGGGTGCGGCTCTGTGAGTTGTCGTCGTATCCCATGGTCTTAGCGTTGGTGGGCGGGGCTTTGTCTTGCATGCGTCTTACTTGCCATGGAGAGAGAGAGAGAGAGATAGAAGCTTAAAAGAAAGACAAACAGAATTGAGGCTGGTAATGACTCAGAATAGTTTTTTTATTTAGAAAGGGAGGGTGTTATATCTTCACAACAAGGGTCCTCAGTTATTTGGAATTGGCTTGGCTTTAGAGTTTCCAGCTTTATCCAAGAAATAAAACTTTTCAAATTATTTTGACACACTAAAGGTGGAACCACCATTGATCTTTTAAAGCACCCAAAAACTGCGTGTGTGTGTGAAAATGAAGCTACTAAGCACATGACAAAAGTTGGTAAATTTAAATGGCAAAATATTTGATAGCAGATATCTGAATCAATGCATACAAAATTTGTGGCCAGCCTAACATCCACATAGGACAAGGTTTGAATTGTTTTGTTTATTATTAACAGATTGTTTCTGCTTCTGTTCTATATTTATCTTTAAAAAATAAATGAGTTACTCTGTAAACAATTCAGCCTTAAAAAGAAAATGGTTATTTTCTTAACCTAACAGTTGTATTTAAAATATATTAATATATGTCAACGCTGCATGTTCAAGTAAATCAATTATTTTGAAGTTGTAATAATTCTTGTCAAAAACAGGTAATAGTAATATAATGATGTTTCTGGCAAAGAACTTGCTAAGAAAATACTGGTGAATTTTAAATGAAAATAACTTTGAAAAGTTCCAGTTCTAAAACACAAAGTGATAAAGAAATTAATAGTTTTAAGTAGCAAATTAGAATTAACAGTTCTGCTTTCATTATAAATAGCATCAATACCTTTATAAAAGGGATATTTTACACTTTTTCTAATCAAGAAAAATGTGCAGCTGAAAAATTTAGATTTTTATAACAAGCATTAAGGACATGCAATTTTTTTTTTCTTTTTAATTTGGTTAGCTTATGATTCATGTTTATACTTTTTCACCTCAGGTTTATCGCAATACGGTATATATTAGGATCATCAGGATTGTGGAAAATATCCTGATCTCAGTTTGAGGTCATATCACACTGCTCTACTGCCACTGTGTGATCCAGAACTAGAAGGAGCGGATATGAAAATGTATGTACAGTGATCCCCTACTATAAACGCGGTTCAAATATTGCGCCCCCGCTACATTGCGGATTTATTAATATTATTATTAGGCGGCTCTGCCCCCTGTTTGCTTCGCTCTCACACCCCCGGGTTTGGCTTACCGGGTAAATAATTTACAGAGATTGTTATTTTTATGGGAATTGCTACATATGCATTATTTTCATTTTTACTTTAAAACTTTTGTAAAAATCAATATTTGTCCTTTATTTCCTGCCACGGGCGTGTTTAAATCTCTTTCTCATGGGACTTATAGCGCTGCTCGCGTTGTTGGGAGGGCGGTCCTGAAAGAACGCTAAAGAGATGCGACTGGTTCCGCCGATGTCTTGCTGCTGCTGGCCAGCTGTTTGTTGTGCTTGTCACACTTTGCATCAATCACTTAAAAGCCTGTACAGCTTCTGCTTGTCATTGTTTTAAGAGATGGGAACACCTGAAGTTTGTCTGCCAAAAACATTCCAACAACTGCTAGGTTAGATGTCTATGAACTTGTTTTAAATTGTTTGTAAGTAGGGCTTCACGTGCGAAAGTCCCCATCTCACGGGTTCTGCTTCCTAAGGTTGGAATGTCTAATCTTGTGTGTCGTCAAAGTGTCTCTCTGAGATGATCTGGTCTCTCCCGCTCATGTTGTGAATTTGGGGGGGTTGAGCTAAACGCACACTAAGCAGAAGTGGACGGATCAGCTAATGGCTTTGTGCTGCTTCTGCCAAGATGCCCGTTCTGCTTGTCACTCTGCATGTCAATCATTTAAAAGCGTGTACAGCAGCTTTTCTTCTGTCTCACTGCTTTGTCTTGCGTGATGTTAAAATGTTTTATAATAGAGAGATGGTACTCATATCCTTAGCCCAACATCCACTTATCATATGTGTTTACAAAGTGTGTTTTAATAAGTTTACAGGTGTTTTAAGCATGTGGGAGGGGTATTTTAAGGCTTAAACTATATAAAAAAAAATGTTTATTTATATGGTCTTTCTATATCGCGGATTTTCACCTATCGCTGATGGGTCAGGAATGTAACTTCAGTGATAGGCGGGGATCACTGTACTTATTTTATTCCAGACATGAAAGCAGAAAAAAACACTAAACTTTTGTCATGCCATTGCAACAGAAGATGGGAGAAAATGTGTGAATTGCACCACAAAAAAAAAACAAAACACTTATTTATTGTACAAACTAAGTATTTTCTGGGTCTAGTGGTAAGCAGAAATTGTTTCAAGGACTAACATAAATTTTGAAATTAAAGGTTTGAATGAGTACATAATTATACGTACATATACAAATTGCTTACTTGTTGCTTCAGAGTGATACATAGTGCGAGTGTATTTTTTTTTTTCTAAAACATAAAAAAATGCAACTGTAGTACTTGTTTTGAGAGATCGTTTAGGTACAACATACTAAAATGTATCCAAAACGGGACACCAAATGATTCTACAAAGGGGTTTACCTTGTGCCAAACATAACTTTACAATGCTAAGAAATATTGGTACAATGATATCTGACAGATTAATGAAGAAACTAAAATTAATTCACAAAATGTCTACGTCATACTGTAAAATGTATTTTTTTGGAGAGAAATTTCTAAAAGGCCTTATTTTTTGTGATTTATTTAGTTGATATTACTGTTTTTATTTTTATTTACATAAATACTAAGAATTTTATGTGTTCTCCTGTTGCACTCCCAAACAAGGTGGTTCTTTGCATGGTGGGTGAGGCAACGCACTCTCAGCGCATGTTCCCAACCTTCTCACTGCAATTAAACCATTTGCTGCTCCTTCATTACATAAGCAGAATAGCTAGCCATTTATTTTTGGGTATGTAATTTAAGCACAATAATGTACTGTAAAAACATGTAAGACCAACATTTTGGGTGATAAATGGAACATAAACCTGTTCATTAATGCTTGCAAAACTGAGTTTTTGACACTTTTCTTGCTATCCGGTCTAAGAACCCATTGAGTGAGAGTATGCAAAATAGTGGAAATGCACAACCTCATCTTTATTAGCACTGTTCTCTTTAGGTAAGTAGATCAACTTTAGTAGCCAGATATTGGATTTCATAATAAAAATCCACATCAAGAAGTCAAAGATACTGTTTCACTGAGATTTTTGCCTTTTTTTTTTAAATAAAGTAATTCATTTTCCATGAAATGGAAGTGGATCTGCATAGATGTTGATAACAAATATAAAAAATTGGCATTAACAAACTAGTGAGGGAAAGAGATTAAACATTAAAATGGCTTGCCATATATGAGCTTATGTGGCTACAACTTTGAAGATGCCAATATAATTCAAGAAAGAGATCTATATTTTGTTACAGGACTGTTTTGTTAGTTCCAATCTCTACATTTAAATAAGAGTTTCTTAATCTTCTGTCTGACATGTTATACAGGTTGAACTAATACATATTTTTCCCTAGGGCCATTCTGTTAAGGAATCAACCATTTTTATGTTAGACCTGGCCCAGGCATTCTCAGAAATGTGCACCTTTTTACAAGAAGAACTTGTGCAAAAACTTATTTTGCTTAGTCAAACAACAAATAATTGACATTAGTAAGGTAAATGTTGACAACTGAGATGTTACTTTAGAGTAAAAGCTTGTTTAGACTAAAGATGTACTATTTTTAAAAGATCACCCAAAAAAATTCTGAATTATAAATCGTCTCAATAACGTCTCCATGTGCATCTATGCACAGAAAACTATAAAACTGTAGCAAAATGGGGTTTGAACTCTTCAACATTGAGTACTGAATGAAAAACACCCAACCAACATCAAAAGCCTAATCTCTCTCTCTTTCTTTGTAGGATCTAAGTAATGTTAATTGAAATGAATGACGACAACTGGGAGTAGGTAATTATGATAAAACACACATAACAAGACACACTATTTAAACATGAATAATATCAAATGAACACAGGCACCTTACCTAAATGAACCCAGCACACTATACTATACTAGAAAAAAAATCCCTCAAGTTCACAATAGTTGTCAGTGCTGAAAAATTAATGACTATACCAATTATAAACAAAGGAAAAACTGATATAATAACTAAAACATTATAAAGGGCAGGATAAATGAGGCTTGTTTCCTGCAGAATTTTCTAAAGGGACTTAGTGGTGTGACATTAACAGCTCACTTCATTATTCTTTTTAATGTTATTTTGATAAGTATATGGTATGATGAGTCAAAGTTGTGTTCACATTAATAAAGAATTAGAATGGGCTCTACAGAATTGGCATCACTGGTGTAGCATTTTCCATTTGCACTTCAAATAAGTCATTAAGCCAAGATTGAGAACAGTTTTTCTACAGTGGAATGTCCTATCTATAATACAATAAAAGTAAAATGTATATTGTATTTTAAATACATTATATTACACAAGGTTTATAGACAGAAAGTATCAAATTTAAAAAGACTTCTAACCTTTAGGGTAATCACTTGCATACTGAGACAACAAGTCCTCATCTCCTGCTGTCTGCATGCTTATACTATCATCTGCCAATGTTTTTAATTCCACAGGACGCTGAGAAGTCATCTCGCGATTTGAGGATTCAATTGTGGAAGTTTCATGAGGCAAGTACTCAGGAAGGAGGAATTTTTCTTCTGGAAGGAGACACATTTGCTTGAAGCTTTGTATTAACCATTTTACTGTTACTACATGTGGTCTGCACAAAGTAAAAATAAAAAGCATTTAAAATTATGACACAACATGAGGCTGACAAAAATCAATTTAGCAATAAAAATACTAAGGAATTCACTTCCTTTCATGGGAGATAATTTAATGTTTCATGGATGTGGCATGCTGTTAAAAAATAAAGTGGGTTTTACAATTAGAAAAATTTAAAAACTGGAAGTTTTATTCAACATCTACTGAACTGCCACTGACCTTAAAATTACAATGGCATGAATGGATTATGATACTAGGATAAATTTATAAATAACTAATTCAATGCTGTATTTATATTAAGATCAAATACTTCAGCAATAGATTTTTTCAACAAATGTGTGCTCAATGGCAATATGCATGGAAACCACAAGACATTCAGAGCCGATCAATATTCAGGGTGCATAATATTAAGACTGCTTCTTAAGTGTTCTTTCTGACAAAATCCCAAAACTCATTTCAATGAGCGACCTAATTTGCCAATAAATTTTTACTTTCTCGTATACATAGTATAGACACGGTATAGTAATCGTGAAAAAATCCGAACAAGATTTTGATGAATCTTGACGTTTTAGACCTTCCCGAGTCAGAGAATACCATTGTTGAAATTATGTCTATGTGTAAATACGATAACTCGAAAATGCTTTGACTTTGGTTAATGAGATTTTGTACACCTGCTTTATATCAAAAATAAGGAATCCTATCAACATTTGGACCACTACTGGCAACCAGAAGTGGTACTTTAACTGAATACTTTTGCGAAACCAAAATTATAACTACAGATGGATGATTAAAATTTTATATAGATATTTATAATGAGAAAAAGCAAACATATGAAATTTGAGAAAAATTGCTCAACCTGAAGTACAGTCAATCCTCGTTTATCGCGGTTAATCCGTTCCAGACTCTGCCGCGATAATTGAATTTCCACGAAGTAGGATTCTTTATTTATAAATCGAATATTTTCGCAGTTAGAGCATAGAAAACCTGTTTACGACCTTCTAAATACAGCTGTAGTATTTTATTTAAACAACCATATGAATTTTTTTCTATCATGGAAATATAAATGTATACACAATATTAAAAACTGTATTCAATAGAATGCATATTCTTTCAATAACTATTATTAATTTTATTTAAATTTTTACATCACCAGTTTAGCAATAACGTTTAAACATTGAATATTACATGTAAATATAAAGATGTAATGGGAACAACAAGCTGATACATCCCCGTCATGTTCCTGGTAATGCATTTAATTGTATGATTTTTTTTTTTTTTTTATTTCTTCACTATCATAATTAAATGCAGCTAAATGTAATTTTACCTATAGCAATTTATTGCAACAAACATTACATAATACTAACACTTTTTATGTTTTAGGCGACTATAACTCTTTTTACTTTGCATGTAATCTAGGCAATGCATATATAATCATGAAAAAATTCCACCTCCGTTTTCAACCTCCCTAAGTGTGAAAAAATCATTTTAATATAAAGTTTGATTATAAATAGACATAGATTGTTTATCAATATTATCAATTAGTTATGATGAGAAACAACATTCGACAAATATTGCACAACTGGAAGTGGTTCTGATGACCTTTTCCTCTATCTTAGTATATGAGAAAGTCGAAGGGAGCACACTCCCTATTTATTTATTTAATTTTTTAAGTATACTTATGTGCAATTTTCATTAATTATAATAATAATAATAACTAAATTGTTTTTTATTGGTATTGTGTATTAAAACAAGTTGATAAGAGCTAGTAAAAGAGCTTCTAAGCTCTGCTCAATATATCTGATATTGACTAGGCTTACTTTGACTGCTTAATCTCTTATATGAAAAGCATAGATTGGAGGAATACGAACAAGAGAATATTTTTAAAGTGGTAAATGTTTTATAAAACCAATATTCAAGAACAAATGCTTTTAAGAAGCACCGAGGATACCATAATAATTAGAAGACATAATCAAAACTTATGCAAATTCAGACTGGGACTTTACATTACATAATCTTATGTAACACATCTTAAATAAATAAACACTACCTGTGGGACACTCTACTTAAAAACTGCTTTACTTCTTCACTCTCCTCTGCCATGATAATATGGGTAACATCTTCATTAAGATGATTAAATCGTACACTACCACCAGCATTAATCAATCTCCTTAGCTTATCAAGTTTTTTGCCAGCAAATCCACTTAAATAGATCTTTGGAGATGGTGGGGAATACCAAATGGGGGAGAGAAAGGAAAAAAAAGGAAGAAAAAGTGCAGTTAGAATACTACTTTGAAAAAGGAATACATTAACATAAAACTTTTTCTTCTACTCTCTCCTTAATAGACATTACTAACACAGCTCTTATTTTTTAATGAAAGAGTTATAAACAAACCAAACTCTTTCAAAACTCAGACGGTCTTTATTTATATACATACACACACACAACTATATTATAAACTACTATATTAGTACACCTTTGGCTAACATGACTAAAGGACCCTGGCATCAGGACAGACACCAACTGTAAAACGTTTTATTCCAAACAGGATTAATCTGGGAAATGTCCATGAGATTTGCATAAATCACAATCACAATTGTATAGGATAATAAAAGAAAAATAAAGCTTACTTTGCAACCATCCAAAAGATCATCAGGAGCATTAAAAGAACTAATGTCAAGTGTGTCCAGTTGCTCTCCTTCATTCTCTAGACGGCTAGCTGTAACAGACTCACTAATACAACTCACACTGATATTGGAAATGTGGCTCATGCCTAAGACAGATCCTAAAATTAAGATTGTAAAATAGTGTTAACGGTGTCTGTTGTACATAAGGATGCAAAAATGTCTTAAACACATGTCTGATGCACTTCTAACATTACTCTAAATTTCAAATTTATTCTGACAGTGCACCTATAAAAAGTTTGAAAAAATGTATATAGAAAACGTTAGAACAGACATTTTTAATACAAATTTGTATATGCAGCATTTATTTTATTTGTAGATTTACATTCAACTGATATTTTGAAAGCAAATTGATTTTACTATTGAAAAATGAAAATGACTTTGAAAAATTAAATCTATTCATTAATATATACCGTGGTTCGTTAACATCTCATTAACATTGTTTCTGACTATCTTGCAATATAGTGATTTAAAAGTACAAAAGAAATCTGTGACTAAAAATTGAAATCAGATTAGTACACAGATTCTTGATAAAGAGTCAAGTCTGCAATGAATCACCAAAATACTTTTGTAACAAATGATTATTTTTGTATAAGTAAGGCTTAAATCAACAAAACCTTTTTAATGTGATAAATGTCCACAAAGCTAAGCCAATGCTCTTACAACATCAGAAGATTAGGACTAATTAAAAAATAGGGCAGTAAATAATACTACAAAAACACAAGTTTAAAACATAGCGATAATTTTTTTTTGGGGGTTACACTAAGTAAAATTAAAATTAGAAACTTATTAAGTCTACATCCAAAAGTACTGGAACATTTATGATTTCAGCAACACCTTAAGTTAGTTGTTTCCCAGATGGTAATTCTATTAGCCATACCCAAAATTTATAAAACAACCAAAATGTGCGAGCTCACCATTTTGTTTTGTTCCACTTCCTGTAGGTGTTGATGTATTTGGTCTCTGCTTCTTCTCTGATGGCTCAACTTTGTATATTGACTCATCCTGGCAAAAACCCTTGTCAATGCTGTTGTAAAACCAATGGATGGACACGCAGTAAACATTCCATTTTAGGGCACATTCATACTTCTGACCTATAAATAAAAGAAGAAAATTAAAAATCAGCTTTAAAAAAAAAAAAAAAAAGGGGTTTAATTTAGTCTCTCTGAAAATAACCAAAAGTTTCAGTGATTAACTTTCAAAACCAGACTTTTCTTGATATTACAAATTCACGTTTCTTTGTAGCTGTGTTATACTTTTTAACAATACAAAAAAACATTGATAAGGCATCTAGCTTTAAAAAGTCGATCAAAATAGTGGATAATACAAAGGTCTATTGGTTTGATATAAAATTACTCTGATTCTTAACGTCAAACCCAAAATCCAAAGAATGAACAAATTAACACCATACATTTAAAATGGCATTAAGTTTTACACAGAGCAAGTGAAAAGAAATGCACTTCATTACAACATATATATATATATGATAGTTAAACACTATGATAAAATTTTAACTCTTTAGTCCAAATGGATGTAAATATTAGCAAGGTCAATTTGCCTAGTTTTATTGGTTCCAGTGTAACATAGGCTATAGTAGGTTTATAATGTTGACTACAGTACTAACATACAATTAAACATCAAAAACTTACCATGTTTGTATTGGGGAAGTGTGAGTGAGGTGTAATGAATCGAGTGATTCCACTCTGCTATCTACTCTTTAGCTACTCGGAAATTGATAGCACCTACACCATGCTGCTCCAGGTCAGATAGCCTCTACTAACAACTGAAAATGCTCTACGACAAATGTATTTGTCACTAGGGACAGGACTGACCCACTGACAATCTGCCGCACACTCAGACCTATACCTCAACAAGCCTTTTACGTTTCAAGGGCAAACTTACATTAGTAGATATCACTGCAGGTCTTGATCTAGTTGTTTGGCTATAATGTGTGATGTGACTGTATAATTGGTTTGATTTTAATTGTTCTCATGTTATTCTCTGCACTTTAATATATACACTACCGCATTGAACGATATGTATGAAAATATGGGTCAAATCTTGTCTCTTACGGATTTAAAATGGAACATTGTATTTTGTGTTCCAATACAGGATGATCCCACATTACAAGAGACAGCTCTACTGGTGTGTGTGTGTGAATGAAGACCATTATCAAGAAATAA
This sequence comes from Polypterus senegalus, assembly GCF_016835505.1. NCBI lineage: Eukaryota > Metazoa > Chordata > Cladistia > Polypteriformes > Polypteridae > Polypterus > Polypterus senegalus. The sequence continues at coordinate 146,617,276 of NC_053158.1, forward strand.
TACAGGAAATGATCAAGCACTATTAATAGACTTGGATTCACTTGGTGCTGTTTAAGCGATTGGGTTAAATTTAATCACAGAACAGCAGCTCTACTGATTAGTAAATTTGGGGATAGTTCTTTACATATTAGGTTTATACAAAACAAAAACAAACATGAGAAGCCTGATATATTTATACATTTAGTTTTACAAATTCAAGCACACACACAGAGAGAGAGAGAAATACCTTTAGGCTCCTGAACTATGAGATGAGTGCATTCATTCATCTTCAGCTGCCCTGTATATTGACCGCCATGCTTCTCGGTAAGTTTCTGCACTTCTTTTCTTTCTATGTTGGACAGTCCTGTCACACATATGGAACAACCCTGAAATACTGGGCAAAGGTACTCATCCATGCTGAGGTCAGTATATCTGAAAAGGCTTAAGTATATAAAAAATATTTATTAATAAATACATCACATTAAATACATACATACACAAACACACACAAAACAGTGTTACTGATGGACAGACAGAAATCAGATTTAATTATATAGACTTGCTCATCTACGATGGTTTAGAATCTATGTTTGCAGTGGATCAACGATTGGAATGTTTTTTGTAATGCATGTAGTAATAATGCATGTAGTAATAAAATGCATATAGTATCAAAAGTATCAAAATATCAGTAAGAGTCGATTGTAACATTTTAAAATTGTTTCAATACTCATTTTTCATGTTACTGATTCTACAGCCTACATTACGAATGCATTTAAAGTTTGAACCACATTGGACGTTTGAGTTTCAAAAGGTTACCAATGGGCATGGCTAGGACTGCAGCCTTGTTTCCATTGACTCACAAATATTAATAAGGTGACAACTTTTGCAACAGTGGAGCCTATATTGGAACTCTTAATTGACAAACAGGGCACTCAGTGTGGTATCTGGAAATATTTCGGCTTTTTGCCAAGTGGGAATGGATAAACCACAAGATCCATGCAAACCTGCATGCAAGATTTACTACCATACAGTACCAACTAACACAAGCTAACACAACCAATTGTGCCAAAACCCTGAAGGACCGACACTTAATGTTACACATTAAGTAAGATGTAATGCATGGTTTTTTTCTGCAGGTTAAAAAGTTTTATTGTAGTCGGTTAAACATTTAACAAATTAAGCAGAGGTCTTTAATTATTTTAATCTGCAGGCTGTTGAAGAATCCAGCTCAAAATTCAAATCTGCCAATGTAAGACTATGACTGTGGGAAGATGGGAGCTGTAGTTTTTGGGATGGGCCACATATTAAAGGTTAATGCCAAGGCTATTGACTACTGCTGTAGTTAATTATTCCTATACAGTACTTAATTAGTAAAATTTGTTTGCATCAATGTAATGATTTTAAAGCATAAAAACGGCAATTTAAACATTATGAGTTAACTGTATTGGATATTGAAAATGATGCAGAAATTCAGTACTTTTATTAGTACTGTATCAAGGTATGAAATTTTGGTACTTTATATATATATATATATATATATATATATATATATATACATATATACTTTTCATATCAAGATACATATATAACTTTATAGAAATGAGATATTGTTTTTCCCATATAAACAGAGACAAATTAAAAACAAAAAATCAAAACGGAAATATTTTTAATAAGTATCAACAATGCTAATATCACACATGTATGACAACATTCTATTAGACATATGACCAGCTACTTTCCAGTTAATTTTGCTTACATAAGTCTGCTAAATGTCAATTGCAAATTATGGATTTATGTTTTAGAGAGTTTTCAACAGAAAGGCATAAACACAAAATTCTATACTATGCAGAAAAACTCGAACAAGCTACCTTTTGTTCAATATAGATGCAAGTATACATAGAAAAATAATTAAAACAGAATTTTAATTCAATTATTTTGTGACATGACCTTGGCAGATGCTAGGATAATGATGAGAAAACAGCAAAAACAACAGAGTGGGGAGTGACATGGGGTGGAAACAAGTATATGCCTATTATTGTTTAATATTGTCTTTTTGATATCTTTTTTATATAAATAAAAGGTATAAATGCTGCATATAATGTTAGATAAAATGGCTAGTTTATCAGATACATTTTTTAGGTAGTAAGAATTTTGGGGGAAAAAAAAAGTTTTGCTGCTCTTCTCTGGGAATTGCCACCTTATCACAGTGAAGAGGTTTGAGTGCCCCTGTGAGCTGTTGTCTGGAGCAGAAACTCCTGGTTGGGAACCCCAAGACAAACTGGTCCCAGGTAAGGGTTAAAACAAAGAGCAATTTAAAGCCCACAGTAATGCAAACTCATAAATTTAAAAAGAGTACCCTGCCAGGTATGTCATTACCAGGACCTCCCCTTGGAGCCAGGCCTGGGAAGTACCTGCAGGTGAGCACCTGGCAGCCAGTCCTACCACAGGGCCTTGTGAGGAACAGTCCTAGAACGTAACGTGTGACTGTCACTATCAGCAGGAGGAATAGGGGCAGGTACAATGTGACCTGGGCGACGGTCAAAGGCAGAGGTGTTGATTAGATTATATATTCAAATCGCACTTTTCCACAGACCTTTCATCAGACTGTTTTATCAAATACAGGTTTATTAGAGGTGTTGCTCAATCTTTTCATATATTTTTCTATTAACAATGCATTGCATTCTCAAAATGTCAAAGGTCTCCAAGAATTTCTCTCTTAAAAGAAAGATACTGTTTTGGTTTGCTAACTGACATTTGTTTTATAGCTCACATATTTTTAACAAATTTAGACATTTTGAACTATTTTTCATAACACTTTTATAGACACTGAAAATGTCCATGCACTTCAGATGATCTTGTAATAAAAAAATAACAGCTACTGCAAGATTTTTAACATCAATTAGGAAGCAAACTAACAAATGAAGCTTATTTAACCTTTAAGTTTAGTGATCATCTGGAGGTGACTACTTTTTTCTGGGGATAAATGAGCTGCAAAGTATTTAAAGATTTGTATAACATGCCCTTCAATCAGAACTCTTACCAACGTTTAGTATCTTGCTGTAATGGAGGCTGACCAGCACAGCTGGTACCCTTGCTGTGAATTCATCCCAGAAGGACTAGCATATGAAAATGAGTCCTCTCTTAAATGCAGAGAGACAAAAACAATTTTCTTTTCTAATCAAGCCAACACCAAATTGAATTTACTCAAGTGAATATTAAGACTTCTGCCTACAACTGTTCATCTTGTTATAGACTCAATTCATTAACCTCTGTTAACAGTTTACCAACAAGAGTGATATCTCTAATTCCTATTTTGACAAAAAAATGTCACAATACTAATGTAAAGAGGTTCACTTCATTAGACTACCATGAGTCACAGGGTTCCTGGAAACTGAAACGTGATATTGCCCCCAGCAAGGTCAACGAACAAAAAGTCCTCCTGAGCTCTGCTGCATTACTACCCCTCAAAAATCTCACAAGTTTAAATACTGGTGTTTTTAAAAATGCACACATCTTATATTTACATATGTAAAATGTGGATGTATACCCAGTTATAACTTTGGTTTCTTCTGATCTGTTTTTTTACATTAAGTTTTATGTCAAGCATCAAGAAACTTTAGCAGATTGAAACATGGATAATCGTTTCTAATATTGCAACAGAATTTTAGAATTATGTAAAAGGCAGTATTACAGGTAAGACTACCATGCCATTCAAGAGCTTAAACTGCACTGTATTTTCACATTTCAAACACATAATAAGAAAATAAATATTGTTACACTAACAGAATGAGACAAATGTATAGGCATAAAACCACAACACAAGTAAGCAGCCCCCAACTGTTCAACTGTGTGGATACACAAAGGAAAATGCTGTAATAACAATTTATTAAAACTACCCTAACCCAAATCAAAAGAGAAAAAAAAAATCTTTAATTTAGTCTTACCAGTTCTGTGATTTCTCCCAGAGTGTTTTTACCCAAGACTGCAACAGAATTGGTTTCCCCAGTGTACCCGCAACAAGGTACTTTTTGCTTCCAACTTCACCAGCAATAAGATGAGTAACAGATACATTCAGATCTCGATACACACGACCTCCCATTAACTGTACTAGCTCACTGATTTCATCCTGCAGATAACAACAAAGACAATGCATTGGACATTATTATATACTAGCAAAATAACCGCTCTTCAGAGCGGAGAAGTAGTGTGTTAAAGAAGTTATGAAAAAGAAAAGGAAACATTTTAAAAATAACGTAACATGATTGTCAATGTAATTGTTTTGTCACTGTTATGAGTGTTGCTGTCATCAAGGATTTGATTATCATTATTTCTTTCAATCAAGTTCGTATTTGGAGGACGTGTTGTGTTCAAGTTACATTCCGTGTTTGTCAACCGTTGTAAAGATAATAGGTTTCATTCATCGAAGTGTTCACTACCCAAATCGCTACTCGTGAATCTAAGATGTTTAACAGGCATTCCCGGTATTACGAACGAATTCCTGTGAATATTTAGCGGCAGCGTGTCTATGAACTTGTGGAATTGCCTGCGAGTATTTAGCGACAGCGTCTCTATGAATTTGTGGATTTGCCTGTGAGTATTTAGCGACAGCGTGTCTATTAACTTATGGATTTTTCTGCGAGTACTTGGCGGCAGTGTCACAAAGTTGTTTTCGTCTAGCTGCATCAAAAAATGTACCACGATGTGTGACATGCCTCATTTTTACTGTTTTCTCACAGCTTGGATTGCTGCTGTCATAATCGGTTTGAGTTTCATGGTTTGTTACAATTACGTTAGTATTTTCAGGACTTGTGTTCAAGTGACATTCGGCATCTGTCAAGCATTGTAAGCATACAACCGGCTTCATCGATAACTTCGCATCCAGCTTTTGAGAGTTGAAACATTCATAAAAATCAAAGTGTCCACTACTCAAATCGTCACCTGTCAATCTAAGATGTTTAGGAGGCATTGGCGGTTCTCCAAAGGGGTAAAATGTTTGGCCATTTCGTTACACTTGAAAACAACAACCGAACAATTCAGTGCAGCCATCAACTCACATGCAGATGCATAGGTGAAAGGCTTAAGCATTTCACTCTTATAGTACTCCTGTGTAGTATAATGATCTCCTGTACCGTCATCAGTCCACACCTTGAACCTGTCCCAGTCATTCACTACATAAGACACAATGTTCCTCCGGATATCAAGATGGAGTCTGATATGGCCGTGCAATATGTAACACAGAGAATGTAAAAGGCAGGCGGCATCTCCGGGCATAGAAACCACTCGGTAAGTGACAGTTCTTTGGTTGATGGTAATCACCTTGATATACATGTTAATGGGGGTATGGTTGGAACAATAAAGGAAAGAAATTTGGTACGCTGGTTCCCAACGCTAACTGAATCCTACTTATGTACATATATACGTCCATAGCCTGCAGCTCGGTTGCCGTTGGGTCCCCCATCCCAACGCCTCCCACGGTGTTGGCTGCCTGCCTATATAATGCCGTCCGTCGCTCCGGTCTCTACATTCCCTTCCTTGCTTCGCCACGGGATTCACGTCTCCCTGCTGATAACTGCAGCCTTTTCATTTAATCCACGGCTTCTCCGCCGTTTTATTGTTCGTTTATTATGATTATAGTTATTGTGTAGGTATTTTAGATTTACTTTACATACTTTACATTGTTCAGGTACCCATTTCCTTTATCGTTCCAACCGTACCCCCATTAACATGTCTATCGAGTGGTTTCCATGCCCGGAGATGGCACCTGCCTTTTCCATTCTCTTTGTTACAAATTGCATGGCCATATCAGACTCACTCTTGATATCCGGAGGAACATTGTGTCTTATGTATTGAATGACTGGGACAGGTTCAAGGTGTGGACTGATGACGGTACAGGAGATCATTATACTACACAGGAGCACTATAAGAGTGAAATTCTTAAGCCCTTCACCTATGGTTCTGCATGTTTGTTGATGGCTGTCGCTGAATTGCTCGGTTGTCACTTTCAAGTGTACCGAAATAGCGAAATATTTTATACCTTTCGACAACCGCCAATGCCTCTTAAACATCTTAGATTCACAGGTGACGATTTCATTAGTAGACACTTTGATGTTTATGAATGTTTCAACTCTCAAAAGCTGGATGTGAAGTTATCGATGAAACCAGTTGTATGCTTACAACGCTTGACAGATGCCGAATGTCACTTCAACACAAGTCCTGCAAATACAGTGAACCCTCGTTTATCACGGTTAATCCGTTTCAGACTCTACCGTGATAAATGAATTTTTGCGAAGTAGGATTCTTTATTTATAAGTCGAATATTTTGGCAGTTAAGAGTATAGAAAACCTGTTTACAACCTTCTAAATACGTTTTTTAACATTATTAGATCACACACTTTAGTCACCATTACACTCGTATTACCCAATATATTAGACAAAACAGGAGAAAATAAGACATATTAGACGTTACAAATATCATATTATTACTAGGCTCACCCGCCTTTTAAGGTGACCAACTTTTATCCTCAATTTGTGTGTGCTCCATGTGTACATTAGGCATGTAAGTGTAGGGAATGAGAACATTAAAGTGCCCATTTATAACATCTCCCGAAAACCTAAGTTTTTTTATCCCCTCGAGTGCCTGTCCAAAGTCGTACAATGTCAGCCCAAATCTGTACCGCTAAAGACGGAGTTTCGTGCACTAAATAAGCTATAGATGAGAATAAGCAAGCACCATCTCCCCTGATATTTACTACGCGGTGAGGCATTTGTACTCCATCAACATTAATTATTTCCAGAGACATAATTTTGCCTATTTTTCCAGCACATCGCGCACAAAAGGAAGGGAATGATGGGAGCACCAGAACTCACATCGCGTCGCTTCGTACAGCAAGCCGCAAGTAGTAAGTCTGTCATAAGAGGAATACAGCTACGCTTTGCACTCAAGGGACGGAAGGACAATCCCGACCGCTTTTATATAGTAGATTATTGTACTGTACATTTAATTACACGCACACAGCTCTTACACACAACCACTAACCTATGAAGGCACAACCTCAGTAGGAGAGTCTTCAGGTGGTGCAGTATCTTCAGCAGGTGCATCGTTGTCTTCTTCCGCTGAAGGAGTACTAAGAGTAGGCATCTTCCTCCGGTGCTTAGTTTTAGTGTCAGAAGGCTTAGAAAAAGCAGCACGTTTAGGAGCCATCGTGGGGCTTAGATAAAAGTTCTCAGAAAGCGCATGCGTAGTGACGTAAGCGTGTATGAGAAAAAAATCGCGATAGAGTGAAGCCGCGAAAGTTGAAGCGTGATATAGAGAGGGATCAATGTACTGTCGTAATTGAAACAAACCATGAAACTCAAACCGATTATGACAGCAGCAATCCAAGCTGTGAGATTTGAGACAAGATTACTTTTCACATGGCCAACTGTACGTTGCACGCTCAAGAGTAAGCTTAGCTCACGGCTCGGTCATATTACAACCGGAGGGCCGAACTGACAATGTGGTATACAAAGAGATCCTTAACAAATAATTATTGGTATATTTTCCCTCAGTTTAAAAGGTTTAATTTTCTTCTTAATAAAAATTTTAAGGCAGTACTTCGCCACTGCGAAGCATGGGTATTTTTGCTAGTATAAATATAAAAAATAATATCCAGCACAGGCATTATTTAGTAATTAGCATTTTTAAAAAATAAAACTTTGCACGAATTTCAATAGATTAATCATTATTTGAGAGGTGCATTTCAAACAGAGAAACTACATGGATACAAATTTTAAACATTTCTTCTGAGGTGCTTGCCTTATTGTGATCATTTACATTTTTCTTTTACTATATTTCTTCTACGCTATTTAAGTGAGCAATGCTTAAAATTTCTGCATACATGGCAACTGAGAATGTGTGCAAAAAGAAATGTTTAAGACATTTCGATAATTTCAAAGCAGCTGCGCATTTACTGTAAATTCAGTTGTGCAAATTAAATTGCTAAAGATTTTAATTGCATTACTCAGACATTTCTATATTAGACAACTGCAGTTTTTCTTTAATATACCTACAAGTATGTCTACCATCAAAGTCCAATAGCCATTTTTTAAATGACGCTTGTAATATAATTTTGAGATGTGTCAGTGATTAGCACTCATAGTACAACAGGCCAAAAGAAATGATTTACAAACAATTAACCATAATTTTAGCACCAACAACATGTTCAGGACAATAAAATTAAAAACATGTTCTCCTGAAAATTACACCTCTATTAAGCCCAAAGTAGCATGGCTCTCAAAAGGCAAGGCATGTTAACACTAGAATTACCAAAGCCTATGAAAAAAACCTCATAAATCTGGCACACCTTAAATCCCTTTGCACTTCTCAGTCAGCGCCTTTTGTCTTGTAAATGTGCCGATCAAGACAAGCAGCCTACCATTCCATCCCCTGACCGCTGCAGAACATGCACAAAGTTCTCCCAGCTCATGCCTTGATTATCGGGGAGTGAAGTGCTGGAGTTTTAGAGTGGAAATAATAGATCATTATTTGGAACACATACATTTCATGTGTGTTGTTTCTGCAATAATCTGTGTAAACACGTCGTTAAAACAGAAACATTTTTCATATTTCAGTAATAAATGACAAAATGTAGACAAACTATATAATGTGTAAAGCCTGAAGTATTTAGCATTTTGAGTAGTGAGCTGCTCTTATTGTTAATATACAATAAACACATACATTTCGTTTGTGTCCGCAACAGCCGGTGTACATTTATAGTAAGTTACCTTTTTCCCCCCACTTTTATTCTCTCAGTCACGATCACAATACATACTACCGCCATCCCAGGGATCTGACACTGTTAGTTTTTATTTGAAATTGGGAGTAACTGTAGATGTGAGTGGTGTTTTGAGACAATGGGACTGGACATTCTCTGATCTGGAGGAATAAAAGCTGACACACAAACGCTGGTGAATCTGCCTTATTCGTATCTCACTGTCACTTGATTTTTTTTTTTTTTTATTTAGTTTTATTGAGTCTTCGTGCTCACATTGAATTAGTATGCACCTTATGGTCCATGATGTCAAAGCCGCACTGACAAAAAACAGAGTCATAGGTATATATGATATTTGGAATTATTCATTTTATGACCTGCATAGTACATTTTGGAAAACATTGTGGCACAGATGCAACATTATTCATATTCATTCGCATACCGTCTTGCGGTTATAATCAGTGACCACGTGGTGGTCTGTCCCCCCACACCCCCGATCTTGCCAGTCTCCACTTTTGGGTGAATGGTGGTGTCTCTTTTGTACTCCAGGACATGCAGAGAAAAGAATAGTACAGAGAGGTCAGTTCCGCGCTATATACAACCATAAAATTCAAATCAAAATTTGGGCTTGGCTTTTTACTCATTGAAAGCAACATGTAAATTGAATGATTTCCTTTTCTTTGGTTATATTCTTGAATATAAGTGCATTTGTTTCTTATACCTTTTGTGAAAGTGTTCATTTGATATTGGACTTTAGTCTTCACACATTATACACTTCAGGTCAGCATTTTGTCAATTATTCTATAACATGAAAAGTTTCTGTTTTAGTTGTGTTCAACATTTCTTGCTTTTCATTTCCTGTCATCCTACATTCAATCAATCAATCAACATTTATTTATATAGCACATATTCATACAAAAAATGTAGCTCAAAGTGCTTTACAAAATGAATAGAAAAATAGAAGACACAATAAAAAATAAACATAAGTCAACATTAATTAACAGAATAAGAAAGGTCCGATGGCCAGGGTGGACAGAAAAAACAAAACAAAAAAAAAAACTCCAAGAGCTGGAGAAAAAAAATAAAATCTGTAGGGGTTCCAGACCACGAGTCCGCCCAGTCCCCTCTGGGCAAAATTTACATTTACATAGATCGAACACTGCTGAAAACACATTACTTTAACATGGCCTTTTTATAACTTCATTTTAATCTTAATTTAACTTAATCCTGATACTCTATATGTTCAATTTCCTCAAAATAACTATTCATGGTGGCTCTAAAATCGGTACTGACCCCTACTCTCTTTTCTGTTTCTTTTTCCGGTTTTTGTGGTGGTGGCCTCGCCACCACCACCTACTCAAAGCTTCATGATGCTCCAACAATGATGGACGGATTAAAAGGCAAAAGTCTACGTGACCACCATCATCATCAAGCCCTTCCATGAGAATCCTAAATCCAAAGAGGACTGTTTCATTTATGTTAGGTAGAATGCCCAGAGGGGACTGGGCGGTCTCATGGTCTGGAATCCCTACAGATTTTATTTTTTCTCCAGCCGTCTGGAGTTTTTTTGTTTTTTCTGTCCCCCCTGGCCATTGAACCTTACTCTTATTCGATGTTAATTAATGTTGATTTATTTTGTTTTATAATTGTGTCTTTCAGTTTTATATTTTTTAATATGTAAAGCACTTTGAGCTACTGTTTGTATGAAAATGTGCTATATAAATAAATGTTGTTGTTGTTCTAGACACAGAACACACATGAAATATATGTATTCCAAATAACAATATATTATTTACCCTTTACTAGTGCGTGCTCCCAAACCTCACTTGATACAATTCTAAGCACCTCACATCCAGATAAACAGACCTGACCTGAGAGAATTTCAGCTGCATCAGTGGGATTGGGATAGAAGAGTGCTTGTGGTGACTGACACATTTACAAAACAAAGACACTGATGAAGAGGTGCAAAGTAATTTAAGGTGGCTCAGCATTACAACTTTTTTTGTAGGCTCCCAGGAATCTAGTGTTAAATCCTCATCAAATCCTTAAAATATGCTAACATAGGGTCACGGGGGTCTGCTGGAGCCAATCCCAGCCAACACAGGGCACAAGGCAGGAACCAATCCCGGGCAGGGTGCCAACCCACCGCAGATAATAATAATAATATTAAAAAAACAGTGCAATGTAAAAGACCATGTAAACAGTTAAGCTGTCCTTTGAATATAAACAGTAGTTCAAGAAATAATACTACTTTCTTTAGCCTAAAATTGTTTAGTTTATAGTTTATATAATAGTTTTTAATTTAAATGCACAAAATCTAATATCTATGCCTCTTCAACAACAGAAGATAGCTTAAGTATCTTTAAAAAAAGCTTAGAGTAACATTCTATAGTTAGCATATCGAAGTCTGATACAATAAAATATGTATGCTTCTTGAGTGTTTCTCTTCTACTGCAGTGCACGAGGTTCAGATGCAGTATATTTAAAAACAATTGCACTAAGCATACCAAATTTTAGGCTTTTAGAATATACAGAACTTTTCAAGACTTCCATTATACTATAAGCCTTATTTTCATCTATAATTTCATTTGCATATCTGAATCATGCAATGTTTCAGAAGCAGTTGATATCCAGATAAAGCACCACTACATTTCCAAACCAATCAGTCTCCCAAACTTATGCATAGGTGGTGCAGCAAAGGCCCAATAATATTGTAGAATTAACTAGTTTTATAAAGAAGTGTCAATATTTGCAACTTTATTCATCCTACAATTTCAATTTTCACACTGTTACCAAGTGTCTTTCTCAAAATACACCATCACAAGGCAGTTTATTAAATTCAGAACAACTCAAAGTGATCCATTTGATTTCTAGCATTGTGTTCTGAACTCGCACACAGGCTCTCAAAAACATGCCCCAATACATTTATACAAAAAAAAAAAAATTTTTGTCTGCTCCCATTTAGGGGATGCCACAATGGATCATCCGTCGCCATCTAACCCTGTTTTTCACATCATTTTCTGCAACACTGACTGCCTTCATGTCCTTCTTCACAACATTCATAAACCTCCTCTTTGGCCTTCCTCTTTTCTTCTTGCCTGGCGGTTCCATCCTCAGCATTCTTTTCCTCTTGCCTGGCGGTTCCATCCTCAACATTCTTTTCCTGATGTACCCCTCATCTCTCCTCTGTACATGCCCAAGCCACCTCAATCTAGCCTCTCTCACTTGGTCACCAAGCTGTCGTACCTGTGTCATCCCTCTAATATACTAATCTCTATCTACCTTTTGTTACCCCGAGCGAATATTGTAGCATCTTCAACTCTTCCTCCTGTCTTTGTCAGTATCACCGTCCCAAACCATAAAACAGCTTGTCTCACTACTATTTTAAAGATCTTCCCTTTCACTTTTGCAGATACTCCGCTATCACAAATCTCCACCCAGTCCACCCTGCCTGCACTCCCTTTTGCCTTGGACTATTGAACCCAAATATTTAAATTTGTCTACTTTCACCACCTCTGCTCCTTGCGGTCACACCCTTCCATCACCTTCCCTCCAATTTACACACATGTACTCTGTCTTACTTCTACTGACCCTCACTCCCCTTCTCTCCAGTGCGTACCTCCACCTTGTTATCTTCCTCAGTACAGTATAACACAATAATTACCCTTGGAATTGTAAAACTAAAGGGGACAGGGCTTTTGCAGCTGCTGCTCCTCGCCTGTGGAACTCTTTACCTCATTACATAAAGGAGTCGTCTACAACTGAACTGTTCAAAACAAGATTAAAGACTCATTTCTATTCACTTGCATTCCGTGACCTTCAGTAATACTGATGGTTTCCTCATTGTGATTATGTAACATTACATGTATTTATTATTTTTTTATTTATGTTTATTTATTTCTATTTATGTTATTCATGTTAATTGTATGTTTTTCTTTTACTCTATTATTGTAAAGCACTTTGGAAACAGCATTCCTATGTTGTTTTAAATGTGCTATATAAATAAATTTGACATTGCTATATTTTCCTGCTATGAATTGTCCTGGAGACGTGTTTGTAGCAGGTGTGACATAGTGGTCCAAATGTCTCTTTTTCCTATGAACAAATTCCTCCAATGTGTACTCTGCCCCTAACATAAGACTCTTTGTAGTATTCAGTTTAAGCCTTCTCTGTATAAACAAAGTACACAATTATGAGACTCCCACACCTACATAAGCATTGAAGCTGTAGAATGTGTGTGCGCACAGCAGTGAACACTCAAAACGGATTAATTATTGGTGCCCTCTACAAGATGTTCATGTATTGTCTAAAACTGCACCTAAGAACAGGGTTTCACATGGGGGCTAATAATTGAGAATCTTTTAAAAGGGGAGACCAGTAAACATCATTGCAATTGTGTTCAATACCCTGTGAATATAGGACATTTTACTGGTTCAATTTTCAGACCAATAAAAAAAAAAAAAAGTTAAAAATGTGTTTATGAAATAAAAATGTTACATTCTACATAGAAAGGATTAGCTGAAAATAAAGGTTGCAATACCTACCCGTGCTTCCTTTTCTAGACTAGTACAAGAAATAGTGACATCTGCCATTGTCATGTTATAGACAGGGTGCTCTGCTTTAGGAACACAGCGCTGATGTTGTAGGCAGAAAAGAACCACCAGTGGGCTAACAATTCTGCATCCTATCTGCAAAGGAAGGAAATGTTATTTGACTCAGTATTTTCTTTCAGCTACTGCAAAGTTCTTTAAAAATGAGAGCCTAATAAGCACATTTACACATTTTCACATAGCAAACACTTTTGAAAATGATTGATTTTCAAATTAAAAACAAAAATGGAATAGATAAAAACTATACATTATTAAACTTAAGAATGAAGCTACAAGTGCAGACAACAGCAGATTCTAAGTACTTTAAGAGGTTAACCCACAAAAACAAATTGAGATCTCAATTCTTGAAGTCTTTTACAAAACTGAAATTGTTCTTGCTGCAATAGGCAGGATGTTCTATTACTAAACTACAGGGTGCGGTAGAAATAACTCCCACATTTCAAAGGGGGATTGAAAAAAAAAAATGCTACGCGGTATCACCAAAAACTTTTTATTTCCCAAATGTAGATATAAAAAAGTTTTTACACGTTAAGTTTTAAAAATTATATCATCCAAATCATGGCCTTGATGGCTGATACACATTTGGAGCTGCTCTTGGAAGTTTTCCATCACTCTCACTAGCATACTGGGTGAAATTCCTTCAATTTCTTCTTGAATAGCCTCCTTTAGTTGGTCCAAGGGCGATGTTTGAAAACTTTGGCCTTAAGGTTCCCCCACAAAAAAAAGTCACAGGGACTTAAATCAGGCGAGCACGGTGGCCATGGAAATGCCTCGCGTAAGGAGACCACTCGACCCGGGAACATCTCCTGCAAAATTTCACGCAGACGACGTGTGGTATGGGCCGTAGCTCCATCCTGTTGGAACCAGAAGTCCTCTAGATTGTGTTCTTCCACATACTCTTCAATTTTTGGGTGCAGAAAATTCTCCAACATGTTGCAGTATCGATTGGAATTCACAGTAACTGTGACTCCACCCTCTTCAAAAAAGTAAGGCCCAATGATGCCTATAGACAACACAGCACACCAAATGGTCATTTTTGAGCTGTGAAGTGGTCATGCATGGAGTTCGAGGGTTTTCAGCAGCCCAGTAGTGAAAATTGTGTTTGTTCACTGTGCCAGAAAGGTGGAAATGGGCTTCATTGCTACTCCACAGAATGCCAGTGGGAGGCACAGCTGCGAGGATCCCATTACAGCAATCCATATGTCCTCCCCAGTCTGCTGGACACAATTCCTGACCAATCATAATCTTGTATGGGTGTAAATGAAGGTCAGTATGCAAATTTCGCCTCACAGTTCTTTCCTAAATCCGAAGAGCTGAGGCATGTTTCCGTGCTGAACATGTTGGAGACAGCTCAATCAAAGCCCTCACTGCAGCAATGTTTTCAGGTATTCTCACATTTTTGGGACGTCCGAGTGTTTTCTCTTCAATGCAGATCCTGTTGCTCTTACTCTTTGAACCCACAGCAAAATCATTTTCCGGTCTGGCACACTTTCATTAGCACATAAACCGAACTGCGTGCGAAACACCCTCTGCGCTGCAGCTACAGATTCGCCATTTTTGAAAAAAGCCTCCACTACAAAGCCCCGATGCTCACCCAACCACGGCATGGTGACGACTGAAAACTTTATTATGTACCGTACATAATGGAACGGACCGCACCCCTCTACCTGCTTTGGGGACCCTACAGTGATTTTTCGAAATGTGGGAGTTATTTCTGCTGTACCCTGTAAAAGGCCTAAAAAGCAACACGCTACATATTTTTTGCTAAAAAGCAATGGGAGTAACCAATAGCCACTTTCTAATTGTTATGTAAAAAGCCAAACTTGTGCATCACTGCCAGAAACACTTATCTGAGATTGCAGTCTGTCATTAAATCAAGACATAAGATTTCATCCAAAGTCAAACTGCAGGATTTTAAATTTAAAATACAACTAAATTTGCTTCTGCTTGTAAAACTGACAAGTGAAATCACAGTATGAAGTTTTGCTTATCACTGATTTGATGACCATTTTGCCAATCAAGATAGGAGAAAACTTTTGCTTAATGAAATCACTTATTGTATGTCTGCATAAGCTTTGCACAGCTGCAATTTACCCAATGTTTCTCCCAAATTTTTTCTCGCCCCCCCCCCAATTCACTTTATATACTGTTAAAACACTATCAATTTGTTGTTCTCTGGTCTTAAAACTGCATGATTTCAAAAGTAGATGTAAACAAACACAGCAGAAAGTATATAAACCATAATAAGATCATGTATTACAGCAGCATCATCAAAAAAATGTGCTATAAATTAACAAAATTCTCAAACCTGCTTTAAACAATTCAGGGTGTCTGGGGACCACACACTCAAAGGACCAGTTTCAAATTTTCAAATAACCTATCATGGAATTCTTTCAGAGTACCCAGAGAAAACCCCATGCAAAAATGGGTAGGCATGTGTAAATTCAACATAGACTATGTCTAGGCATGGGATTTGAACACAGGATGCCGTATTTATGAGTCTGCAGAAGTAGCTACTGCACATGTACAAATTGCTGAATACAAGATTTAAAAGTACAAAGCTAAACCTTTCATATAAAATTATTTTTCCAATTCTTCCATTAAAGATAAATACTAAAAGTAAATAAGTTTTGTCAAACTCATTACTTAAGTATAAAGTTAAAAAAAAAAAAAATGGTTTCTAAAGCTGTGTTTACACATACCAATTTATTCCATAGTCTATACCATAAATGATGCTTTTGTGTTTATACATGCAGCCTATCCAATACAGTAAATCAAGAGAAACAAATCATATTTTTATGATAAACATCATTAACAACAACATATCACAATATAACACCCCATATAGTATAACATTATTTAAGGTCTTAAAAGACATTACAACCAAATCAATTATAATTCCATTATTAAAATTACCAGATTATTTTTCATTGTGTATCTGTAAACTATAATAAAGTATTCTTATTGGTAATTTTAAAATATACCAAAAAATCCTCAGCTGAAGTCATCTATTTATTGATTTTGCATAGAATCCAACTCACTTTCATTATATTATGATTCAAAACTAATTTCTCGCCTCATAAATGATCAATTAAATTTTTAATCAGTATTGGCTGATATTGCACAGACAGGAACCAGACCTGTGAAATATCAAAAGAACGGTGCTTCAGAATTTATTACATTAGCCACTATCTGTCTCTGTTCTGCACATTCTTCCTGTGTCTGCATGGATATTCTACCTATATCAAAGACATATGTGTTCAGCTAATGGATAGAGAAGTGTATCCTGTGATGGAATGTTTTGTTTGTTCCCACCTTACATCATGTGTTGGCTGGATACATGCCACGGGTCTCATGTATAAACGGTGTGTATGCAAAATAAATGTTGAGTACACCTGTTTCTGTGCTCACATCATGATCTATAAAAACTAAACTTGGCATAAAGCCAAACACATTCTCACGCCAGCTCAATCCACTGCATATGAAGGTTTTTGGCTCGGTTTTGCAAACTGGCGGCACCCAGCATCAAAGCAGGACTACTGTTCTTGTGTGGTTTCCTTTAATTTTATAGATTCACATCCCTGATGCAGCTTTATCAAATACACTGCAATTAACCGTACATCGTTTATTAGTTTAAGGCATCGGATTGTAATTAACCTGGCCAAACTATTCAAAATACCATAGCTGCTTTAGTGTCGTTACTCTCAGTGCACCACTTAGAGTATTTTAACCCACTGTATCCAAGTGTGGAGTCATAGCTCTACAGCAGATAATAGGAAAGAGGATTATCAGGATACAGTACATAGCACACGCTGCCTCAGCCATGCACAGTCTATTTGAACTGGTCCCATACAGCAAATGCTTCAGAGCCTTTCCAGTAAGGACCTCATGGTTCAGAAACAGCTTCATCCCAAGAGCTCTAAGCACACTCAGTCAGTCCACCAAGTGTTCCTGGTAGAACTATTTGCACTTATAAGTACAATTACTTCACTGTAAACTTGGACTATAGTTGTAATATTGTACAACCTGAGCCACTTTATGAATCATTTCTGCACTATATATATACACATGTATATTGTACTTATGCTTTCATATGGTATATGTTTCATTTTTTTTTATCAAATATTAGTTATTTTTAGGGATGCACAATAATATCGGCCACAGATAATTATCGGCCGATAATAGACAATTATGTCGTCATACAGATAATTCCGATAATGAAAAATCCACCGATAAAATGGACCGATAATAAAACCCTCAAATTGTACCCTTGCCCGACTGTTTTCTCCCCCTACTATGCTCTCGGCTCCTCACCCCCGCCCATCCTGCAAGCTTCTGTCGCATGTAAGTGACATCACAGATCTGTCTGCAAGACAACACACTGGAAAACATGGTGGTGAATTCCTCCATGTGGGCTTTCTATAGCGTGTCAGAGAAAGATGATTCACTCGCTGTTTGTAACGCATGTTCTGCAAAAGTGCCACGAGGGGGTAAAAAAAGAACAAGCTACAACACAACAAATCTTATAAGTCACTTAAAAACCAGACACCGCGACAACGTGTGGAAGGAATATGAAGCTGCTACCAGTGCTAAGGTTAGCGCTCTTCTCAACAACAAACGAAAAGCCTCTGGACTGATAACTATTGGTGAGGTATTTGATAAATGTAAAAACTACTAAAAAGTTCAACAAGAATGACCCACGAGCTAAGGGGATTAACGACAGAATCATGTAACTAATAGCCTTTGCTGACCAGCCGTTTTCTTTCGTAGAGGACCTAAGCTTTCAGCAGCTAATGCACTATTTGGAGCCATGTTATGAAATACCCAGCCGCCGCTACTTTTCAGACACCTGTCTACCAGATCTGTACCAGGTTCTTGCAACACACATTCATAGTTTGCTTGACAAAAATGCGAAACACATCAGTCTTACCATGGACATATGGACTTCTGATGTTAGTCAGGTGAGCATGCTAAGCATGACTGCTCAATGGCTTGATGAAGAATACAACATGCACAGGGCCACGCTCCACGCACAGGAACTCCCTGGATCCCACACTGCCCAAGCGATCAACAACACATTTGAAAAAAATATTTCAGCACTGGAATATAGGGAAGGAGACTGTGCATGTTGTGCTGTGGGACAATGCACGGAACATGATCAAGGCAATGGAGTTGTGCGGGGTTGCCAGCCTGGGCTGCATGGCCCATACTTTACAGCTCGCAGTAAACGAAGCTGTCCTAAGTCAAAGGACTGTATCTGACTGTATTGCTATAGGGCGTAAAATTGTTGGCCATTTCAAGCACTCACAAGTAGCCACTTCAACTCTGGCACAGTTAAACATGAGACTTGGAATAACACCTGCACGTCTTCAACAAGATGGGCCCACTCGATGGAATAGCACATTTTATATGCTCAGGAGCCTATTGCAGCAAAAGCAGGCGCTTGCAGC
Organism: Polypterus senegalus; assembly: GCF_016835505.1. NCBI lineage: Eukaryota > Metazoa > Chordata > Cladistia > Polypteriformes > Polypteridae > Polypterus > Polypterus senegalus. The sequence continues at coordinate 146,636,065 of NC_053158.1, forward strand.
GTATGGAGTTGACAATAAATTACCGCAACACTGAGCCCATTGCAATGGACCCTTATTGAGAACATGCTTACCATTCTAGATCCGTGTGAGCAGCTGACGAGAGACATAAGCAGAGCCACTGCTACAGCTGCTGATGTTATTCCTGCAGTTCAAGCTTTGAAACTCTTCTTAACAAAGAATGTTCCCACAGACCATGGTGTGAAAACATCCAACAGCACGCTGTTAGAGGCTGTTAACAAATGGTTTGATCACATTGAAGCGGAGCCACTGTACGTACTGGCAACCATTTTGGACCCCAGATACAAGGACCGGTACTTCACTACAAGCAAACAACAGGCGAGAGAAATGCTACAGGAACGGTTGGAGTCCAGCCTGGACCCCTGTGATTCACTATGTAAGTTTTTTTTCCATATATTACTTTTTAAATAAATAAGTGTGTATTAAACATTTTTAGAGGACTAGCGCTCAATTGCAGGTTGTGTTATAAATTGACAAGAGCAGTTAAAATAATAAACCTTGTTTTTTGTGTCCCAGCAGACAGTCCAGATGAACCACAGGCACAGACCACCAAAGAAGATGGGAAGAGTTCAACTTCTCTCCTTGACATGTATGCTGAAATCCTTAAAGAAAATGATGATGGCACTCAACATGCAGGGCTGAGCGATACTGTTGTTGTGGAGGTACATTGCTTTCTTTTTTTTTAAATTAAAATTTACTGAAAAATGGACTGACTGAACTTAAAATTATTTCTATTTTAGATGCAAACATATCTCTCTGAGTCTACACTTGCAATGAGCCCAGAGAACCCACCTGAAAACCACGAGAAGACCATGACACCACTTGAGTACTGGAACAGCAACAAGTACCGTTTTCCACACCTGGCACAGCTTGCACGCAAATACTTGTCCGCCCCCTGCACTAGCATTGATAGCGAGCGTTTGTTTTCTGCTGCTGCAAATGTACTGGATGAGAAAAGAAACAGACTAAGCTGTGACAAAGCAGAGATGCTGCTTTTTGTCAAGAAAAATCTCCCACTGACCAGACAACAGTTAACAAAGAAAAAATAAATGAAATATAGCTGTTGTTCTATGCCTTTTTGGCATTCTGATTTGTAAGGTCATGCTGTTGTTGTTATGTTTGTGAAAAGTCCAGTTTGTTAAGGCCCAACTTTATAAGACTTAGCTAGCAGCCATTTATTTTGCACTTAAGTTGAAGATTAATGCACTTTATTACAAGACTAAGCAAAATTCACTTTATTTGAAGAGTAAACAAGCATTTTATTTTAAGAGTAAGCTAGCATTTTTTGCACTTTTATTTAGGCTAATAATTTTTGTATTGAGAAAATGCACTTGTTGCATTACTTAAGATCAAGTCTTATTTGTTCTGGCAATTGTAAAGGCCTTTCATTGTTGACAGATTATCAAAGCATGTTATTTATGCTGAAAAAAGTTAATAAAAATAACTTTTTGTACAATGTGTTCAGTTTCTTTTCAGATGAATATATAGTGCTATAGGTTTATTGGATTAAATCAGAGCTATACTTACTTTGTACTTATACATTTTTACTCAGGTATTTTAAAAATGTAATTATCGGTTGGTTATCGGATATAAGAAGCAGGAATTATCGGTTATCGGTATCGGCTGCGAAAATTCCTTATCGTGCATCCCTAGTTATTTTATCATTTTATAAGAAATACATTTATGGAGGATTTGTATATTGAATCTCATTGTACCATACAATAACAATAAAGGAATTTATAGATGATGACGACTGGCTTCTAAGTCGATTTTGATTTCCAAGTGCTATCTTCTTGGAGCTCTTGATATTTTTAAAATGAAATGATGTATATTACATTATACAGATAAATGTTTAACTTCATTTAAATAATGTATATTGTTAATAATCAAACATGTGAGGGCGTGGTGGTGCAGTGGTAGCGATCAGCTGGCTCCCCATTCAGGGATCATTCCTGTATTGCTCTGTATGCATGCTGGGACTGGCGCGACTCTGGATGGAATAATTAAACATGTACTACTATGATATTTAATGTTCCTTAAAAGTTTTGAAGAATACTCGTTCTACACTTACTGATAAGCTTGACTTTTATTACAGAGCTTGTGTGGCGACCAGTTACTTGGAGAAAGAAAAGGAAAGACAGGAATTGGGAGTTAGTACATTTGAAAAAGACAGTACTGCTGCAATAAATTATTCCATTGAGGGTCATGCATGGGGCAGCAAGCATTTTACAGGAGGCAGGAACAATCTCTGGATGAGGCGCGAGCTCGTCTCTACCTCTGTGCCACCGGTTCCCCGTGTTTAATACATGCTTTAATTCCTATCATTGTGAAAATGACAAAAAGTATACATCTGAGTACTTAAATTGTTCAGAGAGCTGTAATATCATGAATATAATGTATTCTGTATCCTGTTGGCGTTAAGAGAAAGCCTGTTTAAGAAGCATACACAAAGTACATAGAACACACAGAACACAAAGCATTTAGCGTGCTAATTTAGCTACAATGGAATTTGAGAAACTAGTAAATTAAACGACTTTAAGATGAAGTTTATGACGTTCCACTTTAATGACAAAAACTATGTGATTAAAGTGGAAATTTCAAGATTAAGTTGACATTTCAACCTTTCCCTCCCACGGTGTCCCTATTTTTTTTTTTCCTTTTCTCTATACCCTAATACACTTCCATATGACACTCAGATGGTGTGCTACGACTCGCCTTTTCATGGTGACTTTAATATCTGTGCATTTCTTTTTTGTTTCAGGCTCTGTGCGACTTTCTGAACTTGAACTTTTGAGTTTCTCCAGCACTCTGTGTGACTCAATCAACTTCTTTTTGTTGTTCATACCACTGCTTAAACCAACAAATAGTAAGTTTTTCCTTGCCTCCACTTGGTATTCTCTGAAATTCTTGTTTTCCCCGTGCTTTTGCCATTGCCTTTTCACACAAAGTTGAACTTAAAGGGCTATTTATATGGATTTGCATATTCAAACAGCCATAATTCAGGCAGGAGTCGGGGCGGGGCAGCAGGCACACTGACCAGGATTATTGTAGTGGAAAAAAGTAGAAGTTGGTGTATGCAGATTTATGCATCTGGATATTTTTGTGTGTGCACACATTTGTTTTTGTCCATACTTTGGTGTGAACTCTACACATGGCGTTATATATCAGGCCCCAGATCTTTACAACCCTAAACTATATAAACAAATTAGAAAATGGATGGTTGGAGAATATTAAGAATCAGTTGCATAAATCACCTCTTAACTAATAACAACTTGGAGAGAAAGCAATAGAATTGTATAGACTGAGAACATTAAAAAGCTTAAGTAACCTTTCGATTAAAGTACTCAAAATTAAAAGATGAAAAACAAACACTCAATTGTTATTTGATACAGCTTGCTAACATGATGGAGAAAATCATAAATGTCAGGGAAATTTTGAAACGTTATTAGGTTTGGATAGAACACTAGATACTGAGCAGCAAACTTCCAGATTTAGTACTAGTCTACAACAACACTGCACCTCTTAAAAGTATTTTCCTACAAAATGTAAATTAATCAAACAGGAAATTTTTCAAATGAGATAAAAGATGAAAAAAGTAATTCGCTTTTCCCATAAAATCCTCTTTTTTTTAACAAACAGTGAACACATCTTTCTTTAAGAGGTACATCATGGACACCAAAACCTTCAAAGTAGTTATAATACCTTTATTAAAGAAATGAACTTAGTTTTTTATATTAAAAAAAAACTACAGTCATAAAACTGCCATCTTGTAATTTCAGTCTTGGCTTACAAGACAAACTTATGGACAATTTTGCCCAATAAAAACACTCAAAAAAAAAAAAATTATATATAATGTGTGTGTATTTTATATATATATATATATATATATATATATATATATATATATATATATATATATATATATATATATATATATATATATATAAAAATACACACACATTATATATATTTTTTTTATTATTTGTGACAAGAGAGAACAGTAATGATCTGATACTACGAACATCCTGTGTCCTGCAGAGATTTCTGGTATCACTGCCGCTTTAATCAATTTCTTTCTCATGACCTAGAAATTGGGTCTGTAATTGGCATGCTACTCTAAGATCCAAAGTCAGACTTTTGAAGTATTTCTTCAAAATCACAAACATTACTAATTTACTGTTATTATTATTACTACATGTTTATAAAATATAACACTCCATAGAGAGGCACTGTAATTTAGGTTTAAACCTCAACAAAATGTCAAATATAAATACTTCCTAAGAGTCATGTAGATATTAACCTATTCTCTTAAAATAAGAAACCTAAAATCACAACCTGGTTAACTACATCAAGTTATTATATTTTCTGTCATAGAAACTATTAAATGTTACCTGTACAAAACACAAGATCCTTAAAGAATGTTGACCAGCTAAAACTAACATCTCTACAGACATGCAATGAGAGTGAAGTTGTTTTTTTCTATCAAGAAGCAATGCTACATTGATTGTTATTCACCCATTAACCTGTATACAACTGAATTGGCCAATTATACATTTACTTTCAGTAAAGGATAAAGAAGAACTAAGCCAAACTCAAACAAGTTGAATGGGTGTATATGTAATGAAATAAAGAACAATTGGAGTCAAATCATCCAAGCAGACATTAAAACAGAGGTAACGGATCAAAAGGCAGCATAAAGAAGTGTGGGTCTAAAGGTTATGATTGTAACAGTGAACCAGAAGGTCCTGAATCGGTTTCCAGGTGCCACTCGAATTTACTTTGTAACCATGAAAAATTGCTGTTCTAGGATTACAAGAAAAATAATAAATAATGCAGTAATCTGTACAGGGTTAAGCAAAATTCTGTGAACAACTTTAGCTTTTTTTAATAGGTCAACTGACCTTTACTTGATTTGTGCACATTACTGAAACAGGCCTGCTGCAAACATTCAGGGCTAAGACAAAACTGTTCTTATGTCCTTGAAAATTAATCAATGCTTCACAAACTGCATTTCCATTTAATAAACATGAATCAAACTAGTGGGTCTTTACGAAATTTAGCTGTAAAACAACAACTGCGTAGGAAATTACCAGTGACTGCACGCAACATTCACATTGTTAGTAGCGAGGTAATCTTGGGGATTTTGTCATAGTTATAATTGTGCTTAATTTATAACAACATCTTAAGTTGTTCACAAGAATTTTATTAAAACAGCATTACTTGAACTCAAAAGTCACTTTGGATAAAGAGTGACCCACATAAAAGTAGTAAGGATACTTTTACGAAAACAATGTAGCACTAGCAATCAATGGCAAATCAATGCTGTACTCTGATGATGATTAAAAAGAAGCAGTCTTCCAAACATGCTGAGCTCGATCTGAAATGTTTTCAACATAATTGCTGCAAGTTTCTAATGCACCCAAACAATGAGCAAATCTGGTATAATTGAAGCTAGCAATACTTGCAATATGAAACGTAATTTTAATATCAATTTGTAGCCAACATGAAAAATTTTTGACTGCTTGATATCGTGCTTGTAATATATATGGTTCTCTGCGTTTGCCTATTCAACAAAGAATGAAGTGCAAGATGCAATTATCTATCGGTTCCACAAGGCTTTTACTCCTATCTGGATAAAGCTGGCAGTAACATGCAAAAAACATGAGAAGTCTTAATCACTTTAGCCTTACCTGAACATGTGAGAGACAACTGCAGAACTCATTATTAGTTCTACTTCACACCTTAGAGCATAACTTCCTAAATTTTGATCACAGAAATGGCATAATGTTCTTAACAATGTAATCTGCTCCAACGGATAACCCCTGCACTGGACAGGCACCTATCTGTCCAGTCATATACATTTATGTCACTACTAGTTTATGTTCAAACATTATCTACTAATGACAGAGTTTTTTAAATAGTGCTTCTATTATGGCATCTATGTGATAACTTATGGATACATGGTGAAAAATCATTTCATAATCAGACCTTTACAAGATGGTTAAAGGCAGATCCACCAAAAGACTCAAATATATACAATGATTTATCATTCTGTTTTAAATGAAGTGCTTCATCTTCATCCATTTTCTGGAGACATTCTTCAGACTGCAACTCCCGAATTGCCTGTAGGAAAGCAAACCAAATACAGTTACAAAAAAAGCTACAAAAATGTACAAAACCAAGTTAACATCATGCATGTAACCTCACTTAACGAATTCTTGAACTACTATAAACAGAGCAGCAAATATCACAGATCAATATATGTTAGCTATGAATATATTTACATTTCATATATTTTCTATCAGTGCAGAGTAAAGAGTAAGAAAAAAAAACAGGCATAGTAGAATACAGTACATAACCTGAACATTGCAGAACCTGAATCCCTAGAGATGGAGGATTACAAAGCTCTTCAGAGTTGCTTATTTGTGAGTGGAGAGTTCACATAAGTAAATGTAATGATAAACATACAACTTAGAAAAATGATATGCATTTGCAAGTTATACTGGCAACACCACATAATTTTTCTTCCTTAATTATCACAGAAATACAGTAATATAAAGCATTTACTGGATATTAAATCCAGGAAATATTAATGTAGGATCAATAATCAATATTCATATAAAAGTAAAAGAACTGATACTTGCAAGACAATTAACCAAATATTGTAAGACTATATATTGTTAGCTAGTATTTCTGGTTACATGTTACCTTATTAAAATATTTTTTTTTAAATATATGTCAGTATCTAATATAAAAGGAGAAGAAAATCAAAAAGGTAGCAATACATTCAGTCCAGGTAAATTCCTGAGGTTTCAAGAGAAAATAAATCAGTTGATACTGTGGTATATCATGATGATGATGAGGTTTACTGTCCTGCAGAATATATAAACTCTTTGAAAGATTCACGGTTTCTGATAATTAAAATTACTCTGCAAAGAAGCAAAGTTACTAAATGTAATCTGGCAAACGTTGTTACTGAAGGGACTGTAAAAATCTTATTTGTCATCAGTAATGAAAATAAGCAGTGTATTTTTGATTCAAAATTAGAACTACAATTCCTAATTATAAATTCAGCTGCACAGTAGACAAAGAAAGGTCAGAGCAAATCTTTAAAACACAACAGGAACACCTATGGACCCGAGGAACTAATATAATTTACAAAAGTTATTTGGTAGGTTTGCAATTAAATTTGATAAACATTTTAATTTCAATTTCCCTTTTACTAATTAAATAGTAATATTAAGCTCTAAAAAAAAGACAAAACATACTGCATCCATCTTTTGGAATAGTTTCACAGATGCTTTTCTCTGAAGCACAAAGAAAAAGAACACTGTACATGTTTACTTATATAAAGAAGTTACAAAAAATCATGAACACAAAAAAACATTTTTGGGTAATTTTTTTGGAAGATATGGAGCATGAAGACAAAGCTTAAATAGTTAACAAATACATCCATTTGTCAAGTTAAAACAGTTGTCAACCCCCATACCCTCCAATCCTAAACCACCAGAGATAGGAAAAATAGGTGAATGCCACCCACGAAAAAAACAGGTGTGGGATTTAAACCCATGAGGCTGGATTTCTTAAGTAAAATTGCTAACAACAATGCCAACATCTCAAACATATATGACAAAAAACATAATAATCCAAAGATGAAACTAACAACTAATTTGCTAAATGATTAACTACTTTGAATAACAGATTAATCTGGAGTTTTAAAAAAGGCAATATCTATAAAAAAAGTGCTTTTTTTTCAAAAATGTAAAAAAGTTTTATTGCTTTGCAATACTCTCTTTTATAACAATACACACACATTTTAAAATTATATTTGCAAAAAGATGCATAGTAACAAGTTGTGTTAATAACTTCAAGATGTAGTTTAATTCCTGCTGTTGAAAAAGGAATAAGGCTGAATCCATCGTTAAGCATCAATAATTGTTTCCCAGAGTGTATGGTTTGATTTGATCTGCAAGATTATGGCAAAACTGCAAGTCTCACACAATTCAAGCTTTGGTTTTTTTTTTCCTACAGTATGGCATTAAATACAAGCCATCTCTATCCTCAAAACAAAGTTTTGTATATTGTTGATGTCTCGGATACTGCACTGTCAGAAAAGAATTTTGAGCTGCCAGAAGAAAGTGACAATGAAAGTGCTAGTGGATTACCCCCAATTGTAAGTCAGAGAGGAATCAACATTACTCTCGTGTTTTCTTTTCAGGTACTACTGCACTGACTAGGGCTGTCAAATTTGCCAAAAAATAAAGTTTGTAATATTCAAAATATTCAAACTTAGGTTAACAAGTCTGGATGTTACTTATACATTTTATGTGCTTTTTTTTTTTACTTTACGATTGTGGCAATGGTCGCAGTGGTGAAAAACAGCAACAAGAAATACCACCAGTAATAAATAAACAGATAAATAAACATCCTAACGGTACCCTGGGAACAGTTACTTAAATAGAAGAGGCATCCAAATCCCTAGCATTTGCACCGCCATATTTATTTCAATCTAGTACTGACAGCTGGATGTACAAGTCATTCTCAGGACCCATCCATCCATAAAAGTACCCACAAAAGGGATCTCAAACCCTTATGAGCCACATGATCTGGCATTGCACTTTGCTACATTGTTAGAAATATTTTAACTTTTATCCACTTGTGCATTAGTAAATCATTAAGTGCTTATAACAATATTGCATGGGTCAAGTTTGTAGCACTCAGCCGGTGTCCAGCGCTACAAATGTATTGTGTAGTGTCTTGTTGCTGCAAGGATAGCTATGAGGAGCAGCCCAGGGGAACACTTTATGTGAGGGCACAAAGCAGAAACATTTGGGTGACAAGGGTGAGAGCTAGTTCTTTCATGCCAAACAGGCACAGGTAGAGTAGTGAGAATTGTGATTGAAGTAAAAGAGCAGACAAGAGGCAGGAACACTGATTTTATTATTCTGGACATATCCAATGGCAGGGGTGCGGAAATCCAATGCCCAACTCATCCGACACGGGTAAATTGACAGTCGGACAAGCGTGTTTTTCTGGTTTCAATTGTCCGCGGACAAGTGCAATTTTCTGGAGAAAAAAGAATTGTGTGTGCTGTGCAGGGCACATTTTTACCACTGCTTTCAAATTTTAAACATTTGGGTACGTACTTTGTGCGGAAACAGTCTACTTCGGTACTTCATGTCTCAAATTGGTATTCAATTTGTTTACAAAATGACGGCTGATTTTTCAAAGGGGAATCACTCTTGTGGTCTTACATTAAGTATTTTACCCTACTATTTACACGCTTGGAGATGCGGTAATTTTTTTCATGCCGACATTACGATGTAATTTGATGATTTTTCTTTATAAATCGATAAATTTTTATATATTATTGATAAAATTCTTTTTTTCTACATAAAAATGCGGTCATTTCACCTACAATGCAATTGTTTTCTCCACATACAGCCTGTTAGACAGTTAATCTTTCCTGAAATTTGCGATTTCACGTAGGTTGTGATATATTGAGGAGTTAAGAAATTTATTGCGTGACATCAATTTTGATGAGCTGTCTATAGATCGCTTTTGATTAGGAAATTTTTCATAAAAAAGTTGGTTTCGCGCTGCCAGTTTATGAAAAATAAATAATAAAACATTCCAATTGTTATGAAATATCAAAAAAAAATCTTCACTTAGACGCAATTATTTTTTTCCCCCCCGACAACATCTGTAATATTTACTTCTTTGGAAATGTACCATCTTGTGGAATTTCAAATACGTCATTAGGAATTACCTGCGTAACCCATAATGCACTGCGGTAAGCATGTTGTTCTCGCTAAATGCGTGTTGCTGAAACTGGAACAAGTAGCATCGCAGATGAGAAATTGATCATTGCTTGATTACAACTGGCACAACAGGCCCTGAAAAACCTACGGGAGCGTATTAAGGCCTTGGTGAAAAAAATACGGACACAGTGAAGACAAAAAAAAAATGTAAATGTCGAGATTAAAGTCAACATTTCCAATTTATTCTATTTTACTTTATTGTATTTTATTTATTCAGTAGAATGTCGCAAACTAAACTTCATCTTAAAATGAATGTTTCATTTACTAGATTTTCTCAAACCCCGTCATAAATTAATGTAGCACATTAAATGCCTTATATTAAGTGTTCCCCGACATATTTTGTATTAATCATTTTTATATGAATAGTTTTGGATTGTGGAACAAATCATCTGAGTTTCCATTATTTCTTATGGGGAAATTCACTTTGATATACGAGTGCTTTGGATTGCGAGCACGTTTCCGGAACGAATTATGCTCGCAAACCGAGGTTCCACTGTAGTTATAAACCTAGACCTCAGAGTTTTCAGAACTTCAAATTTTAAACATTTGGGTACGTACTTTGTGCGGAAACAGTCTACTTCGGTACTTCATGTCTCAAATTGGTATTCAATTTGTTTACAAAATGACGGCTGATTTTTCAAAGGGGAATCACTCTTGTGGTCTTACATTAAGTATTTTACCCTACTATTTACACGCTTGGAGATGCGGTAATTTTTTTCATGCCGACATTACGATGTAATTTGATGATTTTTCTTTATAAATCGATAAATTTTTATATATTATTGATAAAATTCTTTTTCTACATAAAAATGCGGTCATTTCACCTACAATGCAATTGTTTTCTCCACATACAGCCTGTTAGACAGTTAATCTTTCCTGAAATTTGCGATTTCACGTAGGTTGTGATATATTGAGGAGTTAAGAAATTTATTGCATGACATCAATTTTGATGAGCTGTCTATAGATCGCTTTTGATTAGGAAATTTTTCATAAAAAAGTTGGTTTCGCGCTGCCAGTTTATGAAAAATAAATAATAAAACATTCCAATTGTTATGAAATATCAAAAAAAAATCTTCACTTAGACGCAATTATTTTTTTCCCCCCCGACAACATCTGTAATATTTACTTCTTTGGAAATGTACCATCTTGTGGAATTTCAAATACGTCATTAGGAATTACCTGCGTAACCCATAATGCACTGCGGTAAGCATGTTGTTCTCGCTAAATGCGTGTTGCTGAAACTGGAACAAGTAGCATCGCAGATGAGAAATTGATCATTGCTTGATTACAACTGGCACAACAGGCCCTGAAAAACCTACGGGAGCGTATTAAGGCCTTGGTGAAAAAAATACGGACACAGTGAAGACAAAAAAAAAATGTAAATGTCGAGATTAAAGTCAACATTTCCAATTTATTCTATTTTACTTTATTGTATTTTATTTATTCAGTAGAATATCGCAAACTAAACTTCATCTTAAAATGAATGTTTCATTTACTAGATTTTCTCAAACCCCGTCATAAATTAATGTAGCACATTAAATGCCTTATATTAAGTGTTCCCCGACATATTTTGTATTAATCATTTTTATATGAATAGTTTTGGATTGTGGAACAAATCATCTGAGTTTCCATTATTTCTTATGGGGAAATTCACTTTGATATACGAGTGCTTTGGATTGCGAGCACGTTTCCGGAACGAATTATGCTCGCAAACCGAGGTTCCACTGTAGTTATAAACCTAGACCTCAGAGTTTTCAGAACTTTAAAAAAACTTTTTGTTATACTGTACATGTTTAATTATGCCATCCATTCAGAGGTCTAAGGTTATAACTAGTTTTAATGTCACAAATACGTTTATCGTGTGGAGATTGGTTATGTGCAGAGAGAAAAAGGATAGGAACTGGGGGTTTAGTATGTCAGATAGAGACATGAGTCTAAAAGTAAGAAAAAAGTTGGTTCAATTGAAAAAGCGTTTTCTAAAGCTGAATGCTCGGAGGTTGAGCGTTATGCTAGACTGTTCAATACTGCTTCTTTAAAAGAGTTTGACCCATGACCAGTTGTGGAATTTTGGCCGTCACCTGGCAACAGGCACATCACTCATAAAAAACCTGAAAAGTCGTCAGCATCCACTTCTGCAGGACCATCGGTCCAGGAACTATGCAGTTCAGCTCAAGCAGAAATGAAAAGCATTCAGCACATGCTGTCTGAGATGGTAACGATTCTTGGGGGAGAAGATTTTGCAAGACAAAAGCTGAAGACCATGGCAGAAAATGAATCAGGACAGTGTTCTGTTATGTAACTGAAATATATGAAAAATGAACTAGTGTAGCTTTAATGAAGGCATTGTTTATTAGCCAGTTAAAATACGGGAATCTTTTATATAATGTTCTAGACCAAGGTGGCAAAATATTACTCTCTGAAAGATCTTTTTTCAGTTTTAAAATGGAAGGCAGTTTTGGTATCAATAGAAGAGATCAGAAAAAATAAACTATTTTTCACTTTTGTTATTTGTTTATGGGCAAGTGAATTTAACTGGCGGACAAGTGGATTTTCTAAGTTTACTTGTTCGTCTCCTTTGAGGTGCGAGCAGCTGTTGCTGGGGTTGCCAGAATCCATCAAGGAAGAAAATGAAAAACATTATTTGTACAAAATCGTAATTTATCTATCCATTCCTAAATAATTAAATGGGCAGGCTATTTCATATCAGTGCAATATGCTGCTTGTTAAAACGGATGACTCCCGCTCTTACGTGCACTTAGTGTAGTGCTGCGTGGGTATTATGAACTATCGTATCTGTTCGAGTTCTATTTAAACTTTAAATAGAAGGAATTTTTATTTAGTCGACAGAAATATCTTTGGTAGGAATGTAAGTTAAATGTAGGCATCAGTGCATAAATTTTTCTTCACCATAGAAATGTAAAGAGTAAATTCGCCTTACATTCCAACCAAAGATATTTGTGTCGACTAAATAGAACTTGACACTAATTTAGGACTGCAGCAAGTAATCAGTCTTTAATATTTCATGCAGAGGGTGGTGAAGGCAACACAGAATGCAGCAACAGTAGATATGCTCCACAACTTTAATTTGTTAGGAGAAACTTTTAATTTAATGCCAAATTTCTTAAAAGAAGCTTTGTTAACAAAGGTACAACTTATTGCCAGCACTCAACTGCCTTCGAGTCAGGACTTATACAACCATTGCTTTCATGTAACACTAAACAGTGTTTTTAATGACCAATCTGGCAAAGATGCTTTTCCAACTCTTTCCTTCTAGCAAATGGTTCAAGACCATTTGCGCTGGTATCATTTAGATTACAAGGGAGAATTTCTGTATATTGTTCATAAGGGTACTGAACAGCCAATATCTTAACATATCAAAATCTGCATATTACATAAACAGATACACATATATATAATATATATTTGAAAGTATTTTCCGTGCTATGTATATGTTTGTGTGAAAGTGTCTTTTGATATTGTATTATTGTCACTCTTCTGAGGGAACATGCAATTATGAATTTCACTGTACTATACAGCCATGACAAATTTGAAGTTGATTTGTTAAATTAACCCCAACTGTTTTTGAAATGGTATTTTTTTTTTTAAAAAAGTCTATCTGATCCAAAAATTTAAGAGAAACTACTTCACCTCATATGCCTTTGTTGCAAACTCAGAGAATTGCTTTCCTTTTTCCAGCACAAACTTGACAAAAAATTTCTCATCGATTTCTTTTGACATCCTTGCTTCAAATGTGACACCTAAAAACGGAAAGAAATGCAACAAACAAAATATCTCAAAGGAGTTTGTATGGAAAATGGTTATCTTACACAGAAGACAAATGAAAAAGGCTTTCAGCCAGAACAATGATTGCTCGACAGAACTAATCCTACAGGTAGGCTTACCGTTACAAAACTTTTTTTAAAACAGCGTTTGTTACATTGTAACGACAACCACATCTATAATGTGTTCCTCCCAAGACAGCTCTCTGAATTGTGTACACTACTGAAGGGCTTGCCATCTTGGGCAGAAATTCCTAAAACGAGAACCCATTTTTAATGTAATCTGTTTACAATAAATAATCTTGCTAAAACATTTGTAAAATATACTCTACATATTTGTCGTTTCAGTAAAAAATGACGTTACACTCATCATATGCATGTATGGCAAAATGCATTCCACACAACGCGATCGTGAATGTGATTTGAATCGAAAATAAAATAATTCATCCGAGAGAATCCAACTGTTCTACCGCTTCGTTTTATATTTTGGTTGGAGTTCCCACGTCTGTCCCGCCCCTAAAGCTCAGTCGGCACGGACATCGTTAACTGGGGTCTAGACAGGCTTTAGCGAATAAAGAAACGTCTGGGTAAATAATTTCAAAAATTGCTCACTTCGGTCTCGTTAAAGTACCTTTGAAGAGCAATCTACAGCCTTTCAAATAACCGTCAGTCAGTCATTTTCCAGCCCGCTATATCCAAACATCAAATTACCATTACTTGTTAATTTTTACCAGAAAGGCTGTATTACAGATCTGACATGTTGACATATACTTCTCATTATATGTAGCTGCAATCATTTTTTCACGTTTATTTACATTCAGCGCTTTTATCAAATCATCCATCATATGATATAAACCGACTTGATCAAACACTTGAGCTGTGGAAAAGCAAATCATTTTATCACTTTTTATTAAGATAATCCACGGCATTGGACTTTATTACCGACTCTAACAGTTGTATTTAGATAGATACTACTTCAAGCGTCACTGGAATACAACCACCGGCTTGTTACTTACTGGATACACGTGAATCTGCAACTAAAACAAAGACTGCGGTCGATACAAGTTCATTACGGATAGCTGTTCCTATTGAGTGTTTTCTCCTTTCCGTGTTGCACTAACTGTTCACTCCACTCACCGTCTGTATTTGTAGCAGGTTAGGAAGTTGTAATGTCCAGCTTTCGGGGTAAAAAAAAAAATGCCGCCTGCGGTCCTATAAACAAGTCTGCTGTTATCGTAGGAATAAAGTATCCTGATTAAAAACTGATGTAGACCAAAACGTGTAAACAATAACACATAGATTCATCCCCTTCGTAGTCACTGTTCTGCTTTGGCGGGAAACAATCAAGCTAACAAACCCGGAAGTTCATGTCCTCGGGGTCCTTTAGCGAAGCCCACATAGGTGTTTACTGAATTCGCCAGCTGGTTAGTATGGACGACCATAGACATAGAATTACTAGACGACGCATGACCAGCAGCATCGTACGTCAATGTCGCCGCCATATTGCGAGTGGCACTGCTGTGGCGTGAAGTAATGGATAAAGATGCCTCACGGACACGCATGTGCTGATCGGGATTGTACAAACCGCTGTACGCTCCAAACCAGATCCCAGGAGATTACATTAAATTGCATAGGTAAGGCTGAACAATTGTTCTGGTTATATTTGGCCATTAGAAAATTCTGTTTTATAATCTTAACTTTAGCTACGACAGGCTAAGATAGAAAAGCTATGCATTTATGTGCTCAAGTGAGCGTCCAAACAACGTTTTGGTTAAATATATTTAGCCACTATTATGTAGATTGTTGTTAGCTATTAACATTTCTCAGACTTTGAAGGTTTCCCAAAGAAATACACCACAGGAAGTGTTGGGAGGTAGCCCTTAGACCGGATTTTGAGAAAGCTGTCCTGTGATGTGTGCCATGCTAGTTTGGTAACAGATGCTGTACCGGCATCATATGATCAAAGCTACCACTTGCTCACATTAAAAAACAATGGAGGTCTGATGATTCCTTCCGAGGGTACAGTCAACGTGGTCAAAGTAGCTGAGCGTGTTATCCGACAGTCGACATTAGGGCAAGCTGTCAGTGTATCTTTGATCAATCAGTTTGTTCGGGCTGAGATTGGTTCAGATGATGTGTTTTTTCTCAAGGAGCACATTGAGGAAACACAGTTTGAAATTGACAACCATCATTTTATGCTCATGTCTTTAGTTGTGTCTGTCTTCCAAAAACTAAGGCTGCACCATATTGCCAGACTGAATACTCTCAAATTACAGAGTGGCAACACACGGAAAAAGCAATGTAAGACAGTTCTGTTTCATGGATTTTAAATCCTATCCTGTATATATTTAAGTAACCACATTGTCTGTGTGCGCGTGTGTGAGAGAAAGAGCAATTGTGAGAGGAATGAGTGAAATGTTTTCAGAAATTAAGACAATTTGTATAGAATAAAATTGTTTCTTTTTGTCATTGAGTGTATCATTTCACTGTTAAAAGAAAGACCAGACTGCCAGTTGCTGTCTTACTATTTTGACTTTCAGACATTGGTCAAGTTTTTGTCTCAAAAATTAATAATAATAATAATAATAATAATAATAATAATACATTTTATTTAATAGGCGCCTTTCTTAGCACTCAAGGTCACTTTACAATAAAATTAAACAACATTAGCAAAATTAAAACAAGAGAATGATAAATCAAAAAGCACTAATTAGCAAACAAACAAAGATAACTGGCAGTAACTGCAAAATTCACAATTAGTATGCCATTTTGAAAAGATAAGTTTTGAGGGCAGTTTTAAAATGTGTTATTGAATCGAGCTGACGTATATGAGAGGGAAGAGAATTCCCGAGTTGAGGAGCACTACGAGAGACGCTCGAGCTCCCATAGCACTGAGTCTGACGTGTGGTACAGAAAGTAGAGCTGCAGATGAGGATCTGAGTGAGCGAGAGGAGTGTCAGTCTGTAGGAGATCAGTGAGGTTGTGGAGAGCTTTGAATGTTAAGAGCAGTATTGTGTATTGTATTCTGTAGTTAACAGGGATCCAGTGAAGTTGAGAAACAATAGGTGTAATATGTTCAGTGGATTTAGAACAGGTTATTATCCTTGCAGCAGAATTTCGAATAAGTTGTAAGCCATGGATGTCAGATATATAGCATTACAGTGATCTATACTAAGGTGACCAGAATTTTTTGGGCCAATCCTTTGGGTTTGGGGATGCTACAGGAGCGTAGACTACTCCCCTCGTGTTCATAATTGAAGTTCTCCCTCCACTACCGATGGAAAACTTGGAGTCATACACGCTGCAGATCACAACGGAAGCATCCGGGGTCGGATGCAAATACGAAAATTCGCGCTGAAGCCCATCATTGAACTGACACTTCCTTTTAGCGCTCATGTTGAATCACAGGGATCACCGCGCCAAAATGCAGAAACAACATGTGGAAGAAAAGAGCCGCCACGCTGCTCTCACATCCAGAAGTAAGCCACGCGTAGACACAGCCACAGGCAGAGACAGAGCACGGCGTGCCTCTCTTAGACGCATGAAAGATCCACTTGCTTGCTGCAGCAAAATAGAGAAGCGGGATAAAGACATCGGGAGCTGCTTTAAAAAAGCATCTGACTCTGCCAGCAACGTTTCTTCAATGAAAACACATTCCTTTACGTTCTGGATTGGTGATCAGTAACAGAGTCCTCTTAGCCACACCACAGCATAATAAAACATTTTCTTAAATAAAATGTATAGTTCTCCTGTTTGTATTATTCATAACCAGTCTTCCAGTTACAGAAGCACAATCCCAGTCACAAATACATTTACCCTGTCCCCCTGTCTCTTAATAATCAAAGTAAGCACAAATTCCACCAGATTCATGTAATATTTAATAATTCAATCCCATTAGCCTGCAGACTGCCTAATTGCTTGTATTGTTAGCCATAACAACAATTGAAGTATTCAGTCAAATCTTTAATCTTCTTATACACATGAAAATAATGCACATTTACAGATGATATATCTTTATCAATAATAATAATAAGAGGCAAATATAGAATATTTATGAGAAGAGACTGAGTATTATGGTGTGCGAGTCAAGATATTTTTTGCAGCATTATGCATTTTACTAGTTGGCATTTGTAATATGTATAATTTATGTGTATGTATTTTTTTATGACAATAAGTAATCCCCGGCACAGTCATTTAAAATGTGTTGATGATCCAAAAACATTCATTTCACCAGATAATGATGCTGAGTTCTAGAAACCTGGTGGTAATGTGCACAGAACCCAAAATGCTCTTCAAAACACCAAGCTGACATGCACAGTTCAAACAAAGCTCCCCCAGACCAGTTAAGCCACGCCACCCCACTCCACATGGTTCGAGTCAGTAAGTTGACATGCGCAGTTCAAATGAAGCATTATGAATGAGGCTGTAAAACAATGAGTTGACATACGCAGTGGGAATACACCATTAAACAACATTTTGAAACTGAGGGTGAAGGATTTGTGAAGCTGTTTAAAGCTGATCCTCCGGATAGGACGTTGGACATCTCTGGGCCCACGGTTCTTGAGGCTGATTCTCCAGTTAGCTGTGAACCACCCAATCTCACTGAGATTGCAGAGGTGGTGAACCAGCTGAGGGTAGGGAAGGCTGCAGGGATCTGTGGAATCCAGGGTGAACTTCTCCAGGCTGGTGGTAAGGCTGTCCTCCTGGTATTGCAAGCAACCTTTGTATCCATTTTGGGGACGGGCGTCATCCCAACTGACTGGAAAACAGGAGGAGTTGTCACTGTCTGGAAAGGGAAAGGTGATCGCCTGGATTGTGGCAACTGCAGGTATATAACACTTGTCTCGGTGCTGGGTAAGATCCTCTCTAGGGTTGTCCTCAATAAGATCTGTGATCACCTGCTCACCTATCAGCGACCAGTGCAGTCTGTTTTACGCCTAGGGAATATACCATCGACCGCATTCTGGCACTGAGGGTTCTTAAAGACTGCAGTTGATTGAGCTGCCCTGTGGGACATCCCAAGACTACACAGGATTCATCCGAAAGTTGCTGGATATCATGGCCGACATGTACACTGTTACTGTGAGTGGTGTGCTGAGTGGAGGAGGAACCTTTGCATTTTTCCCAGTTGACAGAGGTGTGCTTTTGCTTCTACTCTATTCAATACTTGCACAGACTGGGTGTTGGGCAGGCCTGTGGGGTCCAGTGGTTCTGGGGAATCTGTTGGTGAAGAAAGATTGACTGATCTTGAGTTTGCCAATGATGCTGTGATCTTCGCGGAGTCAATGGAGGCTCTGATCGGTGCACTCGAGAGACTGAGTGAGGAGCCCGAGTGTCTGGGCTTGCGAGTGTCCTGAATAAAAACCAAAATCCAGGCCTTTAATGACCTCTTAGGCACAGCCATCAGCAGTGTGTCTGGCTGTGGAGAGAGTGCTGACCACGTCGAGAGGTTTATTTACCTTGGCAGTGACATTCAAGTCCCTGGTGACTCTTCCTATGAAGTCAGGAGATGGATTGTGTCAGCATGGGGGGTCATGAGGTTGCCGAAAAGGTGTGTGTGGCACTCACAATATCTCTAAAGGACAAAGGTCCAAGTCTTTAGAGTCGTGGCGCTTCTGGTCTTGCTATAGGGTTGTGATATATGGATGAAATACAGTGACCTGAAAGGCTAGACTTCTTCGGTTCTGTGTCTCTTTGGAGAATTCTTGGGTACCGCTGGATTGACTTTGTGTTGAACGAGCTGTTACTCACAGAGTCCCAAACGAGGCACATTACCTACATTGTGAGGGAGCGTCAGTTACAGCACTATGGCCATCTGGCACGATTCCCCAAAGGTGAACTGGCTCACAGGATCCTCATTGCTGAGGACCTGTGTGGCTGGACCAGGCCAAGGAGACACCCATGTAAATCCTGGCTGCGCCAGATAGATGGTCATTTCCGGAAGGGACTGGAACACCAACCAACTGGGGTCGCCAACAAGGATCCTGAGCTGTTTTGTTGTGTGGTGGGTGCGGCATTGTGCTGTACCAGTGCATGCTCCCCATCTTGACCTGAAGCAACACCCCAGATAGTCACTGACCATTCGTGATAGTTAATGTGGCTTTGATGTGATTTCCTTTTGCAATAAACAGTGTCAAAAAATAAAAGTACAAAAATACATTGACCGTTTCACTGCAAAATGTATTAAACTTCATATTCAAGTTTTTGGAGGTACTAATCAAAAGTCGAATGCAACAGTGAATGTATATTTTAAACGAACTTGACATAAACTACAGTCCATGTTTAAAAGATTACTTTTGTTTCTAAAGGCTATTGGGCACTTTTATCTGTATAAATAGTTTCAGCCAAACGGCCATCCACACCTCAAGAATGACAGTGTAGACAATCATTGTTAGAGCGCTTTATTCACATGCATTAAGTGGTTGGACTGTTTATTGTTAAGTATTATTTCATTTACCATTTAGTATAACATAGGGCTTACTTAGTTCTTAACTCAATATGGAAATTTTTATATGTGCCAACTTAAAGTATATACTGAAATACCTATATTTACAGTCTGTTTTAGAAAGTCATAATTTTTATTTTTTTCTTGCTGTCATGTATTATAATTCCTGTGTTATGTACTATTCATTATTACCCATGAGTCCTGTTTCAGTAAGATTGTCTCGTGTGCAGCATACACAGAGATTTTAAAGGGAACTTTTATTGAACTGACTGTAACAGACTTGTTATTTTCTTAAAATAAATTAATTTCTATGATATTGACAATTAAAAATAAGATTGAAAATCAAGGAGGTTGTGAATTACTGTAATGTTTTTATGACATCATCACAGTGAAGAGAGCGTGTACCGTTAATAATGTATTTTGTCCAAAATGGCAGCTCATGTACGTTTTTGGTATTTCCTAAAGGCAAAGGCTTCTCAGTTTGTTTATTAAAATAGTTTGACAGTTTTATTTTAATGTAATCTGAATTATTTTTTTAAACATATTAGCCATGTTCATTGCCCATGTAGATATGTAACATTTGGTGAGAATAAAAAAAAGTAACAAATGTATATGGTGTGCTTTGTTGATAATCGTGAAAAATCAATATTTTCCTGAAATGTCATGCTTTGTAGAGATGGCATGTTTCATTATACCTTAGATATACTGCACTTGTAAAAGTGTATATTGTAAGTATTTTCCATTGCATTTGGTCACAGTGTAATAAATATTAGTGAGGCTACAGAAGAATGAATGACAAGCAGCAAATAAGAGCTCAAGTAATGGGAGACAAGACAAATCCTCACCCTGATGCTCAGGCTCTTCTAAATATTACCATCTTGTGATATTTCTCATTATTGCCACTTTATATTATTATTATTGAACACATTTGAAAAGAAAATGTGTGTCTCGTATTTTATGTATGACAGAAGGGACCATAAAGAGCTGTGAATGAAATTACTGATTTGTAATCACTATCAGGTGCTTACTTTAGATAACACGACTGGTAAGGAGCAGGGAAACGTTAAATGCTTCAGTGCCTGAGATTATGTAACTGAAAGATGGGTCAAGAATGCAAAAAGGAAAACAGCTTAGCCTTTCATTATTTCTCATTACATAAATTATTTATTCTGTTGTGCTGAGGATAGGACAACATCTTACTTATTGACAGCTCCCGCCTTTGACAAGATGCATTCACGGGAACGAATGTTGCAGGCAAATCCAGATGCTTTTTTGAAAGTTTGGAACCGGGTGTGCTTAACCAGATGTTCCTTTTTTTAAGTCCCGAGAAATTGGAGAAAACGCTGTCGATGGAACCGATTTTATTGAAAAGACCGAGGAGTGTAATGCAGCCAATACAGTCATAATGGCCACGTCGGCTTTGTATACTCTAATGTGGAGTGTCTGTTAGCCTTACTGACATGATATTATTGAGATGGAGTAGAAGAGAAGCCGAACTGTTACAATACACTTGTTACAAATATCTTAATCAATTTGATTCTACGATTCTACGTGGGTATGACTCCACACGAAGGAGCGGATGTCTCGTGTGAATCTGTCATAGTATCTTTCAAAAGTATTGGTTACCTTATAAAAAAGTATAATATAATTCCCCTTTTAATAACTTTTATTTTGCTTAGGCTGAGCTACAGGCGAGTCCCAACTACGCAACGTGCAGTACTCGAAGTCGGGACAGGGAAGGGTCTCCCCTCTTTCAACCAAATGACTTCTGACTGTGGCAGTAGCATCCACTTGCACAGCCACAACACCAATATCTACTTGGCAGTTGTAGACCCGCAGTTACAGACCCGGAAGTGACGTTTTTGTCGTTTCAAGACTGACTTTGTAAAATTATTTTTGGAAGGTTTCGGCAGGTCTTGGCAAAGCCCGGAAAGTAATGTTGGGTGAAGGACTCGTTCAGAAGTTAAGCGATAAAAATGAGAAGGAAAAAAAGTACATCAAACCAAATAATATTGTGAAGTTCAGAGTGGTTCTGCCATCAAGTTGTGTCATACATCAAACTAAACAAACGGATCGTTTCTGTGAAATATTAATATTAACATTTACATTGTGTTCGGGTCTGAGGGAACCATTTAACATGTTTTGACAAAATTAAAATCATCAAGATCTGTGTTAATTGAAAATAGTTTTTCGTTTACATTCATGAAACGAAGTATACAATATAATTACAATGTTTGCACCACGTTAGAGTTTAGTAAAACGTTAATAATAAAATTGATTACATTTTTTAAAATATGCTATGCATGTGTGCAATATTGTTCTAAACCAATTTAGAATAAACATTTAAGCCAATTTAATATTTTTAAACATGAATGTGAAGAAAACGGCAATACATATTCTACACTGAATTATGCTATATATTAATTGCCTTATATAGAACTGCTCTAGTTTTTGTCACTTATTATTATAAATGATGAGCCATAAAAAGAAAAAATAAAAATACTAATAAGAACACAATTTATTTATATAGCACTCTTCCTATGCCCAAAATTCAGAAAGAACAGGACCTATATAACATTGGCTACAAATAATATCTTCACTAAATAAACATAAATACAGGATATACAAAACATTCAAATGGAATAAAAGACAATAATTCAGACTAAAATACAACATATAATACTACAAAAAAAGTCTTGAACAAATAAGATAAATTGTGATAAAAATGCAAACCCTGAGTGCCTGGACAGATGGAGTTGGTAAACTGAAAGAGGGGCAGAATGTCAGTTCTGTTTAATGTCTTCCTAAACAAATGAGTTAAATACAAATGAATGGAGTCAGCTGATGTCATTAATTTCTGGACATCATTCCACAGTCAGGGCGCTATATAGAGCTGAAGGCCCTGCTGTCACCCACAGAGTGCAGGTTAGTGTGGGGCACAGAATGGGGGCACCTTAGTGGGCAGGTTAATAACAGAATTTGATATTCAGTCCTGTAAGACACAGGCAGCAGTGAAGGTGCAGCAGGATGGTTGTGATGTGCTCGCGGTTGTTGGTTTGTGTCAGGACTCTTGCAGTTGAGTTTTGAATCAGCTGGTGCTGTGATATAAGATTGTATTATTATAAAATTAAGATAACTTCATTATTATATTATAAATTAAGGCATGAGGGTTGCCCTGGACATGACATAAGCTACATAGTGTCTGACAATGGGTCCAAGGATTTCATCCCAATACCTAATGGCAGTCAAGGTGCCGTTGTAGCCTGTAGAGGTCTGTGTGTCACCCCATGGATATGCCTCCCATCACTGACCCACCACCAAGCTGCTCATGCTGAACGATGTTACAGGCAGCATTGCATTCTTCACGGCTTCTTCAGACCCTTTCACGTGTGTCACATGTGCTCAGGGTGAACCTGCTCTCATCTGTGAAAAGCACAGGGCACCAGTGGTGAACCTGCCAATTCTGATATTCTATGGCAAATGCCAATCAAGCTCCACGGGGCCCACTAGAGGACGTCGGGCCCTCAGGCCACCCTCATGAAGTCTGTTTCTGATTGTTTGCTCAAAGACATTCACACCAGTGGCCTGCAGGCTGGAGGTCATTTTGTATGCTCTGGCAGTGCTCATCCTGTTCCTCCGGTCCTGCTGGTGGGTTAAGGACCTTCTACGAGGGGCCCTGTCCAGCTCTCCTAGAGTATCTGCCTGCCTGTCTCCTGGAATTTCCTCAATGCCCTTGAGACTGTGCTGGGAGACACAGCAAACCTTCTGGCAATGCCACATATTGATGTAACGTCCTGGAGAAGTTGGACTGCCTGTGCCACCTGTGTAGGGTCCAGGTATCGCCTCAGGCTACCAGTAGTGATACTGACCACAGCCAAATGCAAAATGAGTGAGAAAATAATCAGAAAAGATGTGGAGGGAAAAATGTCAGTGGCCTTAAACTAATAAACAATATGCGGTTAATTTCAATGTATTTGATAAAGCCACGTCAAGGATGTGGATCTAAAAAAAGAAAGGGAAACCACACTGGAACAAAAGCCTTGCTTTGACACTGGGTGCCACCAGTTTGCAAAACCGAGCAGAGAACTTACGACAAGCGTTTAGCTAGCATGAAAATGTGCGTGGCTTTACGCCAAGTTTAGGTTTTGCACCGTTTATACATGAGTCCTCAGGTGACATAGTTATAAAGCTTATAAAGCACCGAAAGAGTCTTGAAACATGTGCACACAGCCTTCCACACAAACATCAGGATTTATAAAAGAAAACTTGATGGGAGAATGTGCGTTGTAAAAAGACGAGACAAAGAAGACGGTTTAATGGCCACCCCACCCCATACAATCACAAACAATAAAGCAATTAGTCATCAAAGACTGAGTCAGTGAGTGGAGTGCTCTGGCTTTATACAGTTAGGTCCATAAATATTTGGACAGAGACAACTTTGTCTACTTTTGGTTCTGTACATTACCATAATGAATTTTAAATGAAATAACTCAGATGCAGTTGAAGTGCAGACTTTCAGCTTTAATTCAGTGGGGTGAACAAAAAGATTGCATAAAAATGTGAGGCAACTAAAGCATTTTTATTTTTAAAGACAATCCCTTTATTTCAGGGGCTCAAAGGTAATTGGACAATTGACTCAAAGGCTATTTCATGGGCAGGTGTGGGCAAGTCTGTCTTTATGTTATTATCAATTAAGCAGATAAAAGGCCTGGAGTTGATTTGAGGTGTGGTGCTTGCATGTGGAAGATTTTGCTGTGAACAGACAACATGCGGTCAAAGGAGCTCTCCATGCAGGTGAGAGAAGCCATGCTGCGAAAACAGGAAAAAAAAAACCCATCCGAGAAATTTCTACAATATTACAAGTGGCAAAATCTACAGTTTTGTAGATTCTTCTCTCCCCGGAAGAAGTGGCCGGGGAGAGGGAAGTCTGGGCCTCTCTGCTTAAGCTGCTGCCCCGGCGACCCGACCTCGGATAAGCGGAAGAGGATGGATGGATGGATGGATGGATGGAAAATCTACAGTTTGGTACATCCTGAGAAAGAAAGCAAGCACTGGTGAACTCAGCAACGCAAAAAGACCAGTGGCCTCATGTATAAACGGTGCGTACGCACAGAAATGTTGCGTAAGAACTTTTCTACGTTCAAATCGCAATGTATAAAACCTACACTTGGCATAAAGCCACGCACTTTTCCACGGTACCTCATACCTTGTCGTACGCAAGTTCTGCGCTCGGTTTTGCAGACTGGCGGCACCCAGCGTCAAAGCAATGCTACTGTTCCCGTGTTGTTACTCCTTATTTTTCTGACGTGGCTTTATAAATACACTGAAACTAACCGCATGTTGTTTATTAGTGTAATGCATCTGATTGTAATTAACTTGTAACAATATAATGGTCCAGGGAATAGCCATAGTATTCCAAATACCATAACTGCTTTAGCGTTGTTACTCTCACTGCACCTTCTTCTTCTTTCAGCTGTTCCCGTTAGAAGTTGCCACAGCGGATCATCTTTTTCCATATTAATCTCACTGCACCACTCGGAGTATTTATATCACTGTATCCGAGTGGACAATCACAGCAGCAGCTGATCGGAAAGAGAATTACCGGGATGTAGAATCAAGCACACGCTGTCTTAGCCACGGCAAAACGTTTCAAAGCCTTTCCTGTACGGACCTCGTGGTTCAGAAACAGTTTCATCCCAAGAACTATAAACGCACTTAATCAATTGCTCCTTGAAGAACAGTTTGTACATATAAGTACAATTACCTCACTGTAAACTTGCACTGCAGTTATAATATCGCACAACCTGAGCCACTTTATAAAGCGCGTATTTACATATGATGACGATATCATTTTTAAGATGAAATGCAGCAAAATATGTTTATTATATTATACAGATAAAACTTTAACTTCATTTAAATAATCTATATTCTTCACTGGGAGTGTCGTGAAGGATTGAATAATTAAAAATGTACTACGAAGATATTTCAATGTTCCTTAAATATTTTGAAGAATCGGCGCTCTAAGCTTACAAATGGCTTAACTTCTATTACAGAGCTGATTGTGTGGCGATCGGTTACTTGGAGAAAGAAAAGCAAGGACTGCAGGGACGGCCACGCCAATATATTAAATATAAAACAGAAGGAGAAAATAACAACACAGCTAAAAACGCAGCGGCAAATTTTGACAAAAGTTAAACGCTTGCGTCATGAGCATGAGGCGGCTATGCAGTGTCCGCAACGGACGTGGCCATCCACTGTGCAAAAGATACCATATTGACATTGGCGGGCGAAGGAGCCACCAATTCTTTCTCTGCCCAGGGCCACCACAAGCTTAGAGCCGCCCCTGAGTACTGCTGCAATAAATAATTTGATCGAAGGTCGCACACGATCACTGCACCGTGAAACCCAATGTTTAATAACGTGCTTTAACTCATATCATCATGAAAATGATATCACATATACATCTCAGTATTTTAGTTATTCAGAGAGCTGTAATGTCATGAATGTAATGGATTCTGTGTCCAGTTGGAGGAAGAGAGCCGGTTTAAGAAGCAAGTAGTGATTCACACACATAGAGCACATAGAAGATCACATACAAAACAAAGCATTTAACGTGCTACTTTAATTACAATGTAATTTGAGAAACTAGTTAATTAAACGATTTTTAAAGATGACGTTTATGATGTTCTACTTTAATGGCAAAATAAACTACATGACAAAAGTGGAATTTCAAGAGTGAAGTTGACATTTCGTGCTTTTTTACCCACTGTGTGGCAGTTTTTTTCTTCTCTGTACCCTAATAAGCTTTCATATGACACTCAGATGGTGGATTACGACTCGGCTTTTCACGGCGACTTTGATATCTGTGCTTTCAAGTTTCTCCAACACGCTATGTCACTTGATCAAATTCCTTTTGTTGATTATACCACGGTTTAATTAAACAAATAGTATGTTTTTCCTTTGCCTCCAATTGGTATTCGCTGAAATTCTTATATTTTCCCCCGTGCTTTTCACAGAAGGCTGAGCTTAAGGGCGATTTATATTGATTTGCATATTCAAAGAGGTGTAATTCTGGGAGGAGTTGGGGCGGGACAGCAGGCGCGTGCACGTGCGTTAATTTTCACACTGACCGGGATTTATGTAGCGGAAGAACGTGGAAGTTGGAGTACGAATAGATTCCTGCATCTGAAATTTTCTGTGTGTAAGCACATTTCGGCTTCTGTGCTTACGTAATGTTTTAGTGCAAATTATACGCATGGCGTTATGCATGAGGCCCCTGGACGTCCACGGAACAACAGTGGTGGATGATCGCAGAGTCATTTCCATGGTGAAGAGAAACCCCTTCACAACAGGCAACCAAGTGAACAACACTCTCCAGGGGTAGGCGTATCGATATCCAAGTCTACCATAAAGAGAAGACTGCATGAAAGTAAATACAGAGGGTGCACTGCAAGGTGCAAGCCACTCGTAAGCCTCAAGAATAGAAAGGCTAGATTGGACTTTGCTAAAGAACATCTAAAAAAGCCAGCACAGTTCTGGAAAAACATTCTTTGGACAGATGACACCAAGATCAACCTCTACCAGAATGATGGCAAGAAAAAAGTATGGAGAAGGCGTAGAACAGCTCATTATCCAAAGCATACCACATCATCTGTAAAACACGGTGGAGGCAGTGTGATGGCTTGGGTGTGCATGGCTGCCAGTGGCACTGGGACACTAGTGTTTATTGATGATGTGACACAGGACAGAAGCAGCTGAATGAATTCTGAAGTGTTGAGAGACATACTGTCTGCTCAAATCCAGAAAAATGCAGTCAAATTGATTGGGCGCCGTTTCATGATACAGATGGACAATGACCCAAAACATACAGCCAAAGCAACCCAGGAGTTTATTAAAGCAAAGACGTGGAAAATTCTTGAATGGCCAAGTCAGTCACCTGATCTTAACCCAATTGAACATGCATTTCACTTGTTTAAGACTAAACTTCAGACAGAAAGGCCCACAAACAAACAGCAACTGAAAGCCGCTGCAGTAAAGGCCTGGCAGAGCATTAAAAAGGAGGAAACCCAGCATCTGGTGATGTCCATGAGTTCAAGACTTTAGGCTGTCATTGCCAGCAAAGGGTTTTCAACCAAGTATTAGAAATGAACATTTTATTTCCAGTTATTTTATTTGTCCAATTACTTTTGAGACCCTGAAATGAAGGAATTGTGTTAAAAAAATACTTTAGTTGCCTCACATTTTTATGCAATCGTTTTGTTCAACCCACTGAATTAAAGCTGAAAGTCTACACTTCAACGGCATATGAGTTGTTTCATTTAAAATTCATTGTGGTTATGTACAAAACCAAAATTAGAAAAAGTTGTCTCTGTCCAAATATTTATGGACGTAACTATAAGTGCTCGCCCGGAAGGGGCGGGGATTTGGACAGAAGTGAGGTCTGCAGGAGGGTGTGGTCTGGCAGAGGAAGTAGGTGGAGCTTTAGTTGGTTTTCCCTTCTGCAGGTCTGTGGAAAAGGGAGAAAAGGCATTAGTGCATTTCATCAGTCCCCGACTCTGTATATTACCCTCGGTTAACCCCTTAAACTGCCTCCCATGTGCACATATGTGACAGCATATATTTACAGCAATTCTAATCCATCCATATACATAATTTTGTAAAAACTGGGAAATAATGGGACACTTGATCGAGTAGGGAAATGTGGCCAAACTAGTTAAATTATGATTTGCACGTACAGTATACTAAATGGTATCACAGTGCCGCTATTAAAATGTGCGTTGATGTGACAAACATATTACACCTCAAAAGTGATGATTATGATGTACAATCTGTATTTTGGTTCCTTTTCAAGAGGGTAAATGCAGTGTATTTGCACTAAAAAAAACTCTTGGCTTTTCATCAGTTTATATTGGCCATCTGTTGACTCCTCAGGGAACTGACCAACAGGGCAGGAATATCTTGGCAAAGCTTTAATCCGCTGTACCCGCTGTGCTGGAAGCCATTAGCTGAACAGTGAGCAGCTAGACACTACATCCAGTAATCGTATTGTGTGAGTGAACATATGTAAATAAAACATAATATTTTTGCTAACATAAAAAGGAAATTTGCAGCAGTAGCTGGTTCTCCTAACATAATCCGAGTACTTTACTTCACCTCATATTTCAATAAGGACTGGGCGGAGTGGGGGCTCTGAGGCCAAGGATCTGCGCTGGTATCCTAAAGGTTGCTGGTTCGAAACCCCTTCGCTGCCAAAAGAGATCCTACTCTGCTGGGCCCTTGAGCAAGGCCCTTAACCTTCATCTGCTCCAGGGGTGCTGTACAATAGTTGACCCTGCGCTCAAGGGGTATGTGAAAACGAACAAATTCCTAATACGAGAAATGGGTGAAATAAAGAACAAAAAAAAGAGGACACCTAGCAAGAATTAAACTGCTTTTATTAAACATTAGAAGTCACATTCCATAAACGCACAAGCCATCTGTGATACCAAGGTGAGACTGACAAACGTCATTGCTTGGTGGCCTGGGTCAACCTGTGATTCATTTATTTTGAGGCAAAGTAGCTTTGGCAGACATGATGGCACTGTAAATAGCAGCTTTGTTGTTGATAAGGTAACTGGCCAAACCCTCAGTTTTTCATATGGCCTCTACTATTCATTGTAACAGCAATCCTGTCATTACATGAGCCAGGTAATAAGTGGCTATCTGCTCAGACACGGATACCTTAAGGCTTTACGCAACACCCAGGACACTGGAAGGTGCTATAATACCATGTGTGAACTTGCGCAGACCGCTTTTCTTGAATACAGCTGGTGGGGGTCTCGATGCATCAGAAGGGAGGCTGCTCCTTTGGCCAACGAAGTTCTGCAGTATCTTCTTCTTTCGGCTGCTCCTGTCAGAGGTCACCACAGCAGATCATCTTTTTCCATAATTTCCAGTCCTCTGCATGCTGCTGTGTTACACCCACCACTTACTTGTCCACTCTCACCACATCCATAAACCTCCTTCCACACCCCAAAGACATGCAAGTTACATTGACTGTAGGTTGTTCAAGGATCTGCTAGTGGGACCAGAGGATATCGCATGGAGGGCATTCAAGGATGTTGAGAATTTTCATGGGTACTACACAGCACGTGCAAAACCATGAAGTGTAACATGTCGCTAAAGATTAATTTTCTGCATGCACAGTTGGACTTATTCCCTGCTAATCTTGGTACAATCAAGAGATGAACACGGTGAAAGGTCTCACTAGAACATTTCAACAACACAAATGTGGTATCGCGGCAGGTGGAATCCATCACTACTGCCCTAATATTGTTTGTTGGACACTGAAACAAAACAGCTTTAGATGCTGAGTACAAATGAAGTCAGCACTAAAATATGTGGGACGTTCAAAAAGTTTCCGCACTTTTTTTTTTTTTAACTCTATTTACTAAGAATTTCAAAAATAACTTAGCATCACTTTCCTACATAGTCACCATCCTTTGTAATGCAATTTTCCCAGTCACATGACACTCTCAGACACAACCAATTACTACTCCTCCTGCCTTCACGGTTTCCAACAAAAATATAAAAGTGCGTCCCTCATATATTCACCCGAATTGAACTAATGCAATGTGTTTGCTTCTTTAAGCGATTAAGCACACTAAATTCAATAAACATTAATTTCTCGTTTCTCCAAACTTCATGTGATACAGGTCAATCTGAAATTATATTTGAGTTCATCCTAAAACTGTCTGGCATAATCAACAAAAAGTTTTCTAATAAAATATAAATAAAATGTAGATGTTGCCTAACAAAATAAATAGCACAAGGAGAAACACTATACACATAACAAAGAATGAAGGGAGGTCACACAGCCATGTAAATTAAAGGGTACCCGTGTCATGCAATCCTTTGCAGCAGCAGCGCCAGTCCATACGTCGGGATTACCTGCAGCAGGGAGAGACTAAGCTGGACATATCTTGAGATGGATGTGGAGTGGAAGGTATGGCCCAAAATGCTTGTCAGATTATAATTAAAAATTGAGGATGGCTTTGGAAGATATCAGCATAATGTTTTTTTTTTTCTTTTTAATAATTTTTAGACTGAAATGTGCTTTTTGTGAACAAATGACACATATTTTAATGGTTAACGGTGTACAACGGTGTACCTCTGTATTCATCGAAATGTCATGCCATGTCCTTTCTCTAACCCAGGTATCTGGTTGCTGAAACCTATTCCAGCTAGCATAAGGTACAAAGCAGGTTGAAAACTGCAGAGTACAGGCTTGTGAAATCCTATGAAGAATTTTGTTAAATTTACAATGACAACTCTAAACATAACACTTAATCCAAATGAGGACTGCAGGGCTTTAATGAACCAAAGGGGCCCACCCAGGATGGCATGCTAGTCTTTACCTGCCACTTTCACTGACCTAGTTAATATATTGTACATATGTTAAAGGATGTAGGAGAAAGGCAATGCAAAAAAAAAAAAACAAAAAAAAAAATTAGCTCACAAGCAAACTTTGCACAGGCAGTGGATTCAAACCCAGAGCTAGGGCGCCACCATGCCATCAGTATACAAGCAGAAAGCTCTCAGTCCTGATGGAGTGGATGTTCTTGTTTCAGTCTGATTGCACTCTAAATCAACAAATAACGCCAATGTCACAGTATAGCATTGATTCCCTTACTTTATTTTTAAAATTGTATGTACAAGTGCATCTGATCCTTTTTAAATGTACATTCAATATAGAAAGTATATGGAATATTATATAGAACATTTCACAATTACACTAGTCTTTTATATAATATAATCAGGGTCAATATTTTTCTTTTCTCAGCAGAAGCTCTCGTTTACGCTGGTAAAGGCAACTGTAAGTAGAAATACTGTATCTAGAGTTGTTTGCAACCTAGATTATTATATGAGAAGATTTGAGAAGGGCAGAGAATTAGCAGAGGGGAAGGACTTGATTTTAGTAACAGTCCACAGCATAACAAAACTTACAGGACATGCTGTGCTATACACAGCATCAAGGACTGCCATCCAGAGTGCTTGTTTATTGTATACACATTTTATATTATATATATAATTTTGAATCCAATATTTTGAATCTAAACAACTTGACTGTAATTAAACACCACAGCCTTGAGGTTTTCTTCTCTTCAATACAGCACTGTAAAACATTATAAAAATTAAGAAAACAATTTATAAATCAGAATCA
The DNA here is from genome assembly GCF_016835505.1 of Polypterus senegalus. Classification (NCBI taxonomy): domain Eukaryota; kingdom Metazoa; phylum Chordata; class Cladistia; order Polypteriformes; family Polypteridae; genus Polypterus; species Polypterus senegalus. The sequence goes on from NC_053158.1 coordinate 146,668,330, forward strand.
CAGTCCTGTAAACTTATACAGATAAACTATACAAGTACGCCAAGAAAAATACTTGTGTACTCTGGTGGATCACATTGGGTGTATCTGCAGAGTTCTTGTAGGATTTTATGTAATGCTGAGACAAACTGTTCATGGCTCCTTCCAAATTAAAAAAAAAAAAAATCTTCATAGAAAACTGATTAATGTCTTTTTGTTATGAGCGACAAAAAGCAAGGCAAGAAAGCTCAGAACAGAACCCGGGATGCTGGAGGATCCTCTTTCCACTCATTTACTTTGCTGTCTTGAGAAGGATCTGGTATGAATGACAGTCTCCCATCAGCCCAAGTCTCCAATCTCATTGTCTACAGGAGGTGGGATGCTTGGCATGACCGTTGACGGTGTTCCAGCCGTAAGGTAGCCTGCAATCCCAGGACCTGCAACAGCATTAAAAGGTGTCATAAGTGAATGCCAATCACAACGACATCCTCACTGACTATAAAAAGTTATTAAATGAATGTTAAAGAAGTTACACAACAACTATAAGCAAAGTATTTATTGTGGCTAAAGAGTTCTATGAATCAATCATGTCTGCACACATGCTGGTGGAATATACTGTCTAGAACAGCAGTTCTCAAACTGGGGTCCGTGGTCCCAAAGCGGTTTCAGTGAGACCATGAGAAATGATTGCATATTTATACAATTGATATTTTTATAATTATTAACCTTTACCATCCGAGGGGAAGTAAGTGACTGAGCTTCGTCGTTACCCCCGCCACCTAGACCCGACCACTAATCCGGTGTTCCGTTATTCGCTGCCACCGCATTGTTTTCCCACCGTTATTGCTCGGCACAAACCAGCCCTTATTATTTTTATCATAATCAAAAATGAACGATTCTTTCGTAGAATCAAAACACTCACGAACAGTTTTCGTATATTTTAGAATCAATTAAGAGTGCTAAAGGTGGATACAGATAATCAACAAACAACATATTTTACATTTTTTGTGTTTTTAAGTGGTGAAATTGCCCGCTCAATGCAAATGACAATTCAAAATAAAGCGATTGCTAAAGAGCCTTGATGATCGTCATTCCATTGATTTTGATTTGAATATAATTTTAAGGTCTCATTGAAGCAGATCGACATCTAACAGTGGATAGAATTAGATAAGATCCAAATTCTTCTTGTGAAATAGTGTTTTGTTGCTAAAAAGAAATAGGACAAATACTTAAAACTTAGGAACTTCATACTACCCGAACTCTAGGAAAGCAATCGCCCGCTGAGAGTAAACACCCGTACTTATTTATTGACATGACTTGAACGTGACATATTTCTGAATTTTATTGTGATACGGAACGAAAAATGAATACTACGTGAAGAAATTCAGCACTTTTTGCAAGATGCCAAACCAGACATGCACGCAAAATTCTCCGATGTCTATTTTCTCATATCCCTGTCATTTTTGGTCGACATATTTGAATCTGTGAATTCTATCAACCTGGCGCTGCAAGGAAAAGATATCACAGTGCTCCATTGCCACGAAAAACTGACAGCTTTCAAAATGAAGCTCGAACTATGGCATGGAAAGTTAGAGAATAAGAACTTTGCCCCATTTCCACAGCTGGACACATATATTGATGGAAATGAGATTAACATCGATGACAATATTCTTGAGGTGATGAAACAGCATGTATCAATTCTTAGCGAAAAACTTCTCACTATTTTCCTGACCTATGAAAATTTGAAAAATACCAACGATTTATCAATAGCCCGTTTGTACTCTCCATTAGTGACCTGCCTTCGGAGGACAATTTAATTCAAGAACAGTTTGTTGATTTGATTAATGATGGGGGTGCAAAACATGTTTTCCGTGAAATATGTTGTAGTGATTTTTGGATTGAAATGGCACATTTCTATCCCGATGTTGCAAAGATGGCTCTAAGAGTGCTGATTCCATTCGTAAACAACTAAGAGTGTGAGACGGCTTTTTCCACACTACTTACTATCAAAACAAAATCTCAAAACCGATTAGACGCGACAAATGATATGAGAGTTGCACTGCCCAAAACAAAGCCAAACATAGAAGAACTGGTTAAGGCAAACCAGATGCATCCATCCCATTAAAATTTTAACTTAAATTTAATAACTAAGATGTACGCAATATTTTCTAAATAAATAATTGTTTTTCAAAAAATGTTTTATTCACAGCAGCCTGTAACTATGCAGTGCCGCGCAGTGGGTATGTGGCACCCTTGTGGAAAGTATTTAGCGCCCCCAATTTTCTTGAAATAATACAGATTTTTTAAGTTTTAATAAAAAGGTCTGTGTGCCATCGAACAATTTTTAAAGGGATCGCCACGCAAGAAATTCTAAAGAAGTTTGAGAACCGCTGGTACAGAACAATACATTTATAAAAAACAAATAAATAAATAAAAAAGCACTGCATAGACCACCAGCACTTTCTAGAACCACAGCATGGGCTCATACCTGTTTATTTACCTTCACACTGTATATACAACATAATTGATAATTGTAGCTCCCTTTCTTAAAAGCCACATTTGTTAAAGATGTGAACAAATTAGGCCACGTGCATTATCAGTTATCTTCAATATCGTGACACTTGTCAAGAGACAACGATGATAAGAGTGGTTGGACGACAGATCAGATTTATGGAAGCTACTCCTAACAGAACTCCCTGGCACCACTGTCCCAAAGGCTGACTCGAAGAGTGAACTCCTCAGCCATCTATGGTCACACGGTTCGCAGGTATCATTCACATTTTAGGTGACGGCTGCAAAAAAGAATGACAGCAGACAAATGAAAGGTCCTACGTGAGACGTTCATTTACACATTAATCTGCTTGTGCTGTTGAATACCTGTGGATTGCATACTGCATATACTGTACAAAGGAATGCCTTTGAAAACGGTAAATTATTAAGATTGAACTTTATAGAAGTATCTTGACATAAATACATACATTACTTCCAGGCCTAAAAGTTGTTTGTAGCACAGTATGCATTTCAAATCTGATAAAATTTCTGAATACTTTGAAAAGTGAATTTGTAGTTAATGCAGTTAAATCATCTTACAGTGCATTTTAATAATATAAATAATAAATCTGCTAATTTGTAGCAATGATATTACAATACCACTTCCCTTTATGTAGTTGCAGGGAGGACATGTTGCTTAGATAGTCAATAAGTCGCATCGCTCCACTGGATGTGTAGACACACACTAATTGTTGATTCATCTTCAATTTTGAAATACTGGACCAGGCATTTATTTAGAGTGTATCCGTTTTGGAAATGACAACAACTTCTCTGTGGATCTGCTATGAGGTGGGAGATTCATAAACACTAAGTGCCGGGGATTTCATGAGGGCTGGCTACAGGATTGTTACTCTCAAAGGCAGCCCTCAAACTAATTTTCACCAAAGAACTCTTCTTAACTGTGATGGAAGAATGTAACACAAAGCACCAAGCCATGGTTTTATCCTTTGTGCAGTACTGGGGTAGAAGACCAGAGTGTAGTGCAGGTACACTAAAATGAAAGAGGAACCATCTGCTAGACACTTTGGTCAGTTTAGGATTAGGACAAAAATATTTTTAGATGAGGAATATTCAGATCCACACTTGGGAACCACTCATTCCAGGTAGTTAGTAAATCAGACGGCAAATCTTGCCTTTAAAAAAACCTTCATTACATAACTTTGATGCTTCCAGCCATGAGAACTATAATTTTAAAGAAATGCAACAAAGGTAACAGTGTTCTATATACACAGGCAAAGTCACTCTTTACCACATTTTTGTTTAGATTAGGTTCTTATCTTTTTTTTTTAAATTATTTTAAAGAAGCTCTTTTTGTGATGAGAACAATCAGCCGTACTGGACATAACTAGAGAATTCATAATTAAAATCTTAACTAGCAAAGAAGAAACATGAGGACAAAAAATGAGATCACCTAAATGTAGTAAAAGCTTGATTAAAATACTTACTTGTGAAATTACTGTACATAATCAAAGAGCTACCAAACATTACAAATCATCTCAGAACAAAGAAGAGCTGATTGATGGCACAAGCCATTTAATAAAAGCTGACATCATCTTCTAATGAAAACACTGGTTAAAATAAAAACCATAACCTTCACCGCTTCCCCTGGATTGAGTCTACAACTCCTACTGCACTCTATTTTAAGAAACAATGGCCTATTGTGTAAATAATCCTAAAGAAAGTAAAAAGCACAGCAGAGGACTGCACTTAAAAACACTTCAGTCCGTTTGCCATTTTTGAAGAAATGTTGCCGTATGTTTAGAACGTGGAGTTTTTTACGTTTTAGTAATCTGTGCTGTGGAGAATTACCTTATGAAATTTCAGAAATAGCAATTAGAAACATCCTAAACATACACATTTTTAGCATACAATATGGTAATAAAGACTTTTTAAGATTAAAATACATTTGAAGTAATTCACTGAGAAACAAACATAAAGAATGAATAAATAACATTGAACCTGTAATCTAAATATTTTATCAGTTCTGCCTACATAAAGACACTGCAAATCAACACTCTGGCAAACTGCACTTTAGTGGTTAGTATTTTTTTTATATAAGTTAAATTAGATAAAAATACAGTTTCAAAGTAATATTTGTTAGTTTGCATTAGTGAGTAATTTCAACTTGTCATTTAGAAGAAATTAGTAGGAATATATCAAACATGTTATTATTATATTCTCATTCTGAAGGGCATTCATTGGTTCTCACCAGTTTTTGTAAAACTGCCTCAGGTTTATGTAATCTTACCAATGCCTTCCTAGTGAAATTAAATACATTTCCCCCTAGAAAAATGTATACCAATGTCTTAACTTGTTGTCATACACACATTTGTAAATCTAACATTTTCACTCTGTATTGTCATGTAACATTTTTGAACTGTGTGTCGTAATCAAAGAAGAGTCTGGTGTTTAGAAGCTAAACTAGATGAACAATAATGTTAAGGAAAATTATGACTTTCAAGGGAAAATATAATATTTCAATATTAGCAGCATGTTATTATTTCTGCACTATATTCTTTGCTTCAGCTGCATATCATTGTCTTACTCTTCTTACTAGACTTTCTTTGTAGTTAGTTTATATTGTACTGAGCTTGTAAGTTGTAGTCTGCTTCATGAGAATAAACAGAATTGATTTACTGGCTTGAATTCAGAACAAAAAATGCTGACGTAAACAAAACACAAATAAAAAGGCCAAATAAGCGGTCATCTACCTGCTTCAGAGCTACAGGGAAGTAAGCAAGGGGCCCTGGCAGAGAACATCTAATGCCCACTTCTGAGGTGAAGGGGACTAGAACCAGTAAGAAAGGAAGGTGAGGAGACACCTGAGGAAAAAAGAAGAAGGAATAGGAAGGAATGGAAATGGTGTGGGAAGTGAAAAAGCAGATTAATGCATTTGGCTTGAAGGAAAAAGCAGTCATTTCAGCAATTAGTCACATTATTACATCTCACTCTTGCCCATGACTGACTGAGATGACATTTTTTTCCTTCAAGCACGCAAAGCAGGTATTAACACAGAGTGAAACAAAGCTGCCATTCCTTAGTTGCTATTTTCAATGTTTTTCTTTAGGGCTTCAATATATCAATTTTTCCTTTTACAGGTATTTCTCATTTTCATCATACATTTATTGGGGCATACTTTTTAGTTTTTGAAAATTATAATCTCTCTCCCTGTGTGTACATTTAGGATGCTGTCATTTTTTCTTAATATCTACTTTGAATGGTTTGATAAATAAGTGTCAGGGCAAGTTAACAGTTTTGTCAGGTGTGGGATAAAATCGAACATAAACTGAAAGGAATATCAATCATCCTCTACAGATTTGGTAGGTGGATCTCTTTTTAAAAAAGACCTGTATATAAAATATACTATATAAATATATATATATAAAATATATAAAGTATAAAGAGAACTGTATGAAAGGTTGAACTGTGAAATTAGGGGTGTAGCAACTGACAGTAGTAGTTTCAAAAGTAGCACACTAGTGTCAAAGATTAGCTATTATAATTACAATAAAGTGACATTCATCATAATTCAAAGCATTTAAAACTTGAAGCCAACTTTACAAAAAGAAAGACGTGGGCAAGTTTTAGCAAATCCTCCTTTAAAGGCAATGTCACATTACATGAATTTTCCAGCAATTTTCATTTGCAGACTTCATTTACATTATCTTCGAGAGTCAGGGGCTGCATTGGCTCACTCCCATGACCTCCAGGTATGTGGTCTGACATACCCAGTGACTCAGTCTGACCAGTGTGCAACTTGCCTTGACAAAATCAACCAGGATTGAATTTGGGTTAAGTTGTAGTTGTGGACCCGTGTGCACGTAAGAGTGGACGAACAACGGACACTCACCCGAAAAGTACAATACGTATAATGAAACTAGTAAGGAGTAAGGAACTTGGGTGCTTTGGACCTGACAAACACAACAGAGATTCATCCGTTTGATGTTGTGTGGCAGAGATTGCACTTGAACCCACCATGTCTATGAAGCCTTTGCCATGGCACTAGCTCCATCAGGCAGCACACTGTTGGCTGTCAGATAAAGGATTGAGCTTATGATACTTCAGAAATGTGAAACTGTGTTGGAAAGTCAGTATGCAGTCATCTAATTTGACATACACAGCAAATCCTAGTCATGTAAATGAATGCTCAGGGGATGAGATCACCAACTGCAGTCATCAACTTTGAAATCCCCTTCTACTAGAGGTTGTGTAATTTGACATTGGCTTTACTATGAAACACAAATGTTGTGCTTGAATAATGTTTCCATTTTATCATACGTGCAACATGTCTTTTCACAGTGGTTTTGTTAAGCTTGTGTGGATTTGCATATGGTACAACACCACTCTTCTGTTATCAACATGTGCAATTTGAAATTCCGACAAATTATCTAGATGGTTTAAAACCTGTCCATAATACTCAGGAAAATGCTATAAAGAATACTAAATTGCCCTTTCTTCCAGTAAAGATGTACATGTATCATTGTTGGTGGCTAGGAATAGCAGCTTTGACAGTATAGTCCAAATTTTGCAACAGAAGAACTAGAAAACTGTCTAGAAAGATTGTGCTTTGCAAAAAACAAAAAATTCATAGTTATTTATCTGGTGAATGTTTTTTCGCCCTTTTTCGGCAGTTATCTAATAATCAATAACCAAGATGCACCAATTGTTTAGCCAGTGAGTATTGTTAAAGCACAACTGACTAATTAAAATCATTACAACAGTAATTTTATGTTAAAAATACAAGTTATTTTAATAAAGAATTTTAATGCCCGAGAATTCATTTGAAATACTGCTGCAAGGTATGGTGATATCAACAAGTGCATTCAGATAGCTGAAAAACAACTGGCCATAATACTCTCAATCGGTGCATCTCCTCAAGATATCAAAGGGTGATAAAGAAAGACCTTATCATTTTAAGTCATTTTCACACTACTGCAGGTGTCAGACATCACTGTTAACTACTTGTCAGGGGTCAGATATCACATATTTCTTTCTAATTCCTCTTTTGCTTTTCTGAGCATCCATGTTTTTATTTTCATTAACCTTTAATTTTATAAAACTTTTGTTAAACCCTTTCAAAATTAAATAATATTTAATCACAAACTTTTTCTGTCATGAAAAATGTAACAACCCATACACGGTATATCTGAATGCAACTTTCTCACCAATGAGCTGCTGGGAGCCAAAATGCACACTCATCTTCCCTTATGCTTCTCCAATTACAAATGACAACTTAACCTAACCGAATGACTTTTTTATTTGGGAGGGAACAGGAGTACTTAGAGAAAACTCATGCAGAAACACAGAGTTCTTGCAAATTCTACATGGAAAAAGACTAAATAGCTTTGCAATTTAATTGTGGCTGAACTGACCACTGCCATCACCAGCTCATCTCAAAGTGATTTTAAAAGAGAATATCTAACTTTTTATCTGAAAAGCTGTTTGAGTGTTAAGAACTTACTCAAATAAATAATCAATACATGGAACATAACAGAGAAGGTAAAAAATTATCCTAGAACAGAGTAAGGGATTTGAAAGAAATAATTTCATGGCCAACTTGTGACAAAGAATAATACTGAGACCTGACAGCTGGATTAGTGATAAACTGTGATGTCCTAAAATGGAGACTGTCCTGATGGAATTATCTTAGTATTATTTAAGTCATACAACAATCAGCAAATACTATAATTCACAAAATCATGCAGTTATTTGGAAGTAAGAAAGATAAACATGCTGATCTGATTCTTTAGGGCACCGAGTCAAAATTCAGATCATTAAACTTTTAACCAAATACAAACAAAATAAGGATGCATAAGGGCACAAAAGACAAAAAGGATTTGCCAGATTTAAGCTGAAAACGAAGGTGTTTTGCACATGCAGTTAATTTTTGAACATTTATAGATATTGTAATATTAATATTATTGTAGATGTGCACTAACATTCTTTCTGTTTATTATTGAGGTCAAATATTTTTAAGATATGGAATTCATATCTCTTGACAGTCTCTATTGGTGCATTTATATTATATCAATAGATTCAAACCAAATTATGTTTTCCTGCTGCAATAAAAAATGGTAATCTGTAAAGTATGTTGAACATATTTCAGAAAGTGTACAATACTTATGAATTGATTATTTATATAATTATTGATGTCAATATGCCAACTGATACAAAGAGGAAAGAGCATTAAAAAGTTGTCTCTTCGATTGTTCTGTGACCTGATTATGCATTCATCTCTGTAAATGAAATTTGTAGTTACTAACCTGTGAGGTATCCAGCTGTTTGTGACTCTGAGATAAAAAGGTCATGTTTTTGATCTTTAAAGGCACTCCAGACATTAGATCGAGAAAGTATTTCATTCACCTAAAAGGACACAATGTACACAGTGAGAAGATTAAAATATAGTTATAAAGACACCAAACAGTCTTGTATGATAAATTCAAGAAACAGAGATAGCACTGCATCTGTCCACCTACAAGGCCCAAGTACCTGAGTAAAGCCCGTCTACAAGTCATTAAGTGCAAAGCACTGGAGCAAAGACAAGCTAAACTGAACCAAGTTTTGCTGAGCATTAATATTTCTTTTTTTCTTCCAAACTAGTTTTAAGTTTTAAACTTGATTTAAATATAAATACATTCAGGTAAATAACTCGAAAATCCATTAGTATTTTTTTATTTCAGCTACATGGGTTATACATTGGGATTTACAATAATGATGTATAAGAGCAAATAAGATGTGTGCAACACAATATATTAAAAGTACTTTCTAACTCTAACCTTGCAATGTGAAGGTAGATTTTATCAATTTAAAAATATAACGGACAATGAGTGGGCATAGAAAATAAAAGTGTAAAATTATACAAAATGGGTGAAACCTGCTGCAGTGGCTGTTGAGTTACTGTTTTACCATTAAACAGCCTTTTTTTTCTTTTGTAAGAGAATGACTGAAACAAGCTGTTCCACTGATGTTTATCTGATGAATGTTTGCTGTTATTAATCAAGCAGTACAGTTTAATTTTAACTTTATCATGCCTACTTATAAAAGCACATATCAAAACAAAAGAAAGATATTGTAGAATACCGTAGGAAGTACTCAAACCAACCCATTTACATAAGAAAACATTTATATTTATGTAATTTACTAACTTTATTAGAGAACACTCAGAAAAATGACATTTTTGTATGCAGGTGAGACTATCGCCTATTTCATTCTGCAGTTGATGGCCAATTCTTTTCTTTATGCTAAAAAAACGTTTTGGATGAGCTACTGCTAAAACATGGTAGTATTTCTCACACTGGCGTAATCCAATTCAGGGTCTTCATTTCAGGAATTATCAGAATTAAAAAAAAAAAAATTGTCAAATTGACAATAATGCTAGCAAACATCTCTAAAGTAAATATAAAACACTGGAAATGTACACAGCTTTGTAAGGTGGCCATCTTAATCATTTTGATTTACAGGAAATTGTAGAACCACAAAATTAGATTAAAATTAACACACTCCCTTCCATTTCCAGGTTCTGTCAGCTTCTTGGTCATAAGATGTATCTGAACAGAATAAATAGACTAATAAAATCTAAAAATTAAATAGTAACAGTCATAAATTTATACAGAGAGAATAGAAATACTGATAAACTGGGCAAGTAAGCCATTCTAAAACTCTAAAAAACAGAACCATTTGCCTCACAATTTAATTCAATAACTTCCAAAACTAGTTCATGGAAATAAAAAAGCAATCAATTACTTCTGAAAATTACCAAAATAGTTAAGAATGCACCAAGAAAATTAAAATCTGAAAAAGATATAACTTTATAGTTCATCATCATAACCTAATGTATCAATTACCATACGCATAATAATTGTTAGTTTACTGTATAATTTGACAATTAGAGCGTCTTCATTGTAATCTGTAATGCTTAATGACACATTTAACAATTTCAATTCCTAACAGAAATTCAGAGTCTGCATACCTGTTCACCATACTGTAAGCTACGTGTCATTGACTTTAGCGCTTTCACAATCTGAGCCTTTATTGCAGCAGGATTATCCAGAGATTCCAGACCAATCCCTTCTAACAATTTCAACAGATAAGGAACTAAATCTGCCTTCAGTGCCTAAGGATAAACAAATGTATATAAATTAATTTTGAATATGCAATATGTTGTTTCCAGTTTTTTTAATATGCACAGTTAGCTCTGTCAAAATATTTGGTGTCACTGTATATGATTAATACAGAGTATATGATTAATAGTTTCTAATGTGAAATAATTACCTGAACAACTAGATCAGATTGTTCCTTTTGGAACATTCGGTTCAGTGCTTCACAGGCTAGACCTGCCATGTCTGACCTGATCTTCATTCCATTCATTAAAGGACTAATAGTCTCCAGTGAAGCCATAGCTCGGACACACAACTGAAAAAATAATAGATGAAATAATAATGGATTGAAATCTACTGGTAAGATACAATGCTAAAGGCTTTATGTGTTAATTAGCAAAATACCCGCACTTCACAACGGAGAAGTAGTGTGTTAAAGAAGTTATGAAAAAGAAAAGGAAACATTTTAAAACTAACATAACCTGATTGTCAATGTCTTAATATGCAGAAATACAGTATAAAGAGCCGCTGCATCGCAGATAGATAACTCCTGTAGCCACAATAAATGCCTTTATGAATAGACAAACCAGGGGTGAACAAGTTCCTTTCTACTGCAGCTACAGCCACAACCCACATAAAAACCATCAATAATAACTCATAAACTTGCAGTATTATTTAGGGAAATCGCAACATTTTACTCACCAAAAATTTGGATTATTTGTAAACAAAATCCACCCTCCTCTCTTTCCTCAAAAACAGTTAAATTACACTGTCGTACAGATTATCCATGCGATTCAGTTCCATCAAAAAGTCCCTTTCTATCGCCATTGAAGCTAATGCTTAAAGTCGAACCTGCCCTGTCGTATTTCTGGCATAAGTTTGAATTCGCTTTAGGGCTGAAAATGTCCGCTCGGCAGAAGCAGTGTACACGGGAATGGTCACTGCCAAATATACCAATGTGTACAGCTGCCCCATGCTCTCATTCAGATTTTTCTGATGAAGGAAGTCAAGGAGATCAGTGGGAGATTTTCCTGCAAAATCATCCATGGCATGCATTACAGTCAGTTCTGTTTTTAGCCGAGACAGATTAAAAACTGCTCCGTCGCTCTTGTGTTAAACTGGAGAAGGCTGCATGCGGGAAATCTTTCTTGTATTCCCGAAACTTCTGGGGGTCGAGGAATGTGACAAACATCAGTTTTTCATGGTACTGAAATCTGGTCTGTGTCTGGCAAATAATATTGTCCAGAATCCTGCCATTGAGTTGGCGGTAGTGCGCGCGAGGATCTTGCGCTCAGAGTGCCTGCTGTGCGTTCAGTGGCCTTGTAGAGTTCCTCATATCGGCTTCTATCCAATCAATGGGTCTGAATACGGTGACGTTGCTCTATGCCTGCTAGAGGGCCCAACTGACACCAACTCAAAATCTGATTGGTTGAAGCAACAGTTTAATCAACATTTATTTTGTGTTAGAGGGCCTGCAGAATGGATTGTGAAGGCCTCTCTGCCTGGCAACAAATGATGGCTGAAATGTGATTGGTTAAATGCTTTAATACGAAAATACATGTCTGGAAGCAGCACAACCATCGGAAAAGCTATGAAAGGAAGCGGACAGACTATTTGGAATTATTTAATAAGTATTCATGGACAAAATATAGTTAACATCAGCTTGTGATTCAGATATTTTTTTAAGCCAGCAAAGAAGGCCTTGCAGGCCCCGACGGCCCACCACTCAAACTCATGGTTAACTCATCAGGTCTTACATCATCGGTCAGCGCCTGACACAATTCTCTGCCGCTCTCTCCAATAAGATAGCGGAATAATCTGACCTTAGTGTTTTCCTCTGCCTCTGGCATTGCAAGTTTTGTGTATAATGTGAACTCGTCCTTTTTGTTCTTCATGACTTTGCCAGGTCTTTAGCATCAAGGCTTTATATCCTGCATCTTCTCATTAAACTTGTATCTTGCGAATATCTTGTGCGATCTTGTGATGTCCACAGCTTTATTTAATTTTAGCTCAGACCTGGTTCTTAAAAGTTTCTCTCACACTTTCGCTGAGGAAGGGTTTCCGCAGTAGCTGCACTTATGAATATGCTAAGCACAGTCCTTCACCTGCGAATATTTCCCTTATATGGGCAGGCACTCAATTACGTGAAGGCGTGATGAAACGAGACGCAACTCCGCCTCACACGGCGACTGAGCTGCAGGCTATGGCCGTATACAGTAAATGGACGAAAGAAGGTTCCAGTTATGACCGTTACGCGTAGAATTTCAAAATGAAACCCGCCTAACTTCTGTAAGTAAGCTGTAAGGAATGAGCCTGCCAAATTTCAGCCTTCCACCTACACGGTAAGTTGGAGAATTAGTGATGAGTGAGTGAGTGAGTGCTTTGCCTTTTATTAGAATAGTTAAGAAAACTGAAAATTAAGATGGTTTATAAAATATAGAGGATACTGATGAACTTAATTCACAAATTAACTACTGCAATGCATTATTCACTGGCTATTCATATTGTTCTATATGTAGCTTTCAGTCAATTCAAAATGTTGCTGCAAGAATTATTGCAAGAACTACAAAGTTTGACCACATCACTCTTTCTTACATTTTTATACTGCCTTGTCAAAATCCACATTCTTGGATATAAAACTTTAAATGGTCATGACCCTGCTTGGCCAAAATAACAGTGGGAGATCAAGCTTTCAACTACAGGATCCCAAGGCAGTTGAACTATTTATAAGTTTATGTAAGAGATTCCCATTTTTTCTCTGCTTTTACAGTAAATACAAGCTGAAGGCTCTATTTTAGGATAGCAAACCTTAGTTGGAGCTGATCATTAGCTGTGCATATTGCATCTCTGCCAGGAGTGGGTGGGTAACCAGATGACTTAGGTCTCAGTGACTGTAACTAACTTTGTCTTTTGACTTTGTCTGTTATAACTAACTGTAGAACCCAGGTTTATTTATTCCACACATGCTGCTCACTGGAGTTTTTGTTTCCCTCTCCTCCATTAGCAACTGGCCAAAGTTCAACAAAGTTAATGGACATAAAATGTGAGTTTTCATTTATGTAATGGGTTTGGCACTACTTTGATTTGCTGTGTATGCATTATGTAACTAGTAGCTTGTAAAGTTTGCAATTGCAATTTTACCTATGCCTGCACTTAGTGGAGTGCAATATACAAAACTAAACTGAAATTAATGAAATATCACTGTTACAGCTTCATAAATTATAAACAAAGTGTTTTTAATATTTCTGAATCAAACTGAGTTGATTAGAAGCATTCTCCAAAAGTACTTACATTACACTTTAAAGAGAACTGTATATAAAAAGGTTTAGTGATGTCCTCAGTGTCACACAGTGAATAAGGGATGTGTGTTACATTTCTGACACTGACATTTAAAGTCAAATGATTTGTTCCTTTCATCAAGAGCCGTAAGTCTCTAAATGTGCTTGTTTGAGCAATCCAATGTTGGTTTCCATGACTAACATAAAACATGCAAAACAACACTTTCTGATAATTTCCAGGTTGACTTTAGAAAAAATGAGAATTATGGAAAATCAAAAAGATGATAATGGTTTTCCTTATCAGTGTTGCATCACTTTGAATAATATTTCCTATTTGGGAGACAGTTCATTGGGATATCTGGCATAAAGTTCATCAAGCAGAAAATAAAAGTTCTGACAAATACAAGACTATATTTACATGTGAAATTAGAAATTTAACTCTTGCAAACTTACAGGTTTATCATGGATATGCATCTGCAATCTGATATTTAACATTTAAAAAACTTTTATTTTATGCAAACTTTGTGGATTTCAGTTTTTTTTTTTTTTTATATGCAGCTCTGGTTAAAATACATTTACACAGCAAGTCTTATTATAAAAGCTGCTGCATTAGCTCTGAAAACATAGTGTAGTTGATATACGAACATTAAAAGGAGGATGGTGACCATCAAACAAGAAACTTGTCTTGTTTTGCACAAAATCTTTAATAACCAAGGTGGTACATTGATGAACGCAAATTATTTTGAAAGTATTGTAAATTCTGAATTCACTAACTAAAATGAAGTTCCTTTTATCATTAACATTATTTTTTTTTTATCACCAAATATTCTTAATTCATACTTCACTGATCTTGCACCATTTCTTCACCTGGTCACTTATAATAATTTTGTTTAATTGTGAATTGAAGACTTATTGAACATATGTGTGGCCTGAAAACAAGTATGTAAAATAAAAAGATTAATACATATCATATTTGTAAGCCCTTTGCCCATTCCATTTGCAATGTCAAGAATCAAGAGTTTCTACAAACTGAATTACTAATGATAATTTTACATGAAATACTTTGTGCAGTATACATCTTGCCAATAATAATAGAAAAGGAAGAAATCCAACAATACCTCATTATCAGACAGAACATGAATGACACGGATGGAGCTCTTGGGAATGGCATTATTCTTGTGATTGAGTCCTTGTAGTATCCTTGGAAGATGGCCCAGTGGTGGTACTTGATCTGCTAGTTGTGACTGGGCACTGAAGAGGCACACTGTTGCTGTAGTAACAATTTCTAATTCTTCACCCTATAAAAATTACAGAACACATATTAATAAGGTTTTTGCAGGGAAAAAATCTACTTTTATATATACAAATACATACATATATATATATATATATATATATATATATATATATATATATATATATATATATATATATATATATATGTGTATATATATGTGTGTATATGTATGTATATATATATATATATATATATATATATATATATATATATATATATATATATATATATATATATATATATATAGTGCATCCGGAAAGGATTCACAGTGCATCACTTTTTCCACATTTTGTTATGTTACAGCCTTATTCCAAAACAGATTAAATTCATTTTTGTTTCCTCAGAATACTACACACAACACCCCATAATGACAATGTGAAAAAAGTTTATTTGAGGTTTTGCAAATTTATTAAAAATAAAAGAATTGAGAAAGCACATGTACATAAGTATTCACAGCCTCTGCCATCAAGCTCAAAATTGAGCTCAGGTGCATCCTGTTTCCCCTGATCATCCTTAAGATGTTTCTGCAGCTTAATTGGAGTATGTGTATATATATATATATATATATATATATATATATATATATATACACATACATATATATATATATATATATATATATATATATATATATATATATATATATATATATATATATATATGTGTGTATGTATGTGTGTAAGTATATATATATATATATGTGTGTGTGTGTGTGAAAGAGAGAGAGATAATGTGTACTTCAACAAAATAGTTGCTTTCTCCTTCACTCTATTAACATATACTGTACTGAAACTGAGTGTCTCTTTCACTCTATCAACAAATATTGTTTGTTTCCCTAGCATTGTATTATTTGTTAAGCAAACTGGACCCAAGTCAGACTTGTCAAGAAATTAAATGATTGGCTACTTGTCTAAAAGAAGGCAGGAAATACTCACTTCAGTCCTCATGCTGATGCAGAAACCAGTACAATAGTGGTAAATTAAAAACAATTTCAGAATTCCTAAAGGATCTTTACTTGGAACTTTGTTTTAAAGCCATGATGCCTAAAAGAGGGACTTGAGGGTAAGGCAATCATATTGCTTCTGATAAACAGATTTGTATATAAAAAAGTCATCATGTTAGATGTAGTTAGGGTCATCGTGTTATCATCATGTTTTCATGTTATCATTATGTTTTCATGTTATCATCATGTTTTCATGTTATCATCATGTTTTCATCATCATAGGGTCATCATGTTATCATCATATCATAATGTCAGATGTAGATGTTAAGAACAGTTTGTGAAGGTGGGGTTGACTCCATGGTACTAAGCAACTTGAACCCAGAACCATCAATAAGAGTCAGCAAGAGGTAGTTGCAAGTGGTTCAGTGCTTTCATTTACAAAAACAGTGTCTAAAAAGTGTGGTGCTTCAATAAATAAATCCACAAATATTTATTTATTTATTTATAAAGCACTTTAAAAACAACATCAAGGCTGATCAAAGTGCTGTACAATAAAAACCCAACATATCAGACACACAAAACCAAAGGGTAAATGAAACAATGAAATAATCCAGTGTACACTGTGGAGGATAACAGCAGCAAATCTAAAATCTAAATAAAACATTTGCTCAATTCCAGGTAAAACCATCCCAGCATTAAGTTACTCCTCAGCCAGCCTAACACGTCTTTAAATACACATCTCCTCAGCTCACTCCAGCAGGTCTTCCAACTGGCGGACACACCAACAGCTGTGACCACCTCTCTTTACTCCCGTCCCACCTGCCTCAACCAGCATCTTCTAGGAAGTGCACAGACACACTCCCGTCATCCCCATATGCCAGTACAGCATTACCAGGACTGCTGGGAGGTTCATTCCACGTCCTCGCTCTTACTCTGAACAACGAGGACACCCCTTGGAGCCCATTCACTTCACTTCAGTTGCTATGTCTCCTTTCCTCCTTGGTCATTGCCACTGCCGACTGTTTTGTTTAAATTGTCCCTCCCGATTTCACTGTGTACGCTCCCTTTATAGCACCAACTGAGTGCAGGTGCAGTCGCCCATCTGTTACGAGCTGTAAATGAAGCACTCAACTGATCCACCCGCATTTACACGTGAATGTGCAAACACCATGTGCACGTTCACACATGCACCTATACCCATCTAGAGCCTGCTTAATTCAGGACTCCCGTTTTTTTACTTAGCATACATCACCCCACAAGCCTCATTCATCACAGTTTTAGCCATTCAGTACAATTGCATTTATATACAGCCATCCTGGGAAAATAAATCATGTACACAATAAATGTAAATCCAGAAGCTATACAATAATTATTTCAATAGCCAACTATTGGTATAAGAGTATCTTTTATAGTGAACCAGATTTAAAAAGTAAAAAACAAAATATTTACTCACATTTGGATTTTTTTTCTCTAGTAGTTCTGTCAGTTTTTCTAGTAGAGAAACCAAAAATTCGCGTGGCTTCCTGAGGACCCATCCAGGCTGAGCAATGTAGATTCTCAGGAAGACACCTCCAACTGCAATTTCCCCTTGTGAATCCCCATATGACACTGCAAAATCTTCAGGCAACTAACAATGATTGAAATTTAAAATATGTCAATCTTAATAGAAGTTAAATTGATTTAAGAAACATAAACAACGATTTTGTAAATTCCTGCAGTCAATACGCTAAAGCTACGCCTTGCATATGGTCTGTAATTCCGTTCACTAACGCCCTCACTGGTACAGTATCGTTATGCTGCTTCAGTTATTATACAGTTAGTTTTTTTAGGTATTATACAAGTGTTCCTGTTCTGCAGTGGCATAAATTAGATTTTGCAAAAAATAAAGTGGATAGACAGAGAGAGAAATTTCAAATAACAGCCATACAATTTAAGATGATGCATAACACACATAAATACTTCATAATGACATTTATAAAACTTCTTTTAAAATAATACATTCCAATTATTCACTAAATATTACTCAATTTAATGAGCTTTGAAATCATTTATACATGTCTGATTTAATTAGGCATCTGAAAAGAATTACATTTAATATAGATGTTTAATATTAAATACAGAACAAGTGTAGAAGTAGACAAGTAATGATAACATTTTCATTTATTTGTTAAAAACACATTTATTCATAGATGTTAACATATTTTTTAAATTATTTACCTTCCAGTTGATATCAGGATTGTCCCTTTGTTGTTTATAATGCCTTTCAAAGAAAATAAATCAGTAATTTGTTAATTAAAACTGCATTACAAAAAGTTTTACAGTCAGGGTTGAAAAAGAACTCTGCTTACATTTAAAAAGGTTTGTATGTAATCTGCAGTACAATATACATTTTACTTCACTATGCATAAAAAATGAGTACTAAAAATAACATGCAAACAACTGAAATGAGTATTTAAAATATGGTGTGATGATCAATAATATTTTGAGTACAATTTGCATGATAACACAATTTAAAACAAGCAAACACTCAGTGACTGTAATGTCATCACTGCCTCAACTGAGGCATTTTCAGATTGAAATGGGTTCCCCATGAGAGTAGAACCACAACAGATACGTATTTCATGTGTGGTTCCACAAAACTTTCTCTCTATTATAAAAAAAAAAAAATCCAGGGAGGGAAAGACTAGGGAGACGAGACATGATCTTCACGTGAAGATCACAGAAGACACTTAAAAGACCCGCAAGACGAAAGAGATTGGCCACGAAGCGTCTTGCGGGGACCTTAAACATGAGACTTTGTGCTAAGAGATTGACCCAGGACTGTCTCATGGGACACACCCTACTTAGAACCAATATCAAATAAGACCACGGGCAGGAAAACACTCAAGTCATGTAAAGGCTTTGAGCACACACAGATCTAGGGCTCTCAGCGCATATAAAGCGTATAAGGGCAATATGTTATAGATGAAACGTCGACGACTAAGTGAAGAAGAAACAGCAGTGCGGAGAAAACAGAACAAAAAGCGCTGGAGAGAAAAAATGCAAAAAACAAAAAGAATAATCTAGATGCAAACAAAGTAGAACTTCATAAAGATGTTCAAAAAAGGCTGGCGCTATTCACTTGCAGAGCAGGTTAGAGATTATGAAAGCAGTGGAATTCGAAAGGCTCAAAAAAAAGTTGGCACGATACAAATGCCTAACTTGCTCCCAGCTCTTAAAACAACGACAAGCAAAACATGCAGCTCGCCAGCACCAGAAACCCAGCAGATAATCCGACCGCTACTCCTTGCGTGTGTTCAGTCACCCTAACCCCCTCCCTTCACAACGCAAGCGGCAGAGATGCGAAGTGGCAAAAGGACAGCTGCTGTACAGGCTTTTAAATGTTCAATGGGCAGCGTAACAGCAGCAGAAAGACAGCAGATAATCCGACGGCTTCTCCTTAGCATGTGTTTAGCCACAACCCCCCCTTGACAATGCAAGCAGCGTTATACGTCCTGTGAGAAAGAGATTTAACCACGCCCGGGGGCCGAAATAAAGGACAACTATTGTTTTTACAACATCACGTGAGATAAGGCAGTGAGACATCATTTAAAACAAGTCCACGGACATCTAACCTAGCAGTTGTTGGACTGCTGTTGGCAGACACGCTTCATGTGCTCCCAGTTCTTAAAACGACGACAAGCAAAACACACAGCTTGCCAGCAGATGATCCGACCGCTTCTCCTTAGCGTGCATTCAGCTGCACCACACCTTCACAATGCGAGCAGCATTACACATCCTGCGAGAAAGAGATGCAACCACACCCGGGGCCGGAAATAAAGGACAAGTATTGTTTTTACAAACGTTTTAACGTAAAAGTGAAAATAATGCATGTGTAACAATTCCCATGAAACTAACAATCTCTTTAAATTGTATATCCAGTAAACAAAACTCGGGGGTGGTTGAGTGAAGCGAGCAGGGGCAGAGCCCCATAGTGCTTTAAAAAAAAAAAAGACTTCAGCCACCCTGCACAGTTACTTCTCATTCTCCCCATTGTGCTGGCAAATTGTACAGGACTATAAGCACTCAAACCAAGAGATTTATAGATGGTCGATGATATCATCTATCTGCAAATGGCTGACCATATTGTCGATGTAAATAAAAACCAATGACTGGCTTCTGACATTTGCATAAATATCCTCCAAGAGCCAGACTTCAGCCGTCACATTTTTTACTTAATCTTGTATGCCTCAGAAGAAAGCAAGCAGTGTTATTTGCAGCAGGAGAAGTGAAAGATTGAGATGAGCTATGAATTATGGTTCATTCCCCCACCCTGGAGTGCATGGAAGGACAGAGTAGCTGAAGTATAACATACCGACACAGCTCAGCTTATAAAGGCCATGGAACCAGGGAGCTGGGGTTACTCAGGCCCGGGCTACTTTTAACCTAATGTTAGAAATAATCTAGCAATTTGAGCAAAATTGAATATGTTTCCCTTTGTAAAAATAATTATGAAACTATAACATTAAGCAACCAATTAAATGCATGTCATTGAGAAGAATGGTTTTTAATATAAAAACTCTTACTGATTAGGGGACTACACTTTTCGTTAAGCAGCAGGAGTGCCCTGTGGCTGAGAAGAAGCAGTCTAATTACTGTAATGTGATGAACGCAAAGTTTGGTGTTGCGGTGCTCACGGGCTCAGAGTGCCCATGGTTTCTTGCTATTTACATTGTTCTTTTAGGTAGCTCACTATTGTTAAAATAACCACTTGCTGTCATTCTGAAGCTGTTCATTTGCATTATGAAATGTTAGCTCATACTGAGGGTCACTGATCATCAGGCTAATGCAGTTTGTCCTTGACTTCACCAATTTTTATTTTTTTTTGCATCATATCATGTAAACACATAATAAGAAAATGCAAAATATGTGCTAAGAAGCCACGATGAAACAGAACTAATAAAGATTTTTTCTAAAAATCATCCTGCACTTTCCATAGTATATTGGTAGAGCAGCTAATTATTTGTAATCAACAACCATTTTTCCATTGTCAAACCAGTACATGGGCAATAGCATCATACATTTGTAATGTTTTGAAATGATGATGTGGACTTCAGCCCTAATTCACATAAAGCTTTTATCCATAGCTCAGCAACAGCCATGTATACTGACAAATACATGTTCTTGTATATATTATACATTTTATAGGAAAAAAGGTAAAGGTTGTTCCCACATTGAAAAAAAGAATGTAACAGACACAACCTTTTAGCTGTGTAGCCTTCATAAGGTCCAAAAAAGGTTGCACTCCTTAAATATTGTGCCTCCTGCTATGTATGGCATAATACCATACTCACTGCCCTTTTTTCTGTTGTTGATACGGTATTACTGTCACTAGCCCGGGGGAGATATTCAAGTACAAATTTAACTGTACCTGTACAAATGTTCACTTTCTAAATAAGCAAATCATCAGATTATGGAACAGCACTACTTTTGAAAACTATATTATGTTGTCAGTTCTAATAAATAGCTTCTGTCTAATCACACTTCCAATGATGCACCATCTACAAATTTCTACAAAAATTTGTGTAATATCCATTGTACAGTTTATCATATTTTAGTCAAAGCTGGCTATAGCTCCATTATACTTGTTTCTAGATCACTCCTGTGACCAACTTAATTCTTGCCGAGCAATAGTAAACTGGCAATGTCACTAGGAACTTTAAAAACAATATAATTATTCTTGCATACCTCACCAGATCCATGTCTGTGCTTTGTTATGCATTGTGTGCTACACAAAATGCCACATATACAGTGGGTACGGAAAGTATTTAGACCCCCTTCAATTTTTCACTCTTTGTTATATTGCAGCCATTTGCTAAAATCATTTAAATTATTTTTTTTCCTCATTAATGTACACACAGCACCCCATATTGACAGACAAAAAAATCATTTTTGAAATTGTTGCAGATTTATTACAAAAGAAAAACTGAAATATCACATGGTCCTAAGTATTCAGACCCTTTGCTCAGTATTTAGTAGAAGCACCCTTTTGAGCTAATACAGCCATGAGTCTTCTTGGGAAAGATGCAACAAGTTTTTCACACCTGGATTTGGGGATCCTCTGCCATTCCTCCTTGCAGATCCTCTCCAGTTCTGTCAGGTTGGATAGTAAACGTTGGTGGACAGCCATTTTTAGGTCTCTCCAGAGATGCTCATTTGGGTTTAAGTCAGGGCTCTGGCTGGGCCATTCAAGAACAGTCACAGAGTTGTTGTGAAACCACTCCTTCGTTATTTTAGCTGTGTGTTTAGGGTCATTGTCTTGTTGGAAGGTAAACCTTCGCCCCAGTCTGAGGTCCTTAGCACTCTGGAGAAGGTTTTTGTCCAGGATATCCCTGTACTTGGCCGCATCCATCTTTCCCTCGATTGCAACCAGTCGTCCTGTCCCTGCAGCTGAAAAATACCCCCACAGCATGATGCTGCCACCGCCATGCTTCACTGGGGGGACTGTATTGGACAAGTGATGAGCAGTGCCTGGTTGTCTCCACACACTGAGGAGAGGCAAGACACATGACAGCCCGCATGGAGTTTGCTAAAAGACACCTGAAGGACTCTGAGATGGTGAGAAATAAGATTCTCTGGTCTGATGAGACGAAGATAGAACTTCTAAGCGGTATGTGTGGAGACAACCAAGCACTGCTCATCACATTGATCAGGGGACACAGGATGCGCCTGAGCTCAATTTTGAGCTTCATGGCAAAGGCTGTGAATACTTATGTACATGTGCTTTCTCAGTTTTTTTATTTTTAATAAATTTGCAAAAACCTCAAGTAAACTTTTTCACGTTGTCATTATGGGGTGTTGTGTGTAGAATTCTGAGGAAAAAAATGAATTTAATCCATTTTGGAATAAGGCTGTAACATAACAAAATGTGGAAAAAGTAATGCGCTGTGAATACTTTCCTGGTGCACTGTAAATGGCAAAACTGAGAAATTTATCTAGAGGAATGTTTTTAAAATTATACTACTGCTAACCTATAAAACCACTGTCTTCTCAGACCATGCTAGACAATGAATAATAAATATTTAAAATGAACAGAATGTGCTATATTTTTTTACCATGAAAATTAAGAAAGAAAATATGAAAGAATATTTCAGTATACATACTCTAACATCATTTCTCTAACCGTTGTTGACACCTTTTCTCTAGAGTTGTCATTCCATATCAGTTCTGGGTTTTCATGAGTCCCTTCAAAGATGTGAACTGCAGCTTCAGAATTATCTCTCATAGCATCCATGAAGACACCAGGGAGAAACTTCATCAATGCAAGCCTTACCTAGAGCACAAAAGAACTTCCTTTACACAATACTCTATTTAAAATGTTTTCTATAAATAACATATTTGAGCCACCCATAAAAGTAAAGGTAAATAGTATAACTAACTACAGCATCACAAACTAAGAGAAGATAATGAATACAGTATATGAAAATGAGAGATGGATAAAAAATTGACATACCTAGAACACACATTACCTTATCTATTCTAGGAGATATTTTATAAAATATAAATCAAAAACTTCCCCTTATTGTAAACATTTATTTATTGGTAATGTTTAAGCAAAAAATAAAATAGGTAACAGTAGTATTTAAAAGAGGACAAGGATAATTCTGTTACAAACAATTTTTCAAGATTCTGAAAGCATCACATACAAGGCTCTGCAGCTGTGAGGAAGAAATGCTAGCAATAGCAGCACTGTGCCACTGCTTATAAAAACCTGCTGAAATCAAGTTCTACATCATTCAACCAATTTCTATAACTGTCTAGTCTGTATAGCACCTGATGTTTGAATGAGGAAAGTATGTTGACAATTAAGTTGCAAATAATGTTAGGTAGGTTACCTCGCCATACCATAATAAAGATACTCATTTTCAAGAATCAGGGCTACAGTTTATGTCTGATTACTGTTCTAATTCCTGTTTTAAAGTGAAGATCCCATCTATGTACATTTTCAGGTACTGTCTATTACCAATTTGCTAGCACAAAGAAAACATTTGTGATGGACTTATATACTGAAACTTTTATAGGGATTTAATAAGCGTTCATGGGCTTAACATGGTGAGAAGTGTTTTCCTCAGTTGATTTTTCAAGCTTTTTCCTTGTTTGAAATATTTTGCTTATTTGTTGCCACTGCTTGCAATAAGCATAAAGATGAGGCTAACTGACAGCAACTGACAATAAAATCAGATGTCTGCGCTTCTCTATGTTAACTGTAATTATTTACATATTTCAGAATAAAAAAATGTACAGTACTTTCAAAATAACATGCTAATTATACTCTTAAACAATAAAAGTAATGTGAACATATACAACTTCAAATTTCTTACAAAATTAAATACAAATTACAGATATTTTCAAGTACAGAATGCCAGCAGAAAAAAAAATAGCTAGTTAGACAAGTTTGATGAAAAGCGAGACGATTTAACTGATTGTAAAAAGCAAAATGCAAAACATCATTGAACCTGTCTATCCGCCTGAGCCAAACTGAGAAACTTTTAAAGGCAGTGGGATTAACAAGTAATAATGACATGCTAAGCTGCTTTCACAAAGTACACTTTTGTAGTGAAATGGTAACAATCTTAAAATAACTGTGGTGTTACTTAATTCTTGAAAATTTGTTTTAATGAGTCCGAGACACTTTAATTGGTGTACTATTCCCAGTATTTGTCAGAAATAATTACGTATAAACTGTTAATTGAAGTACAGTAAAAAAGACAGCCACTGTAGTAGTATATATACAATGGCATGCAAAAGTATTCAATCCCCTGTGGCACCCTGGTCGGGATGCCCCTGCACTCTATATTCAGGGGGAGCAGCCCTGGGCAATGCAATACCTCCCCCTGGATGCTAGATGGCTGCCAGAGTTGGGTGTAGCCCTGTTGGGTCCCACAGGCACCGCCAGGGGGTGCTGCAGCTGGAACTCCTGAGCCCGTATGGGTAGCGTATTCACCACACCCAGAAGTGCAGCCGAAACTCAGTAATCAAGAGGCTGGGGTACTTACGGGTATAAAAGGGGCCTAGCAGCTACCTCTCCGGGAGCCAAAATCGGGAGGAGGAGGACAAGGGTTGCCTGGGAGGAGTGGTGGAAGAAGAAAAGAATTAGTGTGGTTTTTGTGTTGCTGTTTTTGGGACTGTGCTGTGGCTGGGGAACACTGTGGAAGACTTGCCACCAGCTGAAGAAAAATAAATTTGTGTTTTATTTTTATGTGTGCCTCCGTGTCCATCTGTGTCGGGTCGGGCGCCTATATGGCACCTTTTCAGACCCCTTGAAATTCATCATCATTTTCTGCACGACAAAAGATTTGTACACATATTTATCCATTCAGTATTTTATTTATGTCAACTCTTATGCTGTAACAATACATTTCCAAAGTCAACTTAAACTATTTTTAGTTATTTAACTGAAGAAGAAAATTCAAAAGTTAGTGTTTGCATAAGTATTCGAGCCTTAAACATTAATACTTTGTCAAAAACCCTATTGCTGCAATAACAGCCCAAATTCTGTTGGGGTTAGTATGTACCAGTTTTGCACATTGTTCAAGAATGATTCTATCCCCAATCTTCTGGCCAGAATTTAAAGAGATCTTCTAGGATGGTGGGATGGTGCCTCTTAACAGCAGATTTTCAAATAGTTCCACATATTCCCAATAAAGTTAAGATTTGGGCTTGGCCATTCCAAAATATTCACCTTCCTGTTTTTGAGCTATTCCACTGTTGCTTTGGCCTTATGGTTAGGGTCATTGTCATGTTGAGTGATGAATCTTCTCCTGAGCTGTAGGGTCATAGCAGACTGCAACAAGTTCTTCTTCAATATTGTGCGGTATCTGTGTCCATTCATTGTCCTTTCAACTCTGACAAGATTCCCAGTCCAAGCAAATGAAAAACATCTCCATAGCATGAGGCTGCCTCCACCATATTTCACTTTAGCTATGCTGTTCTTTGAGGCATGGGCAGAGTAGTTTTACTCCACATACAGTGGTGTGAAAAACTATTTGCCCCCTTCCTGATTTCTTATTCTTTTGCATGTTTGTCACACAAAATGTTTCTGATCATCAAACACATTTAACCATTAGTCAAATATAACACAAGTAAACACAAAATGCAGTTTTTAAATGATGGTTTTATTATTTAGGGAGAAAAAAAATCCAAACCTACATGGCCCTGTGTGAAAAAGTAATTGCCCCCGTAAACCTAATAACTGGTTGGGCCACCCTTAGCAGCAATAACTGCAATCAAGCATTTGCGATAACTTGCAATGAGTCTTTTACAGCACTCTGGAGGAATTTTGGCCCACTCATCTTTGCAGAATTGTTGTAATTCAGCTTTATTTGAGGGTTTTCTAGCATGAACCGCCTTTTTAAGGTCATGCCATAGCATCTCAATTGGATTCAGGTCAGGACTTTGACTAGGTCACTCCAAAGTCTTCATTTTGTTTTTCTTCAGCCATTCAGAGGTGGATTTGCTGGTGTGTTTTGGGTCATTGTCCTGTTGCAGCACCCAAGATCGCTTCAGCTTGAGTTGACAAACAGATGGCCGGACATTCTCCTTCAGGATTTTTTGGTAGACAGTAGAATTCATGGTTCCATCTATCACAGCAAGCCTTCCAGGTCCTGAAGCAGCAAAACAACCCCAGACCATCACACTACCACCACCATATTTTACTGTTGGTATGATGTTCTTTTCTGAAATGCTGTGTTCCTTTTATGCCAGATGTAACGGGGCATTTGCCTTCCAAAAGTTCAACTTTTGTCTCATCAGTCCACAAGGTATTTTCCCAAAAGTCTTGGCAATCATTGAGATGTTTCTTAGCAAAATTGAGATGAGCCCTAATGTTCTTTTGCTTAACAGTGGTTTGCGTCTTGGAAATCTGCCATGCAGGCCGTTTTGCCCAGTCTCTTTCTTATGGTGGAGTCGTGAACACTGACCTTAATTGAGGCAAGTGAGGCCTGCAGTTCTTTAGACGTTGTCCTGGGGTCTTTGTGACCTCTCGGATGAGTCGCCTCTGCTCTTGGGGTAATTTTGGTGGCCGGCCACTCCTGGGAAGGTTCACCACTGTTCCATGTTTTTGCCATTTGTGGATAATGGCTCTCACTTTGGTTCGCTGGAGTCCCAAAGCTTTAGAAATGGCTTTATAACCTTTACCAGACTGATAGATCTCAATTACTTCTGTTCTCATTTGTTCCTGAATTTCTTTGGATCTTGGCATGATGTCTAGCTTTTGAGGTGCTTTTGGTCTACTTCTCTGTGTCAGGCAGCTCCTATTTAAGTGATTTCTTGATTGAAACAGGTGTGGCAGTAATCAGGCCTGGGGGTGGCTATGGAAATTGAACTCAGGTGTGATACACCACAGTTAGGTTATTTTTTAACAAGGGGGCAATTACTTTTTCACACAGGGCCATGTAGGTTTGGATTTTTTTTCTCCCTAAATAATAAAAACCATCATTTAAAAACTGCATTTTGTGTTTACTTGTGTTATATTTGTCTAATGGTTAAATGTGGTTGATGATCAGAAACATTTTGTGTGACAAACATGCAAAAGAATAAGAAATCAGGAAGGGGACAAATAGTTTTTCACACCACTGTATACCTCTTTGAAGTCTGGCAAGAAAGTTCTATTTTGGTTTCATCTGACCTTAAAACCTTCTACATTTTAACTGGATCTTTCTCATGCTTTGTAGCAAATGCAAAACATGATTTTATGCCGACATTCTTATGGAATGGCTTCTTTCTTGCTATGCTCCAGTAGAAGCCTGTCCCATGAAGAGCTCTTAAAATTGTAGAACCATGCACCTTCATTCCAGTTTCAGCCAAAGAGCACTGCAGACTTCTGAGAGTGATGGTTGGATTTTTAGTACCTTCTCTCACTAGTCAATGTCTCGCTCTGTTGTTTAGTTTTAAGGAGCGGTCTGTTCTCGCAAGAGTTTGGATGCTGTGATGAGCCTTCCACTTTCTGCTGATGGATCCAACAGTGCTTAAAAGGACATTCAAATTATTTGATATTTTTTGTAGCCGTTTCCTGCCTTGTGCATTTCAATGACTATGTTGTTCACATCAGCAAAATGCTCCTTTGTCTGTCTTCATTTTTGCAGTGATTGTCCAACAAAGACTGTGGCTCTTACAAAGGGTGCTTTTTACATCCAGAGAGACTCAGAAGTAGTACCTAATTATATTTAATTATAACTGTCATCCTTGTGTCATTTGTGATTAATCTGTTATATGTGTAAATCTGGAGCTTCCAAAGTAAAGAAGTTTAAATACA
This sequence comes from Polypterus senegalus, assembly GCF_016835505.1. Classification (NCBI taxonomy): domain Eukaryota; kingdom Metazoa; phylum Chordata; class Cladistia; order Polypteriformes; family Polypteridae; genus Polypterus; species Polypterus senegalus. The sequence goes on from NC_053158.1 coordinate 146,696,762, forward strand.
TATGCCTGCAGTGGGCTGGCGTCCTGCATGGGGTTTGTTTCCTGCCTTGGGCCCTCTGTTGGCTGGAATTGGCTTCAGTGGAGCCCCGTGACCCTGTAGTTGGGATATAGTGGGTTGGATAATGGATGGGTGGAAATACATATGCAAACACTAATATTTGACTTTTTCTTCTACAGTTAAATATCTACAGAAATGGTTTATTTTGACTTTGGAAATGTATAGTTGCAAAACAAGAGTTCACAATTTAACGGTTGTCATGTGTATGTGTATGGCGTCATTGGCAGTTTGTACCTTTCCTGGTCCTGATAATGGGTAATGACTGGATTTGTAATGCCGGCCAATGGTTCATGAGGAAGGGAGCACCTGGCTTGGATGGCTAAATAAACTGTAAGGGGACCATATTTAAAGCTGTGGCAGGAGAAAGGTAAAAAGAATAGACGAGAGCGCTAGACAGCAAAAAGGCAAGAGGGAAAGCTACAGTACTCACTGAAAAATGTCAGGTGAAGACGGATTTATTTCAACAAGAATCGTTTTCCTTTTCTCCTGGATGCGATGAAGTTATTTGAGAGAGGACCTGATAAGCCAGCATAAGGGACTGACTGGTGTCTGATTGTGCATAACAGTGGATACTTAAAGGACTCTGGTTTTCATTAATTCTTTTCTCACAGTTGTGTATTAGTGGTGTGTTTTGTTGAGTCTTTTTCTTTTTCATGATTCATGTTTTTAAAGTGCTGTAGCACGGTACTATGCATACTGGGGGTTTGTTTGTTTTGTACACTTTCTTATTTACTGCATAATAACAATTTTTGTTTAACTCAACATTTGCTTTCGCTAGTTTGCTTCTGTACTTGTGGTGGTCTAGTAAGGAAGAAGTGTTGGTCACTCGTGCCCCAGATAATTTTTTTATATTTTTATTCCCCTCTCTCTTTGCTGCCGCTCTAGGTTGACAGCACATATTATAATCGTGCTGGCATGGGGAAATATACTGTTACAGCATAAGAGTTCACATTAAAAATACTGAATGGATAAATATGTTTGCAAATCTTTTGTCATGCTGAAACTTATGACTTTTAAGAGGATTGACTACTTTGTCACACCACTGTATATTGTACATACATTAGAGGTCCTGTGTATATGTCCTGCACATCTTATACTGTAGATTAAGAGGAATTACAAGCAAATGGGCCATGTCTAACCACAGCTTTGTGCATACATTCTTTTTGGGAAACTACATACTTTTACTCAGGAGGACTCAACCCCTAAGCACTCTATTTCAGTTGAATAAATAAACAAAACAATTTAGTTAGCAGTCCATTAAATGAATGGAAAGCAATCTAATCAATATCATCTTGAAGTTGTGAAAAAGTGATGTTGACAATTTGAATTTATGTTGCAGAACTAAACTAAAGTCAGAAACCTTCAAAATCTTTAGTTGCATGATTCATGGTATTAAAAAGGAAAGAAGAAACCTGTTTAAAGACTGTTTTTTGTTAACACTGGTCCTAATCACTTAAATCAGGGGTGTTGAACTCCAGTCCTGGTGGGCTGCAGGTTTTCATTCTTACAATCTTCTTCATTAGTGACCCATTTTTGCTGCTAATTACTTCTTTTAACTAACTTGACTCCGGCCCTTTAGTTGTTTGTTTTTCCGCAATTAGCAGCCAAACAATGACGAGACACAAAACGAGTCACCACATGACCAGCTCACCTCTGCCCATCACACAATATCTGAATATAAAGAAAGGTGAAGGTCTCGGTAAGGCTGATCTCTCAGGTCACCAAAACATTTTACGGAAAAAAAACAGAAAATCAACAGTTTTGGAAATGTCTGCTGTGGCAGAATGAGAGCAGCAACAAGCCATGAAATTAAATAACAGGCTTATTTAACAGCAAGAATTAGCTTCTCATTAAGAGATTAGTTGGAATGAAATTGGTTGGAGTTTGAAGCCCCAGTTTAGCTGGCCATCTGTCAACTCATTTCACATCTCATTTCTGTTTTGCTGCAATTTAATGAAGATAAGTATCAATTCAGAGGACTGAATCCTTCTAACAGGGTTATTAAAATGATGAGAAAAAAGTGAATTAGCAGTGAAAACTGGTCACTGATTAGGAAAAGGGTGAGAATGAAAACCTGTAGCCACTGCAGCCCTCCAGGCTTGGAGTTTGACACCCGTGACTTAAATAATATTTATGTTTAATCTGAGTTTCCTCAAAACTTTGCTTTAGTGAGATAACATATAGCATCCCCAACTTTGATGAAGTCACTCACCTTGGGTCCAATCAATTTGTCTGAGGTCATTTTGGCAAAAAGCTCAGCAGTTTGAGACCGCACTTGAGGATGAGTGGAGTTGCAAAACATGTCAAGCAGGTATATCAATGCACCTGTAAAACAGATGATTTGGTAAGAGAAATATTTTAAGACTCTTTTGAAAAATACATTTAATTAAAAATTAAATGAAATATGCAGCAGAGCAATTTTCACTTTTATCTGAAAATATCAACAGAAGTTTTTGCTTACCTTTTGCCATGGCTTCTTTAATAATTTTAGTATTAGATGTAAGTGCATAAAGGGTTTCAAGAACAAGTTGCCGACCTAAAAAAGGAAAAATTTTAAAAAGTAAAAAGATAAAAAAAAATACTATAAACTAATCTAATAATGTGTCCCTTTCTAAATTTGGAATTACAGACTTTACACTGTGTACCATAACACAATAGCAAATATATAACAACTTCAGTAAACTCCAAAGTGTTACATTTACTTCAGTTAATTATTCTAGTGCAATTAATTACTTAATTGTTGCATTGTGAATAATTTTTCACAAAGGTTTTCAATAAAAAGAAATTATGACAAATAAGAGCAGTCAGATGAGGATGAATGACTTCAGTTTTTACCACTTTACTTAAGAGTAATATATCACATGAGCAATTAATAATATCCATAAACATGGAATTTTATTCAGAAATTGCATATGATAGTTAATTTTAATATACATTTACAGTGCACAGGAGTTTTGAGGCTTCTTACTTGATGGCAGTGAATGAAGTAGAACCAATAAGTTTGAAAGAACCAAGGAATCTGCAATGTTACTAACACATTCCTGGTTACTGGTCACAATGTTGACAACCTGTTGTTACAAACATAAACAAAAGAATGGAAATGAACCAATTAAGTCAGAAAATTAACACTGGCTGAACGCACATGACATATAACAAAGAAGAATGAAAAGTATTCTGGCTGTTTATATATTATAAGGTAAATTAGGTTGTCTGCTCCCTATATGAGCACATTACATTATTTAAAAATTTATAGTTTTAAAATTAAAATCTATTATTAAGATTCACAGGAAAAAAATGTACCTCTAGGGCCAGTTGCTGAACCTTCCCAGCCCCATGAACTCGTAAAAGAGAAAAGATCAACTTAAAATGACCAATGCATTCCGTTTCTGACCCTGTAGAAAATATTACCAAAACAAAACAGAGTTAGCAAAAAAAAAAATTTAAAAAAGTATGTACAATAACTTAATGATGTCATGAAATACTGTATGTGATATAAACAGGTCAATAATTTAAGAAAATAATGAAAGCTTTAAATAAATATATTTACCTGGGTTATGTTTAATTACATTTCTTAAAGCTTCTAGTGCCATTTCTACCCTTCGAAGTCGATCCCCATGTTGATCTGATTCCACCTTCCCTTTCTGAGTGATTGCCATTAGAGTATGGAGATACTGTGCCTGAGAGCCTATGTAATCTAGAAGGCTAGCAGCAAAAGCTTTTGGAAACTGAAATAAAAAGAATCAAACTAGACATAAATACAGGCCCTGCCTTTTGAAAACTATATAAACTATTTTACTTCACAAAATAAAATTTTACACTGCCTGAAAAATATGAAAGATTATTTCAGATTAAGCTTGCAAATTAAATTTTAAGAAACACACACTATATTTACATTACATTTCATGTCTAAACTGATGCAAAAATGTATATAAAACATTTTAAAATAGACTCATCTATCAATTTATCACAATTTACATAAACTGCTGTCTAAAAATGTGCATTTGAAAATATACTGTTAAGAAAATATATCCTGACTGGCTTAAAGGGCGAAATTTATCAAGAAATGCCTTAATTTCCAAGTCATAAGGAGTTAAGGCTTTTGTAAACTCTTTGCTTACTTTTGTACATTACAAAAGAACATTTTTCTCATCTGTAGTCAAGTATAGATGTTTGAGGCCTCCTCTCAATGAAAGTATTCATTTTATATTTTTCTATGATATCTTCTGGATTTAAAGACTTCTAAGGACAGCTTCCTATTGTAAAGAACATGCAATACAGTGATCCCTCGCTATATCGTGCTTCGACTTTCGTGGCTTCACTCTATCGCGGATTTTAAATGTAAGCATATCTTAATATATATCACGGATTTTTCGCTGGTTCGCGGATTTTTGCGGACAATGGGTCTTTTAATTTATGGTACGTGCTTCCTCAGTTTGTTTGCCCAGTTGATTTCATACAAGGGACGCTATTGGCAGATGGCTTAGAAGTTACCCAATCAGATCATGTATTACGTATTAAATAAAACTCCTCAATGATATACAATGTGCTTCCTGAGCGGTGCTTGATTGTTTGTTTTTCTCAGTCTCTCTCACTCTCTCTGACTTTCTCTGCACCTGACGGAGGGGGTGTGAGCAGAGGGGCCGTTTGCACAGAGGCTGTTTGCCTAGAAGATACGGACGCTACAATAAAAAATGCTGAAAGACTACCTTCACATTGCTCCCTTCTTTGCAGCTGCTTTATCGCGGTGCGCATACTTAAAAGCTCAACAGCACGTATTGATTTTTTGCTTTTCTGTCATGCTCTCTCTCTGACATTCTCTTCTCCTTTGAAGAGAAGATATGTTTGCTTTCTTTTAATTGTGAGAAAGAACTGTCATCTCTGTCTTGTCATGGAGCACAGTTTAAACTTTTGACTAAAGGGTGTTATTTCATGTCTAGAGGGCTCTAAAAATGTTAACAGTGTGGGAGAGTTTATAAGGGCTTAAAATATATAAAAATAACCATACAAACATAGGTTTTCACCTATCGTGGGGGGTTCTGGAACACAACCCCCGCGATCGAGGAGGGATTACTGTACCTCCTAAACATATGGCAGAACTAGAAAGGGTGGCAACTTCAACTAGTTAATCACTATCAGAATTGGATACTAAAGTAGAGAATGCAGGGCTTTACAAACCCAATGCTAAAGCTGGAGAAGAAACCCAAACAACATGCAAAATGCATGGCTCTAGCTGAGCTCGCAAATCATTTGACAGCCTTGGTTCAAAATTGTTTTCAAGAAGAATAGTGACTCATTGCTCATTCTAAATGGCAAATGGGCATACAGTATGTCACCTAAACATAACATTAAAAGTAATAAAAAAAAATTTTAAGCTTTTAATTGAAACTGTGAGAAGTAATTCTGTGTGGATAGGCGGGAGTTTAAACACGAACGCAACCAGTGCCCGATTTATAGATTCATAGATGCAACAAAAAAAGAAAAAATCCAGTATTATAGAACTAGCATAGATAAACTGAGACACGAGACAGAGTAATTTCTGCTACAACAAGGCTGTGTGGGATAAATTAAAAAAAATATAAAAGGTTGGGTTAGAAACCGGATAATTCTTAGAATATTTCAGAGAATGGAGGGTGTGGAATTTCTTACCATATTAATCTTGAAGTTCTTCAACAAAATATTTGATATTGGCCTTTATAATAACCGTAAAACTGATATTGTTTGCCTGACAAACATTCATAAGAGACTTCATTGTTAAATTCTCAAATATTAGGAAAGAGAAAAAAGTGTTTCACATTGCTAGGGGGAAAGGGATGCGAATAAGATCTATATGTTTTGTGATTTCAGTATTGGGATTGTAGAAAAATAAGTTAGGAATTCCATGAAGTATTTTGTATTTACCTAGCATAAAAATGACAATCTGAGATTAAGCGCACACACATTTAACCCACAAATTGAGAAGCCACTGAAAATGTATCTTGCTGACTGAATAAATGCACTACAAGCAGCCATATAGACATAAGCGGTGGGCTTTTTCTTGTAATAATGTAAGAAAAGACCACCCCCCTGTAGAAGTGCATTATTTTAGTTAGAAACCATTAAGTATTATTTACAATATAACAATCTATTGATATCAACCTAATATTATTTAACAAAATTATAGATTGATGATATTAAATGATTTATTTTGAATGTGCTAAAACTATGTTAGTTGTCACTGTGGACTTCATTGATATTATAATGATAGTATACCTTCATACACTGGAGCTTTGTTCTCTTCTTTTTATAGGTGACAAAATATTACTGTTGTCAAATCTTAAAAATTCTTATGACACTGAACCATTATATTTTCAGTTTCATACACCGAAACCAGCAACCACTGTTATTAATTATACTAACTCTCCAAAATCCTCTCTGATATTTAATTTCCTATTATGTGAAATTTTTGTTACATTCAACTATTTCCATATCTTATCCTTTTAGCTGTACTATTTTTTATTATGTTTCAATGCTAATTCCAATAATAATTCATTATTACATTTTTGTGGGAGAGTTGTTTGCTTCTGGTATGTGTTATTCTGTGGCATGTCAGAGGACTAGGACTTTGAACAGTTTGATCTTAGCCTTTGTTTGGGGAGGCAAATGGAGATGGGATTGGGCTATTCTCAATTTCTTTCTTTAACCTACTGCTACAAACTAATAACGATTGTAATAAACTGAACTTGATTTAAATTGATACTTAAGTTGAAATAAATGTTTCTTCAGATGATAACTACTGGAACAAAAATGAACCGAAAAACAGAAAGACGAGAATTAATCAGCCACACCTCCAAAATTAACAATGAACATCTATAATTGCCCACCACTGAGGCCTACAAAGGCTTTACAAACAAAATTTAATGTATTAAACACAAAGGAATTCAAAAAACTATTTGTATTATTCTTGTTATGAACATGGAAAGAAAGCAATTGGATACAAGCTCTAACAGATAACAAGCAAGTTTAGAATGACATTCTGGAAATGTTGCAAAAATTAAAGTCACTGAACATAGAGAAATAATTTATATACTTTAGAAATACTGTATGATCATTTACTCTTTAGAATCTAATGGAAAAGATGCCCTGGCTACAGAGTTTCTTTCATAAAACAGAAGTGCCAGGCATCGTGTATGGATGAACTGGATAGACTTTTAATGCTCTCTAACATTCTGAATGCTTTGAAATCGATATAAAGTGCCAGGCACAATTTTACCAAAAAAATTCTCAGTGATAATTTACACATGCTAGTCATGTTTTTAGAGCTAAAGTAGTAATATTTCAACCCAAAAACACTATTTTGGCATTAGCTTCTGCTTTTTCAAAGAAATAATTAAAACCTAGATAACCTACAGGCTAATATTCCTAGTAAAATAGAATTTGAACATTCTGAAAAGTGTGTTCGTTACTCATTTTACAAGGTTAAACTGGTCTTGTTAACAGCACATGATTTTTGATCAAATTAACCATAAAATACTCTATACACGGATCCCCAGAAACCCATTTATTTTACTACATGCAAGTTACAGTCTTTGCTAAAAGAGGCCTGACCGACTTTACTAACATTCCATTAATATTTACTGCAGAGATTATATTTCCTAGAGGTAGCATATCTAACATATATAGTACAAGTGCTTTCAAAACAGTGCACCTCAAGATAGTTAGAGGTAGTGTTAGGAGTAGGACTTTCCAGTTTGAACTGCATATAAAAAAATAAATATAATAATAATATTTTATTTTTCAAGTGCAGTGGTGTCAAACTCAAGGCACATGGGAGTGATCCAGTCCACAGACTTTTTTAATGTGGTCTATGTCATGTGTATTCAAAACATGTTACACATGGCCCGTGATTAGCAGTTGCTTTTCTCTAAAGATCCCATTTAATGTTTAAATCATATATTGATCATATTCCCACATAATTTAGCCAGATTACATTTGTACCAGCCATTAAAAGGCATCCTTTGTGTCTGATTACAATTAATTACACACTGATGTGGTAAAATGAAGATTATTTATTCACACCAAACACCTTTACCAAATACCTCTCTTCAATAATCAGCCACAGTAATACCATAAATGAACAATAAAGCACAATTCTTCTATCTTCTCTGCCCTGCTGAGCCTCCCGACTCTGACTTGTTCATGTGTGGCAGTAGGCTCCTTTTTAAGCCAGACCCGGGAATGCTTCCTGTGCCATTCTGTCTCCCCAAGGAAGCACTTTAGGGCCACATACAAAGTAGGGTGGTCCTCCCCTGGCAGCACCCTCTATCAATCCCAAAGGACCCCCTACTGGGCTGCACTTTCAGACTCCCTCTATGTAGCACCCTGCAGGTGTCCTGACTGGGTTCTCATTAGAGGATCACTGCCACCTAGCATGTGGTGAATGAAACCACTCCCATTCCACATCTTTTCTCCATCTGTCTGATATAATATACCAGCCGGATGTAAATTTATTTCCTTGTCACTCTGGCTCATTTGCCCGAGTACTCACATTGGCATCCCATCTGAGCAGGGGGAAATTTTCAGTTCCAGTCGGGATGCTCGTTGTTCTCATACAATAGATAGATGCCACTCTGCCAACTTCTTAAAGCTAAACAGGCATCATGGCTCTCTACTCTTCTACAGTACTAACATCTCTGTGCTGTCTGTGATTTTTAAAGAATATTTTAGGCTTTCAGACTTGCACGTTCTTGTTTTATTGATGCCAGATATGTTCATAATAAAGTTATTTCTGTCTTTGGCAATCTTGGTCAGCCTATGGCAATTCAGGAATTCAAAGTACTGTTATGCCAGTGGACTTGTCTGTTTGCTCTGTTGTACATTGTTGTATAGAAAAGTTCTTAACTCATTTCATAGAATGTGTAACATGAAATATTAGTATGCATCAGAAAATGAAAAATTGAACAAGAACAGGACAAGACAGCTTTGGGGGTATTAGTATGGCCAAAAATTTGTATCACAATATAATTAAAAACTATCATGGTTACAAATATATTGTGGTATAATCTATGTGCATATGCTTTTCACACTAAATCCAGTCCTTTTGCTGTCCTAATTGTATAGGTTAACAGTGGGTAGTTCTATTGAGATGTTAATTTTCATAAGGACCATTTTTATCAATTAAAGTAATTAATTTTAATCAATTAAAGCAATAGTAATAATAAATGTATATACAGTGCCCTACATAAAGTTTGAGACAAAGATAATTTTATCTTTTTTAAACACCGTTAAATTATAGTCTGCAATGTGCACTTTAATCTCATCTGAATTGTTTGATTTGTAACTTTAAACTGTGGAGCAGATAAAAATCATCCAGAACACTGGGACAGAGAGGTAAGCAGAAAAAAGGATCAGAATGACAGGGAGAATGAAATGCATTCCTGAGCAAATGAGTTTTAAGTTGTTTTTTTTTAAGAATTATTTAAGTCAGCTGATCTAATTAGACATACATAAATGAAAGACCTGTGTGTGTGTGCACGCGTGTGTGTGTGTGTGTTAAGCAGTCCACTCTGCTCACGCTTAACAACAGCCACTAGATGGAGCATGCATGCACTTTTATGTTGTTTTTCGGCGCTTACATGCACCTCACTTCTTACTATGAATGACCCATGTGCAGCAAGCACCGCCATGCAACAAAAATGTTGTGCTAATGACACAGTTGAAGAGACACAGTGTTGAAAGGAAGCAAATGCCTTGGCTCACCAACAGGGAACTGAAACACCTCAGCTACGGAGGGCAAGGCTTGAAGCTTTCAAAAAAAAACTTTGTCAATCTGGAGATATTAATCTTTGTCTCAAGAAAATAGGACTCATATTCCAGCAATACGGCTAAGATATGATATAACCAAAGTCTTCTTATGAAAGCCAATGGTGCAGCAAGCTCAGCTGGGTCTATGTCCTCTGCCCTGGGCAATTCTTAAAAGTTAAGTGATGCCTCCCCAAGTTCATGTATATAGTAAAACTGCTATAAGTGTTCAGGTTTTTTTTTTTGTCCCAAAGACCACACACAACTATTTCCTTTAAATTCAAATTTTTTTTTATTGTGCAAAATAAAAAAATAGAACTAATCCAGAAATTAATGTATATTGTACATTCCATTAAAATGGCATGGCCACCTGACCTTATAAATCAAGGAAAAATATGCCTTTGTTTCAAATATTATGGAGGGCACTGTAGCACCTTTCTAGTGATATGTTTCCTTCGGTGTCCTAAGCATGTAATTATTTTGCTTATAGGTAAATTCAGGGCTACTTTATTATCATTATGTATAACTTTACTGTGTTACTATCTTCTTAGACAATCATAGGGGTGGGTGAATGTCCCTTTTCAAAGTTCAAAGACATAATACAATTTAAAAATACTTCTGGAGAATGAAGTGTAGCAGGGCTATTGGGGAGAAGGACAGGTCCTCTTCAAAGTCTGGAAATAAGATTCTAAACAGTTTCAGACGCTAGAGGGAGGAAGAGAGTTATGGTTGTGTGTTGCTAAAGTGCTGCCTGTGTCAAAAGGTAACGGAACGCCATATACAGCAAAGAGGTGCTGAGTCATGCATGAAAAACACAACATAGGATAAACTGGGCACACAGTCAAAAGCCTTCTGGAGATTTACAATACAAGTGTACTGCCAACATGACCAGAAAACCTCCATAACAGTTAACTATCAATACAAGGAAAAAAAGCTAGAACTTGTTTTCCTGATGGCCCATGTCTGACTATCAGGTAAAGCCTCCAATGTAATATTTTAGCATAAGGTTTCCCTTGGGGCTACTCCCAGTTAGATAAGGTACCTGTCCATTGGTAATGGGTTAGGGTGAAGAATACAACAATTTAGGAAAAACCTGGAGTAGAACCACTACATAAAAACACATGAGACAGCCTATTGCCATTCTCATATGCGTCTTGCAAAAGGCTGTAAGTACTGTGCACTTACAGTAAAAAAGTCAAAAAATATTATGTTCCACTACAACTCACCAACATTTAACAAGTGCAGCAATTCTAGTCATTGAACTTTATGCTCTCATTTAGTTTTTTTCTTATATTATATTCCAAAAGTAAAAAATTCTAACACTAGATACTTGAAATTTTGTCTTTCGTGTGCTCAAGGAGCGTCACAAAAACTCAAAATGAAACAATAATGTACAGAAAAAGATCAATGAACAACTTTGGATCCATAACAATAAACATCAAATAAAAGATAAATATAGGAAACACAAGGCTCTGAATTATAATAAGAAACATTAAATGAGAATAAAAATACAAAATATTGCAAAATAATTTGTCATAATAACAATAAATGGAAGTGAGTAACTGAAAAAAAATTGTTTTGGATCTGCAGGCGTAACTGAAATGAGACATTGGTGAGGCTTCAGGAACAAAACTCCCTTCATACATCACAATGTGCCCATTAGACTAAAGCTGTCTGACATTTGAAAGATGCCCTCTAATGCTCCTTCAAGATACAGTGTTTGTAATTTCTTAAACGATGGCATAGTTCTTCTGCAATCCAATTACACTAAGAATTTGACCGAGAATCAACAACAATTCCTGTTAAACATGATAAACAGGAACTGTGTAGGGATTCTGGAACCCAAAAGATATGCGAGGTGCATTTCAAATATTGAGTGAGTTATTTTTTTTAAACATATGCTTAAGGTTTATCAATTACATTTTGATCTTACACTGAAATTAATCTGCTTTCATTTGCAATTTGAAAAATTAGACACATTCTGCGCATTAAGGTTTCCTCTCAGTTTTTCTATCCACACAAAATGAAAGTTGGTACTGGTTTATATGGAACCAGGAGTCTAAAGTACTAAAGGTTATAGTTAAAGTAGAAAAAGCCTTCGATATATTCTTTTAGATGTTTAATCACTTATATACTATTTTACATTGACATAGTGAAGACTGCTGTGCATTATTCATTGAACATGACAATAAAAAATATGTTATCTAATAGACAGTAATATTTGAGTCTCATGTCTTACCTCTCCTAAATAGGAACATTGCCACCATTTACAGTTTAAAAATGGGTGAAATGTATCAAATTATAAATTCTTTGTGTTTGACTACTCACAAAAAAGACTCTCTTGATCCTGCCAATATTCCCACTGATTGAGTAAGGAATAGGACTGATGATCTTTGCAGTTCACAGTTATCATTTCCAACATCCAATATCTGAGCCATTTGAATTTTGGCACTATGCAAATGTTATTACCTTTATTAAGCCCCACGCCTCACCAGACTTTGAGAAGGAGAGTAAATCAACTCTTTTCACTAACCAGGGTTATCCAACTCTAATCCTGGAATGCCAAAGTAGCTACAGGTTTTCATTCTAACCAGTTTCTTAATTCAAGACCATTTTTTGTTGCTTAATTAACTAATTTTGCCTTAATTTTAACTGAGGTGCTACTTAAGACTCCGACCCCTCAATGATTTCTTTTTTCCTTGATTAGCAGTTAAATAATAATAAAATACAAAATGAGCCAATGCATGACCAGCTAACCTGTGTTCATAATATACTGTACTATCTGAAAATAAAAAGGTGAACGTCTCAGTAATTGTTGTTTTGCTTGCTGTGGCAGAATGAGAGCCATCACCAAGCCACAGAATTAAAAATGGGTTTAATTAACAATAAGAATCAGCTTCTAATTAAAAAATCTCGTCAAGAGTAAAACTGGCTAGAGTTTGAAGCCCCAACTTATCTGGACACCAGATTGCTCACTTTACATCTCATTTTCCTTTAGTTGCCATTAAAGGAAAAAAAATGAAGCAATTCCCTGAGTTTTAAAAAAGGGTAATTAAAATGAAGAGAAAAAAGAAGTCAATTGAAAGCAGAATATGGTCACTGATTAAGAAAGAAGGAAGAAAAACCTACCGCCATTGTGGCCATACTTGAGCAGAGTTGCATACCCCTGCACTAGACCAATAGAAGCCCACCGAATTATGCCTGGTAGGACAGACAAAACAGTATTCCTGACTGCTATCTATTTATCAATTTTGTTCATAATAAAATGTCACCATTGGCTCTAAAGAAAAAGCATTATGACGTGGAAATTAAAAATTATGTGATATAAGAATGCTTACATTTAGCATTAAAACTGATATACTAAGAAACAGTGAAAAAGAACAAGGAAATCAAGAACTGTAAAAAGTGGAAGTGAACTACCATTTTTTTCAGGTGAAAATTTCACTGCAAAAAACTCAATATGGTACTCAAGGGAGTACCAAGACTTAAGACTGTAATGCTGTAAGAAGAAAATGAGCAATGGGAAATTTAAGTAGTCATGTGTTGTCAAAAAGTGCTAAAGATAAATATAAGGTAGGCACTCCTGCAGAAAGGCAATAAAGGAAAAGCCACGGACAAAAACACCTAGTAAACTGTAGATATTTAACCAAACTTTATGCAGAATCCCAAAGCTGAAAACATTAACATAATACAAAGTACATATTCAAATCAAAACTAATTTACCTCCAGTGAAAATGTAGGCTGTTCATTGTAGACTCTGACAAATATTTCCCCAACAATTAATTCTTTTGCATGTTCACTAAATACAAATTGTGCTCCAAAGCTTTGATCACACTCCCCCTGTATTAATAAAGAAAGGTTAAAGGCACTTACAAAATGAATATTATTCTGAATTTACAATACTGAATGCAATTAATATGATGCATATTCCTTACTCTCTTAATCATACTCTCCTGTTGACTTTCTAGAAACTCAAGCAGCTCAGCCCTGGTCCCATTGTTCCAAATCAAATAGGGATTCTCAGAGTTACTGTTCAAGAGCTTGAGGACCTGCAAAGAAAATAATTTAATCTTCATTTCTGCAAAACCTGGATGGATAATTCAATCAATTTACATACACCATTTATTAAGTGAAAATATCTCCGACTCCCTTAGGGTCCATTGTCCTTTCTATTATTTCATGTGGAATTTAACAATAGTAAAGAGAGGTATTGTACACAAATACATTTTCAGAATCAGTATTTCAGTTTATGTTGCCTAATAAATACAATTTACAAACTGCTTTCTTTATGTGAATAGTTTTATAATGCAAATTCAAGTGCATAATCCTAAAAGTTTCATGCATACTGTTGGAATATCTATTGTTGTATATTTCTCTAACTGATTATCCAAGGGAAAGTATAACATCAGGATACACTGCAGTCAGTTATAGGTAGATCTGAGTAATTTATGATTGTTTTGCATTGGATGTTGAGTTATATTTTGGGACAGTACAGCAGTGGATCAGCAAACACTGTTCTAGGTCAGTTGCCAAGATATAGTTATGGCGGAAAAGCCTCTTGCTCTTTATAGTCAGCAAGTACAAAAAAAAAAATTAAGGAAAGAGTTATATCTTTGAGTGATTTAATGATTGTTTACTTTTGTGGCAGTGTGACCTACCTGGCCGTAGACTGTACATTTCAAAGCTGCTGCTTCATTTCCCATCACTCACTCACTCACTCACTGTGCAGTTCTAAGCAAGGCACCTATCCACTCAACAATACAAATTGAGAAGTTAATACACAATTATGTTATGTTTTCTGATCTAAGGTGGTCTGAGCAAAGTGTAAACTAAAGAAATAATATAAATGTATAGTACAATATGGGTGGCATGGTGGTGAAGTAGTTAGCGCTACTGTCTGATAGATCCTGGATATGAATCCAGTACCCAGTGTTTACACATTCTTCCCTTGTCTGTGTGGCATTTCCTTTGGGAATTCCAGTCTTCCTCCCACATCTCCAAATATAGTACATGCATATTAAGTTATATGGAAATTCCTCACTGGTATTATCTGAGTGTGAGTTTAAATAAAAGGGCTGGAGTTGTGTGTGTGCCCAACAACTGACTAGTGCAATGTCAAAGCTGTTTTCTTTTAAACAATTACAGTTGGATCAAGCTCCAACTTTCACGGACCCTGGACTGGACTGGTTTCAGAATCTTATTGTATATACGGAAAAAATCCTGAGTCATTGCAGAACAAATACATTTTGTGCTGGTCTGGGCCAGGCCAGGCCAGGCCAGGCTAGGCCCAGACATATTCCCTCCATCACTCCTGGACACTCCCATCCAACAACCTATGTATTCACATCACACACATGTTAAGTCACTTCAAATGTGAAAAACATAACATATTCAAGGTAAAGAATCATCAACCATATGTAAACAGTTACACTGAATTTATTCTATGTATTGTTGTTACCATTCCAAATGAGAATGCTCAGTCATTTGAATTATTTTTTTTAATATAACAATCCACAGTGGTTGCATCCAGTCATGTAACGTTTACTGATTTTTAATCAAGTACTTCAAACTTACATTGCAAGTTAGCAATCAAAAAAAATTAGCTAGCAAAAACTTCTCTGTCAACATGTCTTAAGAGGAAAACTGATAACGACAATCGTCATTTTAAAGAAAAAATTATCACAGAGTACATGAAACAATCTATTTACTAATTCACCAACAACGACCAACACATACTTATCTCCTAGGTACAGTTAGGTCCATAAATATTTGGACAGAGACAACTTTTTTCTAATTTTGGTTCTGTACGTTACCACAATGACTTTTAAATGAAACAACTCAGATGCAGTTGAAGTGCAGGCTTTCAGCTTTAATTCAGTGGGTTGAACAAAAAGATTGCATAAAAATGTGAGGGAACTAAAGTATTTTTTAACACAATCCCTTTATTTCAGGGGCTCAAAAGTAATTGGACAAATTAAATAACTGGAAATAAAATGTTCATTTCTAATACTTGGTTGAAAACCCTTTGCTGGCAATGGCAGCCTGAAGTCTTGAACTCATGGACATCACCAGATGCTGGGTTTCCTCCTTTTTAATGCTCTGCCAGGCCTTTACTGCAGCGGCTTTCAGTTGCTGTTTGTTTGTTTTTCCAGAACTGTGTTGGCTTTTTAAGATGTTCTTTAGAAAAGTCCAATCTAGCCTTTCTATTCTTGAGGCTTATGAGTGGCTTGCACCTTGCAGTGCACCCTCTGTATTTCCTTTCATGCAGTCTTCTCTTTATGGTAGACTTGGATATCGATACGCCTTCCCCTGGAGAGGGTTGTTCACTTGGTTGACTGTTGTGAAGGGGTTTCTCTTCACCATGGAAATGATTCTGCGATCATCCACCACTGTTGTCTTCCATGGACGTCCAGGTCTTTTTGCGTTGCTGAGTTCACCAGTGCTTGCTTTCTTTCTCAGGATGTACCAAACTGTAGATTTTGCCATTCATAATATTGTAGCAATTTCTCGGATGGGTTTTTTCTGTTTTCGCAATGTAAGGATGGCTTCTTTCACCTGCATGGAGAGTTCCTTTGACCGCATGTTGTCTGTTCACAGCAAAATCTTCCACATGCAAGCACCACACCTCAAATCAACTCCAGGCCTTTTATCTGCTTAATTGATAATAACATAACGATGGACTTGCCCACACCTGCCCATGAAATAGCCTTTGAGTCAATTGTCCAATTACTTTTGAGCCCCTGAAATGAAGGGATTGTGTTAAAAAAAATGCTTTACTTGCCAAACATTATTATGCAATCTTTTTGTTCAACCCACTGAATTAAAGCTGAAAATCTGCACTTCAACTGCATCTGGGTTGTTTCATTTAAAATTCATTGTGGTAATGTACAGAACCAAAATTAGAAAAAAGTTGTCTCTGTCCAAATATTTATGGACCCAATGTGTGGTGCTGTATATGGATACTGGTGAGGCACAATAAAGCCTTCACTGATACAGAGTGTGACGGACAAACTGGAGGCCCTTGCCGGTATGGACAACTTTCCCTTACCTGGCCAGGAGGCCTTGATAATGGAATGTCAGGGAGGGAACAATAATACCTCCTTTCCATGCCAGGACCCAGAGGTGGAAGGATGTCACAATGGCTACAGTGGGAGCGGCATCCTAATAAACATTAAGCAACATCTGGGATGGACTCGAGAACCTGGAAGGTCAACACAGTGGCAGACTGCCTCCTATGAGGAAAGTGTCCCCTGTACACTGGGTGGCAGCATCTAAGTCCCATGGGTCTGTCCTGTCATGTTCTGTGGAGGCCACTAGGGGGAATTCTTGGATAATGATGTTACAGGGATTTTGGTGCTCCTGCCTGACCCACAAGTGCTTCCCTGGGAGTGAAAGATCAAGCACTACAAGTAGTTCTGTGTTCAGAGTTAAAAGAGAGCTCTCCACTCGACTCTGGGATTTGGAGTCGGGTGTGGAAGAGAAAGTGGTGAAGTCCTATACTGTTTCTAACCCACTCAGATCTGCCAGGGAACATCGTCTGGTAATGCCACCTCTGCGTGGTATCAAGTCTCAATCCAGACTCTTTTCCTATGTAGTTCCAAGTTGCTGGAACGAGCTACTCGCCTCTATGTGTGGTGCTGACTCCCTCATTGTTTTCATGAAGCAATTGAAAACTCATCTGCTCTGCGAATATCTGTCTAATTGACAAGGAAAAAAAAAACTTTCCTCTGTGATATTTTATTTTATGGGTTACTCAAAGTTAGATTAAGTTTAATTGCTTTATCAATTGCAATCTATGATTGTATATTTATTAGTTAGTATATCTTTTCACTTGTGGCAATCAACTTTTGTTACCTGTCCAACTACACTTGCTGAACAAACAGGTCCTAGCCTAATGTTACTCAATTATGTTTACCTCTTTTCTAGCTTTAATAAAAGCATCTGCCAAGCAAATAAATGTAATTATAAATGTAAATGAGAGGGGAGGTGGAGGAAAAAAAGGAAGGAAAAGAAGAGAATGAGTCGTGCTGTATTGTGAACAAAAGTAGCCTGTATGAAGGTATTGTTTAAATTAAAAGCACTTTAGATGAACTGGGACTGTTGTGGTGCAATTGTACCTGGGGCTCTGTTGTGCCCCCTACAGGACACATGAGATATTGAAACAGTGCATTATATACCCTTTTATCAGAGATTGTCCATTATAAACAATAGATAACATTATGTAATCTGTGAAAAGGTACATCTGTCTGCTACAAATATTGCACATGGTATTTAAGTCTTGGTAGAGAAAGTTCAAATACGGTGTGAGTCTGACAAGTGGTGCAATTGTGAGTTTATGTTCAATATTTTGATGGAGCATAAATCAGGGAGTAACAACAGGTTTTTCTAAGTAGGGACCTCAGCACCTACCCCCTTTGTTGTACTTTGCGACTTTCATCCACTATTTTGTAACTGAATTTTGTAAAACATGGATTGATTAATTTTATTATGAATTTTGTCACCATAACTTGTGTGCCTTGTTAATATGAATTCAATACCTTCCCATTTCAAACTATCTGCATGTACCAGCTTTTATAGATGCCTGAAATTAAGAGATTCTATACAATTTTAAGAAAAAAAAAAGTGAAAATCTTATTCAGTAAACTTTCAAAATCAATTAAGGTTCTAGCATTTTAGGTTGTAATATGGTAGTGCATACCACAGACACTGACACACAAACATCACACCAGAAATGGTCAAGTGTGCTGAGGAAAATTTAAAATGTGTAATCTGCGAAGAAGCCAAAGTTGCGGTTTTTACTCCATTATAAAACATTCTGCTTTGGCAGATACTGTACAGAAACATAAAAAACAATAATTGTAAAAAACAAAAGTCACTACCTCAGCTGGGGCAGTTGTAGCAAGCTTCCTAGAAACATATGGTGTAAGCATTGCCACTAAACTTTTCTGCACGGTGGGATTTTCTGGGGCTCCACCATCCTCTGATACATAACCACCTAATCGACTAGATGCTGTCAGGCTTAGCTTGGCAAGACTATTTGAAACTTCCTGTAAATGAAAAAGATAATTACATTATCCTTTCACTGTAGGGATCAAAAATATTAAAAGCACATAACACTGATTTATCTACCATAAGAATGAACAACATCATTAGTTAAAATTAGGTTGCAAATAAATTGCTATAAAAGACAAGAAAAAAGCTAAAAAGATTTTACAGATAAGATTTAAAAAAAATGCCAAAGGCATACTTGTCTTATTCAATCCCAATAAAAACCGAAATAAAGTAAACAAATGTTACCAAAAAAATAAAAAACACATTGAAGTACGTAACTGGAGCTTGTACTATACCTGTTGATTGGTCTCCTCACTTTTCTGAACGCCACTCTCTTCCAGAGTGTAGTCATAATTGAACAGATAACTAAGAAGATGCCACAGAACTCCAGCATGAAACATTTGGGTTTGCAAGAAGTAGTCCACAGCAAATGAGCTGATGCAGTCCACTGCTAGTGTGGCAACACGAGAGATGCTCTGTTCAAGAAAATAAAGGACTTCTATCAAGTTTGCATGATGCATGAAAATACAAGCCATATAAGCACAATACATTTAATTTGCACAATATTAGATGCTTCTGAATTACTAAGGTACTCAATTAATATGACTGGTTCAAGAAGGCTAAAATGCCAATTATAAAATTCAACCATGTTGAAAATAATTGCAATTATTGAAATCATACGGAAATATTAAAATCATAGAAATTTAAACCATGACTCTTAATGACAGAAATTGTCCATGCCATTTAAGTTCTGTGGCTGGGATGCAGCTTGTGTGCCCTCTCCCTTAGCAAACAAACTGTAAAACATCTTTTTGCCAGGAGATGGTGATAATGCACTCAAGATGACTTGAATGCACTCTGTTATCAGTTTTTTACATATACATATTTTCAAAATCATTGGTAATAGATAAAAGAGCGTCAGTTAAGCAAATAATATTAGAAGCATTAGGCATAGCTAAAAAATAACCCCAGACAACGGACCAGATTATCAGTGGAGCCTGTCCTAGTAGTATTTGGCACAAGGCTGGAACCTGGTGCAAACATGGCACTAATTCATTGCAGAGCCCACTTAAGCACACACTCACATGAAGCCAAACAAAAGCTATCAATTAACCTAGCATACACACACATCTATGGAATGTCAAAGAAAAGTATCTGTATATGTCATGGCCGTTTTTAATATGAGTGTGTCTATATTAATCACTAATGTTGACAATGTCATAAGTATGAATCTGGTATTCATCCATCCCTTTTCACAACTCTTAAAGCATATTTTTTTACAAGGGAATTGTTATTCTTTCTTTTAAAAACAGGTAAAATAATAGTCTAAATTATGTAAGTAAAACAAATGAAACATTACATATATATATATATCTATACTAATAAAAGTCAAAGCCCTCACTGACTCACTCACTCACTCACAGACTCATCACTAATTCTCCAACTTCCCGTGTAGGTAGAAGGCTGAAATTTGGTAGGCTCATTCCTTACAGCTTACTTACAAAAGTTGGGCAGGTTTCATTTCGAAATTCTACACGTGATGGTCATAACTGGAAGCTAATTTTCTCCATATTATGTAATGGAGTTGAGCTCAATGGCCGTGGGGGGCGGAGTTTCGTGTGACATCATCACGCCTCCACATAATCACGTGAACTGACTGTCAACGCATTACGTAGAAAACCAGGAAGAGCTCAAAAAAGCGCTGAAGAAAACATGCATTACACAATTGAGAAGGCAGCGAAACAATAAGAAGCGAGCTAGTGACACATACTGTACCAGCATATTCATTCCTACAGCTACTTCGAAAACAGAGCACGGTGTAAACCTAAAGTTTAAATTAAGTTTACAGACAGGCTGCCGCTGGCGTTTGTCATGCCCACGGCTAATGCGGGATACAAGTTTAATGACAGGACGCAGGGTATAAACAACAGTTTTGATCACTTTCTAAGTTCAAACTGCTGGTCAAAGGCTGTGCTTATGCAAATTCCGAGAGACTGTGTTTGTGGGGGGATTGAGAGTTAAGGCGGGTGGAGGAGTGACGTCATCATCTCCCCTCCCATTCACCTCATTTCGCTCTGAGCTGAGCTCCGTGGCTAACGCCGTCTTCAAGCAACTTCGTCACACTGCCACCAAAAACTCACAGAAAAATCCACAAGTTAATACACACGCTGTCTCTAGAGTTTCTCTAAACTGAATCCTCCAGGCACTACTTACAAAAGGTTACACTGACAATCGTGTTAAGTTATTTTTAAAATGTTTCCTTTTCTTAGCACAAGCACAGCTGAGAAGCTTTGATGCATGTGCTCCATAACGCGTTAAAAAATAATGCATTTAATCACACTTTGCATTACAAGCAAAGGGGAACTTTTGTCAATGCATGATTTCCTGGTACACCGATTACATTGATCAGCGGTTCCTGATTCATTTTACCCTCGCACCCCCTTGGTTTGAGAAGAAGTATGAAAAAATATGAGGTTAACACAGAAAAACAGATCACCAATTCAAGCTTTATGAATAATCGATTCGCCATCAATAATTGTTTTGGTAAAGCCATACTCAGTGCAATCCTCCTTCCATTTTATAATTTTTCCGCCACTAGCCATGATTAAATGAACGGTGAAAAAGTAAGAGCAAGAGAGGGTGACTTATTCAGGCAGGCATATATATGACAGCAACACTCATGACAATGTCAATCATGTTACGTTATTATTAAAATGTTTCCTTTTCTTTTCATTACTTCTTTAACACACTACTTCTCCGCTGCTAGCGTGGGTATTTTGCTATATATATATATATATATATATATATATATATATATATATATATATATATAGCTGTGCCAGCCTTTGAGACGCTGACTGCGCTTCTGCCTTAAGTCAAAGTGAGCACTTTTAATTTTTTTCAACCTCCCCCTGAGCTATAGCCCAGACAAGTGCAAACACGGGACACCTTTTCTACACCGCGGCAAACTAATATTAAGGCGCTTCGCACTTTCTTTTGCACATATACGATTATGAGGTCGTCAGCTCAGATTATGAAGACACGCACAGGAGTGGAGGACTGACAATGCCATCACAGCCGATTAATGGCAGGGATGTCTCACCAGTCTACACAAGACCCACCGCGACTGTCCCCAAAAGGCGCTCATATCGTCAGCAAACACAGCTCTCTATACTATATAAAAAAAAAAGGCAACTTTCCTTTCTTTACACCTTTTTTCCTTTTATCCCAAACCAAAGCCTTTCTCTCTTAACACTGCAGAGAACACAAAAATAATTTTCTTTAATTGCCGGTAAGGCACATTACCAGAGGCACAAATTTGAACGTTCACATAGAAAATGTAATTTCTATACCACAGCCGTCGTGTAGCCTTTCAAAAGGGATCTACTATCGAGAGATGATCCATATACATTTTAGCTGCTGTTAGTTCTACTTACCTGTTGTGTTACACAGTCTTTAAAATGTAGTTTACCCGCAACCACTCCAGTAGTGCACAATGTAACTGTACTTCTTAAAACGTTAATGTTTTACTGTTTAATAACTTATAGACTATATTTTATTATTTTTCCCTTGCACTCAGTGACCAAAGCTATACACACACATATAGACACATACATATATATACCTGTGTGTATGTTTGTATGCATGTGTGTATATATATATATATATATATATATATACACACACGTACCCTTCAGTCAATGAAAGAAAAACTCACAATGGTCACAGAAATAACTTTAATCTGACAAAAGTAATAATAAATAAAAATTCTATGAAATTTAACCAATGAAAGTCAGACATTGATTTTCAACCATGCTTCAACAGAATTATTTAAAAAATAAACTCATGAAACAGGCCTGGACAAAAATGATGGTACCCCTAACTTAATATTTTGTTGCACAACCTTTTGAGGCAATCACTGCAATCAAACGATTCCTGTAACTGTCAATGAGACTTCTGCACTTCTCAGCAGGTATTTTGGCCCACTCCTCATGAGCAAACTGCTCCAGTTGTCTCAGGTTTGAAGGGTGCCTTTTCCAGACACATGTTTCAGCTCTTTCCAAAGATGCTCAATAGGATTGAGGTCAGGGCTCATAGAAGGCCACTTTAGAATAGTCCAATGTTTTCCTCTTAGCCATTCTTGGGTGTTTTAGCTGTGTGTTTTGGGTCATTGTCCTGTTGCAAGACCCATGACCTGCGACTGAGACCAAGCTTTCTGACACTGGCCAGCACATTTCTCTCTAGAATCCCTTGATAGTCTTGAGATTTCATTGTACCCTGCACAGATTCAAGACACCCTGTGCCAGATGCAGCAAAGCAGCCCCAGAACATAACAGAGCCTCCTCCATGTTTCACAGAAGGGACAGTGTTCTTTTCTTGATATGCTTCATTTTTCCGTCTGTGAACATAGAGCTGATGTGCCTTGGCAAAAAGTTCAATTTTGTCTCATCTGTCCATAGGACATTCTCCCAGAATCTTTGTGGCTTGTCCACATGTAGTTTGGCAAATTCCAGTCTGGCTTTTTTATGATTTGTTTTCAACAATGGTGTCCTCCTTGGTCGTCTCCCATGAAGTCCACTTTGGCTCAAACAATGATGGATGGTGCGATCTGACACTGATGTTCCTTGAGCTTGAAGTTCACCTTGGATCTCTTTAGAAGTTTTTCTGGGCTCTTTTGTTACCATTTGTATTATCCGTCTCTTTGATTTGTCATCAATTTTCCTCCTGCCACGTCCAGGAGGTTGGCTACAGTCCCATGGATCTTAAATTTCTGAATAATATGTGCAACTGTAGTCACAGGAACATCAAGCTGCTTGAGATGGTCTTATAGCCTTTACCTTTGACATGCTTGTCTATAATTTTCTTTCTAATCTCCTGAGACAACTCTTTCCTTCGCTTCCTCTGGTCCATGTTGAGTGTGGTACACACCATGTCACCAAACAACACAGTGACTACCTGGAGCCCTATATATAGGTCCACTGACTGATTACAAGATTGTAGACACCTGTGATGCTAATTAGTGGACACACCTTGGATTAACATGTCCCTTTGGTCACATTATTTTCAGTCTTTTCTAGGGGTACCATCATTTTTGTCCAGGCCTGTTTCATGAGTTTTTTTTTTTATTAATTCTGTTGAAGCATGGTTGAAAATCAATGTCTGACTTTCATTGGTTAAATTTCATAGAATTTTTATTTTTTATTACTTTTGTCAGATTAAAGTTATTTCTGTGACCATTTTGAGTTTTCTTTCATTGACTGAAGGGTACCAACAATTTTGTCCACGTGTGTGTATATATATATATATATATATATATATATATATATATATATATATATTGTGAAACCTGGCCCGGACACACGCAGACGGACGACATATTTTGCTCCACACACTGTTTATTTACACTAATATACAATAATACAAAAGTCACGTGCACTCACACAACCCCAGCGCCCTTGGCACTGAATCCCCCAAAGTCCAGGGCCCACAGTCTCTGTGCCTTTGTCCTGGCCGCCTCCTGTCCTCTCTCAGCTCCGTCTACTTCCTCCCGACTTCCACCAATGACTGGAGGGAGGGCCCTAAATAAGGCTCCCGGATGAGCCCCAGGTGTTCCGTCCTTAGCCACGCCTGCGTGGCGGAAGTGTCGGCTGTCTTCCTGGCAGCTCTCCGGTGCCACACAAAGTCTTCCCCGGCACTTCCTGGTGTGGCGGAAGTGCCGGGCTCCGGATATTAGGCACCGGGCGCCGCCTGGCGGTGGCCACGGGTCCCTACAGGGCTGGGCTTCAAAGCCCTGTACCCGAGGCCCCCTGTCTAACCAGGACGGACGCCCCCACTCGGTCTGGAGGAGGCACACGCCCTCCTCCGGTCCTCTAAGCGTCCCGCCGGGCTCCACCGGCCGAGGGCCACACGGGATGAACCGGCATCGGGGCGCCGCCTGGCGGTAACCACGGGCCCCTACAGGGTAGGGCTTCCATGCCCTCGACCCGTGGCTCCCAATAGAACCAGGACGGACGCCCCCTCGCGGTCTGGAGGAGGCACAAGCCCTCCTCACGTCCTCCTGGCGCCCCGCCGGGCTCCAGCCCGGCCGGGCCACAGTGCCCCACCGCTAGCGAGGACACGTGGGTCCAACGGCACAACCCGAAGGGCAGCACGCCCCCGGTGAGGGTCCTACTATGCCCCAGGGTCCAACACGGCACCCTGGGACATCCGCTCTTCGGCACCCCGCCGGGCGCAAACGCCCCTGTGGTCTGCGCCGCCGCGCCCGCTGTTCCCCGCAGTTGGGACACTATTGGCCTCTCGGCGGGAGCCCCCCAGCGAGCGCCCGCTTCAGGAGGGCAGGTCCCTGACGACGCCGTCCTCAGCACTCGCCGGGCTTCGGGCCTGTGGAAAAGGAAAAGAGGGCCAGAAGCACTGCCAGGACACTCAGCCCGAGTGCCCTGCCGGTCTCCGTACCCGCAGTGCTCCTGCCCCCTCCGACAGCCCCTGACTTGCCTGCTGAAGTCCTCCGTCGCAGGTTCCATGCCCGCCCGCCTGTTGTCCGCGGGCACCGCTCGCAGGCGGCTCGCCCAGCCGCCCAGGGATCTCCTCTGCCCGCACAGAGGACGGCCCTTCTCCTGAGGCGCGCACCCAGCGCCGCGCCCTCTCCTATCGGAGGAACCGCATTCACCCTTCGTTCCTCCTTCTTTTCTTGGACGCGCTGACGGTCTGGGTCTGAGCACAGCGAAAGCTCAAATCCAGCCCCGCTGCGCCCAGGCAGAGCGACAGGAGACAGCTGCAGGCTTGAGCGCAGGGCGCTAGGACCCAGGGCACTCAGCAGCCCCGATCCTACCAGCCCCTGCATATTCGAGCTCCTGCCAAGCTAGCCGCCTGCACCGCTGGCGTCTGCTGTCGGGAGGTTGCTTACTTGGAGCTGATCGTCCCGTAAACGGTCACAGCCATGTTCGGCAAACCTCCCCACTTGCTTTACGGGAACGGCAACACTCACCACTCCCGCCGTGTTCTGCCTGCCTCCGGTTCCAGCGCCGCCGTCCTCCGTCTCACGCGGTGTCACTCCCGACGCGACCGCCTTCTCCATCAGCTGCTCGCACTGAGCGACTAGAACACGCAGCAACTCCTCAAAGACGGCTTGGCGGGCGAAGGATTCCTCCGACACACGCCGAGCCGCTGGTGGAGAGAGAGACAGACGCCGGTGGGCTTACCTGTCCATCAGCTCCACGCTGACGCCTGCTTCCTCTGGGCCACTCCCTCTGGCCCAATCGGTCTCGGTTTGGCACGAGACTGGCGCCTTGGGCCCGCCTCTATCCAATCATCGGCGGGCACGCAAGACACACCGCCAATCCCGTGCCTGTCCAGCGGGCGGGACTTCCGCCCGCGCCATCTTGCCTCCCCTGCTCGAAAAGCGGAGCCGTGCCTCTTCGCCGCGTTGTGGTTGCGGCGATTCCTTGAGCCGCAGCGGCTCCGACTCCGCAGCCTTCTTAACTGCCGCTGCGCCGCTGCTGGCGACAGCCCGCGGGCGGGCGTGCTCCTGCCACGGACGCGGATCCGCCTCGCCCCTCCCTGTAGAAATGAAGGTAAGACCACCCGAGGGCCGCGAATGCAGGGCAGGGCACTTACCTCCGGATCCCGTCCTGCCGCAGGCCCCCGCCTCGGTGTGGCCTTCTGTGCTGCCACGCCGGCCTGGCTGTCTGTCTCCGACAGCGCGACTGGAGCCGCTGCGCTCGGCGATGTCGGGTCCTCCTCCGCACCGGGAAAGTAATTCCGCTGTCCGGTGGCGGTTTCTGGGGCCAACGCTCCGCTGGTTGAGCGCGGGCCGCTCGCTGCCAGTGTGTGGGTCCGCTGCTGCGCGGGGCGTTCACAGAATATTTTTGATTTAATAACACAGGTCCCCGCCTTGAACCAGGCGGAGCATCCTGCCGACTACGCCACTGTGAACGCTGGCCCCGGCACAGACAGACGGACGACATATTTTGCTCCACACACTGTTTATTTACACTATGTACAATAATACAAAAGTCACGTGCACTCACACAACCCCAGCGCCCTTGGCACTGAATCCCCCAAAGTCCAGGGCCCACAGTCTCTGTGCCTTTGTCCTGGCCGCCTCCTGTCCTCTCTCCAGCTCCGTCTACTTCCTCCCGACTTCCACCAATGACTGGAGGGAGGCGGCCCCTTAAATAAGGCTCCCGGATGAGCCCCAGGTGTTCCGTCCTTAGCCACGCCCTGGTTTATTATTACTTTTGTCAGATTAAAGTTATTTCTGTGACCATTGTGAGTTTTTCTTTCATTGACTGAAGAGGAGACACAGAGGACGGCCCTTCTCCTGACGCGCGCACCCAGCGCCGCGCCCTCTCCTATCGGAGGAACCGGCATTCACCCTTCGGTTCCTCCTTCTTTTCTTGGACGCGCTGACGGTCTGGGTCTGAGCACAGCGAAAGCTCAAATCCAGCCCCGTCTGCGTCCAGGCAGAGCGACAGGAGACAGCTGCAGGCTTGGGCGCAGGGCGCTAGGACCCAGGGCACTCAGCAGCCCCGATCCTACCAGCCCCTGCATATTCGAGCTCCTCCCGCTAGCCGTCTGCACCGCGGCGTCTGCTGTCGGGAGGTTGCTTACTTGGAGCTGATCGTCCGTAAGCGGTCACAGCCATGTTCGGCAAACCTCCCCACTTGCTTTACGGGAACGGCAACACTCACCACTCCCGCCGTGTTCTGCCTGCCTCCGGTTCCAGCGCCGCGCCCGTTCCTCCGTCTCACGCGGTGTCACTCCCGCGACCGCCTTCTCCATCAGCTGCTCGCACTGGCGACTAGAACACGCAGCAACTCCTCAAAGACGGCTTGGCGGGCGAAGGATTCCTCCGACACCGCCGAGCCGCTGGTGGAGAGAGAGACAGACGTCGGTGGGCTTACCTGTCCATCAGCTCCACGCGACGCCTGCTTCCTCTGGGCCACTCCCTCTGGCCCAATCGGGTCTCGGTTTGGCACGAGACTGGCGTTCCTTGGGCCCGCCTCTATCCAATCATCGGCGGGCACGCAAGACACACCGGCCAATCCCGTGCCTGTCAGCGGGCGGGACTTCCGGCCCGCGGCCATCTTGCCTCCCCTGCTCTGAGTGCGGAGACGTGCCTCTTCGCCGCGTTGTGTTGCGGCGATTCCTTGAGCCGCAGCGGCTCCGACTCCGCAGCCTTCTTAACTGCCGCGTCGCCGCCAGCTGGCGACAGCCCGTGGCGCGTGCTCCTGCCACGGACGCGGATCCGGTTCGTCCCTCCCTGTAGAAATGAAGGTAAGACCGACCCCGAGGGGCCGATGAATGCAGGGCAGGGCACTTACCTCCCGGATCCCGTCCTGCGAGGCCCCGCCGGTGTGGCCTTCTGTGCTGCCACGCCGGCCTGGCTGTCTGTCTCGACAGCGCGACTGGAGCCCGCTGCGCTCCGGCGATGTCGGGTCCTCCTCCGCACCCGGGGAAAGCAATTCCGCTGTCCGGTGGCGGTTTCTGGGGCGAAACGCTCCCGCGGGGTTGAGCACGGGCCGCTCGCGGCCAGTGTGTGGGGTCCGCTGCTGCGCGGGCGTTCACAGAATATTTTGATTTAATAACACAGGTCCCGCCTTGAACCAGGCGGAGCATCCTGCCGACTACGCCACTGTGAACGCTGGCCCGGCACAGACAGACGGACGACATATTTTGCTCCACACACTGTTTATTTACACTATGTACAATAATACAAAAGTCACGCACTCACACAACCCCAGCCCTTGGCACTGAATCCCCCAAAGTCCAGGGCCCACAGTCTCTGTGCCTTTGTCCTGGCCGCCTCCTGTCCTCTCTCCAGCTCCGTCTACTTCCTCCCGACTTCCACCAATGACTGGAGGGAGGCGGCCCCTTAAATAAGGCTCCCGGATGAGCCCCAGGTGTTCCGTCCTTAGCCACCCTGCGCGTGGCGGAAGTGTCGGCTGTCTTCCTGGCAGCTCTCCGGTGCCACACAAATCTTCCCCGGCACTTCCTGGTGTGGCGGAAGTGCGGGCTCCGGGATAATTAGGCACCGGGCGCCGCCTGGCGGTGGCCACGGGTCCCTACGGGGCTGGGCTTCAAAGCCCTGTACCCGAGGCCCCCTGTCTAACCAGGACGGACGCCCCCACTCGGTCTGGAGGAGGCACACGCCCTCCTCCGGTCCTCTAAGCGCCCCGCGGGCTCCACCCCGCCGAGGGCCACACGGATTAACCGGCGTCGGGCGCCGCCTGGCGGTAACCACGGGCCCCTACAGGGTAGGGCTTCCATGCCCTCGACCCGTGGCTCCCAATAGAACCAGGACGGGCGCCTCGCGGTCTGGAGGAGGCACAAGCCCTCCTCACGCCCTCCTACGTCCCGCCGGGCTCCAGCCCGGCCGGGGCCACAGTGCCCCACCGCTAGCGAGGACCGCGGGTCCAAGCGCACAACCGAAAGGGCAGCACGTCCCGGTGAGGGTCCTACTATGCCCCGGGTCCAACACGGCACCCTGGGACATCCGCTTCGCACCCGGGGCCACAATATATATATATATATATATATATATATATATATATATATATATATATATATATATATATATATATATATATATATATATATACACACACACACACACACCTATCTACATTATATATATATATATATATATATACACATACACACACACATACATACATATATACATACACACACACACATATAATTTGTGTGTGTATGTATGTACTGTATGTGTGTGTATATATGATGTAGATAAGTATGTATATATATATATATATGTATATGTAGATATGAAGATATGTATATATATATATATGTAGATATGAAGATATGTATATATATATATATATATATATATATATGTAGACTCAAACCCATTATGACAGCAGCAATCCAAGCTGTGAGAAAACAGTAAAAAGGAGGCGTGTCAGACGTGGTACATTTTCTGATGCAGCTAGATGAAAACAACTTTGTGACGCTGCTGCCAAATACACAAAACAATTACTTTGACAATCATGTTACATTATTTTTAAAATGTTTCCTTTTCTTTTTCATAACTTCTTTAACACACGACATTGCTGCGCACGGTATTTTGCATATATATATTATATATATATATATATATATATATATATATATATACTGCTCACAAAAATTAAAGGAACACTTTTTTATTGGGCCTGGCATGAAATCAATTAAACCTGTCTGATAATTTTCTGGTTGGTTAAGCAGCTGAGGTCATTGTTAATCACTTTCAGCTGTATTGGTGTTCATGGACTTAACGACAGGTGCACTAAAGTGGCAACAATTAGAAAACCCTCAAAACAGGACTGGTTTTACATGTGGAGGTCATTTCAAGTTTCTCCCTCTTGATCTTTTTGGCTGGTTTTCCACTCGTGCTAGTTTTGGCTTGAGTAATTATCTCTACTGGCAGTATGAGGCGATTCCTTAACCCTACAGAAGTTGCACAGGTTGTCCAACTTCTCCAGGATGGCACATCCACACGTGCTGCAGCAAGAAGGTTTAATGTGTCTCCCAGCACAATCTCCAGAACATGGAGGAGATTTCAGGAGACTGGCTGTTATTCTCGGAGAGCTGGACAGGGCCGTAGAAGGTCCTCAACCCATCAGCAGGAGCCATACCTGCTCCTTTGTGCAAGGCGGAACAGGCTGAGCACTGCTCGTGCCCTACAGAATGACCTCCAGAGGGCCACTGGTGTGAATGTCTCTACCCAAACAATCAGGAACAGACTTCATGAAGATGGCCTGAGGGCCCGACGTCCTGTAGTGGGCCCTGTGCTCACTGCCCAGCACCGTGGAGCTCGACTGGCATTTGCTCAAGAACACCAGAATTGGCAAGTCCGCCACTGGCCCTGTACTTTTACAGACGAGCAGGTTCACCCTGAGCAGCTGTGATAGACGTGAAAGAGTCTGGAGAAGACAAGGAGAACGATATGCTGCCTGCAACGTCGTTCAACATGACAGGTTTGGTGGTGGGTCAGTGATGGTCTGGGGAGGCATATCCATGGAGGGACACACAGACATCTACTGCGTAGGAAATGGTGCTCTGACTGCCATAAGGTATCGAGATGAAATCCTTGAACCCATTGTCAGACCCTACGCTGGTGCAGTAGGTCCTGGTTTCCTCCTAATGCACGACAATGCCCGGCCTCATGTGGCAAGAGTATGCAGGCAGTACCTGGAGGATGAAGGAATTGAAACAATTGAATGGCCTTCACGATCCCCTGACTTAAACCCAATAGAACATCTGTGGGACATTATGTTTCGGTCCATTAGGCACCGCCAGGTTGCTCCTCAGACTGTACAACAGCTCAGGGATGCCCTCATACAGATCTGGGAGGAAATGCCACAAGACACCATCCGTCGTCTCATTAGGAGCATGCCCGACGTTGTCAAGCATGCATACAAGCTCGTGGGGCCACACAAGATACTGAAAAGCATTTTGAGTAGCAGAAATTAAGTTTTTGAAAAATGGACTAGCCTGCCACATCTTCATTTCACTCTGATTTTAGGGTGTCTACACAATTGAGCCCTCTGTAGGCAGAAAACTTTTATTTCCATTAAAAGACTTGGCATCCTTTTGTTCCTAAGACATTGCCCTGTCGTTATTTGTATAGATATCCAACTTCATATTGAGATCTGATGTATCTAATGTGTTTCTTTAAAGTGTTCCTTTAATTTTTGTGAGCAGTGTATATATATATATGACAGCAACACTCATAACAGTGACAAAATTACATTGACAATCATGTTACGTTAATTTCAAAATGTTTCCATTTCTTTCTCTTTCCTTCTTTAACACACTACTTCTCCGCTGCGAAGCGCAGGTATTTTGCTAGTATATATACAGTGGTGTGAAAAACTATTTGCCCCCTTCCCGATTTCTTATTCTTTTGCATGTTTGTCACACAAAATGTTTCTGATCATCAAACACATTTAACCATTAGTCAAATATAACACAAGTAAACACAAAATGCAGTTTTTAAATGATGGTTTTTATTATTTAGGGAGAAAAAAAATCCAAACCTACATGGCCCTGTGTGAAAAAGTAATTGCCCCTTGTTAAAAAATAACCTAACTGTGGTGTATCACACCTGAGTTCAATTTCCGTAGCCACCCCCAGGCCTGATTACTGCCACACCTGTTTCAATCAAGAAATCACTTAAATAGGAGCTGCCTGACACAGAGAAGTAGACCAAAAGCACCTCAAAAGCTAGACATCATGCCAAGATCCAAAGAAATTCAGGAACAAATGAGAACAGAAGTAATTCAGATCTATCAGTCTGGTAAAGGTTATAAAGCCATTTCTAAAGCTTTGGGACTCCAGCGAACCAAAGTGAGAGCCATTATCCACAAATGGCAAAAACATGGAACAGTGGTGAACCTTCCCAGGAGTGGCCGGCCGACCAAAATTACCCCAAGAGCGCAGCGACGACTCATCCGAGAGGTCACAAAAGACCCCCAGGACAACGTCTAAAGAACTACAGGCCTCACTTGCCTCAATTAAGGTCAGTGTTCACGACTCCACCATAAGAAAGAGACTGGGCAAAAACGGCCTGCATGGCAGATTTCCAAGACGCAAACCACTGTTAAGCAAAAGAACATTAGGGCTCATCTCAATTTTGCTAAGAAACATCTCAATGATTGCCAAGACTTTTGGGAAAATACCTTGTGGACTGATGAGACAAAAGTTGAACTTTTTGGAAGGCAAATGCCCCGTTAAATCTGGCGTAAAAAGAACACAGCATTTCAGAAAAAGTAAATCATACCAACAGTAAAATATGGTGGTGGTAGTGTGATGGTCTGGGGTTGTTTTGCTGCTTCCGGACCTGGAAGGCTTGCTGTGATAGATGGAACCATGAATTCTACTGTCTACCAAAAAATCCTGAAGGAGAATGTCTGGCCATCTGTTCACAACTCAAACTGAAGCGATCTTGGGTGCTGCAACAGGACAATGACCCAAAACACACCAGCAAATCCACCTCTGAATGGCTGAAGAAAACAAAATGAAGACTTTGGAGTTGCCTAGTCAAAGTCCTGACCTGAATCCAATTGAGATGCTATGGCATGACCTTAAAAAGGCGGTTCATGCTAGAAAACCATCAAATAAAGCTGAATTACAACAATTCTGCAAAGATGAGTGGGCCAAAATTCCTACAGAGCGCTGTAAAAGACTCATTGCAAGTTATCGCAAACGCTTGATTGCAGTTATTGCTGCTAAGGGTGGCCCAACCAGTTATTAGGTTTAGGGGGCAATTACTTTTTCACACGGGCCATGTAGGTTTGGATTTTTTTTCTCCCTAAATAATAAAACCATCATTTAAAAACTGCATTTTGTGTTTACTTGTGTTATATTTGACTAATGGTTAAATGTGTTTGATGATCAGAAACATTTTGTGTGACAAACATGCAAAAGAATAAGAAATCAGGAAGGGGGCAAATAGTTTTTCACACCACTGTGTGTATATATATATATATATATATATATATATATATATATATATATATATATATATATATATATATATATATATATATATATAGTACTGTATTTGAACATAAATGTTTTGCATCAATTGCCATACATCACAGTAACATTTGCAATTTGCAAAAATCTGCAAAGTAATGCAATCACTTTGTTAACTGATCACATTAAAAAAACTCTTCAGTGTCAAAATTAAGCTCCAACAGTACAGAGGATATAAAATTATGATATTTTCATTTTTAATTCAAACATTGTCTCTCACTAATAGAAAAAATAAAAGAGACAGTTTGAGCAATGAGGAGAAACTGGAGGAGTTCAACCTTTTCAGTTTGCGCAAATGGAGATTTAAGAGGTGACATGAATGAAATTATGAATGAAACTAGTACAGTGGATCCCACCAGTTAATTTAAAATACAACACGGGGACACAGAAACCTGTTAAGGGCAAATTTTGAACAAATGTTAAAATGTTTTTATTCATGCAAAGAACTAAAGACACATGGAATGAATTGCCAATTGGTGTGGTTGAGAGTGAGACTTTAGGGATCTTCTAATCTCAACTTGATGTTATTTTACAGAATCTAGGTGAACAGGACATACAGTGCATCCGGAAAGTATTCACAGCTCATCACTTTTTCCACATTTTGTTATGTTACAGCCTTATTCCAAAAAGGATTAAATTCATTTTTTTCCTCAGAATTCTACACACAGCACCCCATAATGATAACATGAAAAAAGTTTACTTGAGATTTTTGCAAATTTATTAAAAATAAAAACATTGAGAAATCACATGTACATAAGTATTCACAGCCTTTGCCATGAAGCTCTAAATTGAGTTCAGGTGCATCCTGTTTCCCCTGATCATGCTTGATATGTTTCTGTAGCTTAACTGGAGTCCACCTGTGGTAAATTCAGTTGATTGGACATGATTTGGAAAGGCACACACCTGTCTATATAAGGTCCCATAGTTGACAGTTCATGTCAGAGCACAAACCAAGCATGAAGTCAAAGGAATTGTCTGTAGACCTCCGAGACAGAATTGTCTTGAGGCACAAATCTGGGGACAGTTACTGAAAAATTTCTGCTGCTTTGAAGGTCCCAATGAGCACAGTGGCCTCCATCATCCATAAGTGGAAGAAGTTTGAAACCACCAGAACTCTTCCTAGAGCTGGCCGGTCATCTAAACTGAGCGATCAGGGGAGAAGGGCCTTAGTCAGGGAGGTGACCAAGAACCTGATGGTCACTCTGTCAGAGCTCCAGAGGTCCTCTGTGGAGATAGGAGAACCTTCCAGAAGGACAACCATCTCTGCAGCAATCCACCAATCAGGCCTGTATGGCAGAGTGGCCAGACGGAAGCCACTCCTTAGTAAAAGGCACATTGCAGCCCGCCTGGAGTTTGCCAAAAGGCACCTGAAGGACTCTCAGACCATGAGTAACAAAATTCTCTGATCTGATGAGACAAAGATTGAACTCTTTGGTGTGAATACCAGGCGTCACGTTGGAGGAAACCAGGCACCTCTCATCACCAGGCCAATACCATCCCTACCGTGAAGCATGGTGGTGGCAGCATCATGCTGTGGGGATGTTTTTCAGTGGCAGGAACTGGGAGGCTAGTCAGGATAAAGGGAAAGATGACTGCAGCAATGTACAGAGACATCCTGGATGAAAACCTGCTCTAGATCGCTCTTGACCTCAGACTGGGGTGACGGTTCATCTTTCAGCAGGACAACGACCCTAAGCACACAGCCAAGATATCAAAGGAGTGGCTTCAGGACAACTCTGTGAATGTCCTTGAGTGGCCCAGCCAGAGCCCAGACTTGAATCCGATTGAACATCTCTGGAGAGATCTTAAAATGGCTGTGCACCGACGCTTCCCATCCAGCCTGATGGAGCTTGAGAGGTGCTGCAAAGGGGAATGGGCAAAACTGGCCAAGGATAGGTGTGCCAAGCTTGTGGCATCATATTCATAAAAAGACTTGAGGCTGTAATTGCTGCCAAAGGTGCATCGAGAAAGTATTGAGCAAAGGTTGTGAATATTTATGTACATGTGATTTCTCATTTTTTTTATTTTTAATAAATTGGCAAAAACCTCAAGTAAACTTTTTTCACATTGTCATTATGGAGTGTTGTGTGTAGAATTCTGAGGAAAAAAATGAATTTAATCCATTTTGGAATAAGGCTGTAACATAACAAAACGTGGAAAAAGTGATGTGCCGTGAATACTTTCCGGATACACTGTATGTTCTAATAATAATAAACATAAAGGTTTCACTATTTTTTTAACCTGCTTATTCCAATATACTTTTACAAAGGGCTGGAGTCTCAAATGACAATATTGGTGCAAGGTGGAAGCAAAATTTAGGGATTAGCAATTATAATGAAATATCCTTTGAGGAAAAATTATATCTTTTAATTGCAAAAAGTTATTCACAATGCAATTTCAACTAATAAAGTTCTCAGACTGTTACAGTTCAGATACTAACAAAAAAGAAAACAGTCCTTAATAGAGTAATTTATTTCTTTTGGTAAGCCTTAAATATTTGTAACATCAGTGGTTTTTCACATATCTGTCAGTTTATGCCCCACACAGCTCTACCAGATTGTTAGTTTGGGTTATTATTAGATAAGGAAACATGCCATAATTTCTTGGAACTATTTCCCCTTATTACTGGAATTTTTGAAAATTGCTGCAAACTTTTTACATGCTGTTTGGGAATGAAGGAACTCTTACAAATATTGTACAGTCTTTAGTTGGCCATACCTTAACCACCAGGTTAAAATGTATTACATTACAAATAAAAAGAGGAATATTCTTATGTATGGGTAAGACCAGGACTGGAAAAATTGTTTTACATGTATCTATTTGATTTGCAGAACTTATATAATTTTGATTAATGTAGCACTTCCATTTTTAAATGAATATTTGCAAATTCTGCTCTATTGGTAAAACTGGAAGCACATGTAATTAATATACAGAAAAGCAAACATTAAAAAGAACAAAAATATTAAGTAAAAATCCATAACACAATCAAATGAAAATAGTTAATGTACAGCAAAAGTATTACAAATTTAAAGCACTTAAATATTTAATTTGCTGCTTATTGTTTAATATATGAAACAAATTGAAGACTTTTTTATTAGCAATTCTGTACCCTGCAGAATTTATATATATATACTAGCAGAATACCAAGGCCAAGAGAAGTAGTGTGTTAAAGAAGTTATGAAAAGAAAAGGAAAAATTTTAAAAATAACGTAACACAATTGTTAATGTTAATTGTTTCGTCATTGATATGAGTGTTGTTGTCATATCTATATATATATCTATATATATATATATATATATATATCTATATCTATATCTATATATCTATACAGATATCTATATATATATATATATATATATATATATATATATAAATATCTCCTTTGGGGTGCGAGCAGCTGTTGCTGGGGGTGCCAGAATCCATCATGGAAGAAAAATGAAAAAGAAAAAAAAACGGATGACTCTTGCTCTTACGTGCACTTACTGTAGTGCTACGTGGGTATTATGAAGTATCGTATCTGCTCAAGTTCTATTTAAATTTTAAATATAAGTAATTTTTATTTAGTCGACAGAAATATGTTTGGTATGAATGAAGGGTAAATTTAGTCAGCATTGCATAAATTTTTCTTCACCATAGAAATTTAAAGAGTAAATTCAATTTACATTCCTACCAAAGATATTTCTTTCGACTAAATAGAACCTACTTATATCCAAATTCAAGCTATTGAGCTGTCGCCTGCCTGACTGGATATGTCACCCTCACTTCTCTCTTACTTTTTTATCGTTCATTTAATCATGGCTAGTCGCGAAAAAATTTGAACATGGAAGGAGGATCACACTGAGTATGGCTTTACCAAAATAATTATTGATGGCGAATAAAGTATCCATTATTCATAAAGCTTCAATTGGTGATCTATTTTTTCATACTTCTTCTCAAACCATGGGGGTGCGAGGGTAAAATGAATCGGGAAGCGCTGATTTATATATATTTAATATACTGAAATAGTTTACTGTCAAATAATGCAAACAATACGCGGCACGTGTTTTGCCCTAATTCTGGGCTCATCAGGCGTACACACTCACTGCACCCCGTCTCGGGAATCAAACCTCAGACGTCAGCGCTAGAGGCGAAGCCTCTCATGTTGCACCATGGCGTGTGTTTCGTTTATTTGACAGTATGTAGATCGGGGTATATATATATATATATATATATATATATATATATACTCTGTAGCCACAATAAATGCCCTTATTTTATAGATAAACTAGGGATGAACA
Source organism: Polypterus senegalus (assembly GCF_016835505.1). NCBI lineage: Eukaryota > Metazoa > Chordata > Cladistia > Polypteriformes > Polypteridae > Polypterus > Polypterus senegalus. The sequence continues at coordinate 146,734,469 of NC_053158.1, forward strand.
ACTTCCTTTCTACTGCAGCCACAGCCGAGACACACATAAAAAACATCAATAATAACTCATAAACGTGCAATGTCATTTAGGAAAATCGCAACATTTTACCAAAAATTCGGATTATTTGTAAACAAAATCCATCGTCCTCTCTTTCCTCAAAAACAGTTCAATTACTCTGTCGTACGGATTATCGGAGCACTTCAGTTCCATCAAAACCTCAGTTTCTATCCCCATCGAAGCTAATGGTGAAAGGCGAACCCGCCCTGTGGTATTCCTGGCATAAGTTTGAATTCGCTTAGGGCTGAAAATGTCCACTCGACAGAAGCAGTGTACACGGGAATGCTCACCGCCAAATATACCAATGTGAACAGCCGCACCATGCTCTCATTCAGATTTTTCTGATGAAGGAAGTCAAGGAGATCAGTGGGAGGTTTTCCTGCAAAATCATCCATAGCATACATTACAGTCAGTTCCATTTTTAGCCGAGACAGATCCAAAAGTGTTCCGTGGCTGTTGTGTTAAAGTGTAGAAGGCTGCATGCGTGAAATTTTTCTTGTATTCCCGAAAGTTTTGGGGCTCGACGAGCATGACAAACATCAGGTTTTCATGGTCTTGAAATCTGGTCTGTGTCTGGCAAATAATAGTGTCCAGAATCCTGCCATGGAGTTGTCCGTAGTGCACGCGACGATCTTTCGCTCGGAGCGTTTATGGTGCGTTCAATGGCGTCGTAGACTTCCTCATATTGGCTTCTATCCAATCAATGGGTCTGAATATGGTGACGTTGCCGTACGCCTGCTAAAGGGCCCTACTGACACCAACTCAAAATATGATTGGTTGAAGTCTGTCCTTTCTCCTTGCTTTGTGGTTGTCTACTGTTTTATTGTTCGTTTATTATGATTGTTATAGTTATTGTGTAGCTATTTTAGACTTAGTTTACTGTTCAGATACCCATTTCCTTTATTTAATCTGCGGGCTCTCCGCTATTTTTTTGTTCCTTTATTACGATTATAGTTATTTATTGATTCTCTTCTTTGGCTGACTGCCTACCCATATAAGGTGCTCTGCTGTTTTTTTGTGAAGCAGCGTTTACACAGCTTCTCCACTGTGCTGTCGTTTTTCCTTGCTTCGCCAACTAAGCAGCCTTTTTATTTAATCCACGGGTTCTCTGCTGTTTTATTGTTGGGAGCTCTTCCTTCTTTTCTACGTACTGCGGTCACAGTCAGTTCATGTGATTACATGGGAGGCGTGATGATGTCACGCGCAGCTCCGCCCCCCACGGCCATCGGGCTAACGTCCATTACAGTATATGGAGAAAAATAGGTTCCAGTTAAGACCATTACGCGTAGAATTTCGAAACTTTTGTAAGTAAGCTGTAAGGAATAAGCCTGCCAAATTTCAGCCTTCTACCTACACGGGAAGTTGGAGAATTAGTGATGAGTGAGTGAGTGAGTGAGTGAGTGAGTGAGTGAGGGCTTTGCCTTTTATTAGTATAGATATAGATATATATATAAAAAAACATTACAACATGGAAAACACATTTAAGTGCCCACCGCTATAGGTACCGTTGATAAAGAAGAGCAAATATGGCTGTGAAAAAATGCCCTTTATTGTTAATTCTCTTGATCTTTCAATCAAAATACTAACAAAAATCTAACTTGTAATCCATCCATCATCCAACCCGCTATATCCTAAAACAACGTCACGGGGTTCTGCTGGAGTCAATCCCAGCCAGCACAGGGCGCAAGGCAGGAACAAATCCCCAGGGAACAGAAAACTGCAGGGCACAAACACACTAGGGACAATTTAGGATCGCAAATGCACCTAACCTGCATGTCTTTAGATTGTGGGAGGCAACCGGAGCACCCAGAGGATACCCACTCAAACACGGGGAGAACATGCAAACTACACTGAGGGAGGACCCGGGAAGCGAACCCGGGTCTCCTAACTGTGAGGCAGCAGCGTTACCACTGCGCCACCCCTAATTTGTAATGCATACAATTTAATTACTTCTGTTTCTAAAATCACCATTCATAACACATTCACAAAAGCAATTCCTCTGTGGCATTCACACTAACAAAACATTTCATAATCATCCAAGAGTAACAGAGTAGATGAAGATTATTTATGCTTAACTCTTTCAATTATATGATTCATTTTTAATCTTTTGTTTATGTCAGTGTGTGTTTAATTATTGTACAATAAATACTGTGGTAATGCATGTATCTGGAAATGAGCAAATGTAATTACAATGAACTACCTTTCCATAATACAGAATTCTACAGAGATCCCTGATGATGCTTGGCAGTTCAACAATTTTCTCTCTGCATTCCTCAAATTGAGCTGCAACACTGTAACATCTGCAAACATGGCCACAAACCTAGAACAAAAATAACTGTCATATAAGATCACTTGACAAAGTCAAGTTCATTTTGCTTTTTAAGTCACCACATCAAGAATAGTGAAACATGCAATTACATATAATTTTACACATTTACAGATAATAGGGTTGTAGAGTAATTATTGCTTTTCCATTGCTTTGAGTAATTCACCTATTTTTAATTCTTTTATTAACAATTAAAAAAGAAAAGCTAAAACTACCAACCACTACGGAATTTTTAGATTTATAGGAAAACAAAATTTAAACCGATGAACATTCAAGGAACTAAATTAGAATTAAACCAAACTAAAAAAAAAAAGTAATGATCTAATATAAGGGAAAAAGTAAAATTTACCTGTACTGCCATATCATCAGTTTTGCTTGTTGCAGTAAGCACAGCTACACATCTAGAAAAAGCTTCTTGTAACACCTTGTAATAAGAAAGGTTTAAAGTATTACAAATCTGTTTTTTTCCTAATTGCTTTCCTTATGTCAGAATTTACTCAAACATCAGAATCAAAATTAAATGGAAAAAACTGTCGTAAATTTAAAAACTTAAAAATATTTGTGTGATAAAACATTAGGGATAAACTTTTATGTTAGGTTTACACTACATAAAAAAAGTTTTAACCTGTATTCCATCTTCACGTCGCAGTTCTTCTGCATTTAGAGCTGAGCAATTAACAGTGTGGAAGGCCAGCTCAGCAGCAGCAGGCAGCAGAGGGGTTGCTTTGGAAAAGAGCTGATCATCTGTGGTCTCCATTGTGATGGTCTTTATAAGCATTGGATATCCTGCATACTTGTATGGTTGGAGATCTCAGAGAGAGAGACACAAAAAACTTACTTTTTCAAACATTTTTTTTTCAAGAAATTTCACAAGGCTTACGTAGACTGTTTCTAAGACAATATTTAAAAAGACAAAAAAATTCCTAAAACAACTACAGCATATGAAAAAGAAATAAAATGAAGTGAAAATAAGTGTTTATCAGCAATCTTTATTCACACCTTAAGTATGCAAAACTGTATTCTGACAGCACAGGAAGCCTACCCATAGCCTTTACATCTACATCTACAGCTGGAATGCATGATTAATCATACTTCAGTTTCACACTTTAAGAACAACACTGATTCAAGTATATATTGCAGCTATTGTATTATATGCATATATTTACCTTCTCTGTGTCTGTTGAAAAGTATGCTTTGCGTTTTAAGGATTAAAATGATATTTTCTGGGTCTGGTCCATCAACATGTTTTGCAGATTTTGTGCACAAAAATTCATAAGCTTTGTTGACTTTTTCAAACATTTCCTGATAAAGGAACAAAAACATATTTAACATTAACACCCTCCAAATAGCAAAATAACAAGATAATGAGGTTTGTAATAATGATTAGTGTTTGCCCTAATATTGAAATTAGTGGGTGCACCAGCCAGTAATATTGATCACCGGTCCAGCAACCCATAGGTACTGACAAGATTTAAGGGGCTGCTATCTTTAAATGTGACATGCCTTCCATCTAAAACTATTGGCAGGTTGTTTCATGCCATTTATCTGACACTGTCTTAAGGCAATAACGTGATCCCCTCTTTTCTCCAAAGCACGTGCATTGTTGCAATTCTCAGACTGTCTTAAAAATTTAACTTGCAACAAAGCAAACAATACCTCATACTTATTATAACAAGACAGAAAAGGTGATTCAATTAAAGATTTGAATTGTAAATTGTGTAAGCATGTATTTTGTACATGTGATTTATTTTAAAATTTGTATGCATGCCTTTTCTTGTGGGATTCATTTAAATACAATTGTTGGTACATTGTGAATTCTGTTTTTGTTGCAAAAAGAAGTTGCTCACATTGTGTGATTTGATTTATTTGTACTATCATTTAATTATTTATTTATACCACCTCTGTAAGAGTGGCACTTTGCTCATCAACCAGTGCCAGCTGCTAATAAACATTTTCTAGGGTAAACACCAATTATTACTAGTAGAAGTCAGTAGATTATCTCTAACAAACTGTCTAGTTAATTTGCCTGTCAACTTTTTATTTAATTTTGTTACCCTTCAGCATCATAAAAAAGTCAAGTATTCACCAAGCTTTTTCATTTCTGAAAATGGTGAGTATAAAAGTCAAATTTTATCTGAAAAAAAATTATGCTTTCCCATTACAGATATATTCTACAAATGCTGAATCTTTAGTGGTCATAATTTCAAATGATAAACTGTACATTTTTTGAGTAAACAAAAAAGTAGTATGAATTTCAAAAGTTAGTATAACGCAAATATCTTGAAATACTAGATTTCAGTACTAATCTGAAAATGCTAACTTCAAAGAAGTAAAAAAGAAAAGTAATTCTGCCTCAACATTTGAAGGCAAAAAGATATAAGACAATATGTTGGATTTTCCACTACCTTACATATCACTAGTCATTTACTTGAGGATTCAATGCATTGAAGGCACTGAATACCTCACATTAATAGAAATAGATAAACTGGTAGGTTGATCAAATTACATTATAGCAGAGTATATTTTTATTGTCTGAAAAACGTAATTTGATGTCACAGAATTTTTTAACTTTCTGTGTTTAAAGCTCGGTGTTCCATTAAGTGAGAATCTTACCCTTCCTTCTGGATTCTTGTCAGGATGGTACTTTTGTGCAAGCCTGAAATATGCTTTCCTTATTTTGCTTTCATCATGTCTATGTAAATGACAAAAAAAAAAAGGAAATGGATTTTTTAAATACATAAACAATGTAATACAAATGAATTAATCAGATTTTCTTTTAAGATCTAACCTTGTGCTTAAATTTAAAGAGATTCAACATAAAATCTTAACTCTTCCACAGCCCACCTAACAACCATGGCCCTAAAGAGTCACATGAGGCTTATGCTTCTTTTCAGGCCTTAACAAGGTATTGTGGACAGTTATTCATTTTCTTTATACAGTCATTGCAGAGTTCATGCCAGATGCTTGACTGATAACTTTCTTATTTCAATTCTGTTGTTGTTTTCATCAAGTAATTTGTAACACTGTTACATTTTTTAACTCCGCAACCTTCTCCTCAAAGGATTTAGTTTATTTTTCAAGCTTCCAGATGAATTTCTGAACAATTTTATTTCAAATGACTTACTCCACATTTGATTTGCTCAACTGATGGAATGTTCTGTTCACATTTTAACTGTTAATACTATGTAGTACAGTAATACCTCACGCTATGTCAATACTTGGTTCCAAAAGGCAAGAATTTAGAGAAAAACGACTTAGAATGAAAAACCTCTAAAAACAATTTAGACCCCTATAAACAATTAATAAGTATTTCCGTGAAATGCATTAAGTTTATTAATGCTAAATTAAAAACAAAACAAAAAAATTCAGAAAAAATTTTACATAAGTGATGTCAATGTTGCTCACTGGGAATGACGTAGAAGTTAGAGGAGGAGGTTACATTGAAGATGTTGATGGCCAATTCTCATCGATAGCAGACAATTGAGATTGAGTGTCGACTCACTTCAAAAATTGGTCTAGAGTGCCCTGAATACTCTTGCTCATCTTTTCATCTAGGATGAGCCAATACAGAGCCAAAACGTTGTGACATCCCCCAACATATTCTGTACAAAGGGGTGAGCATTGGGATCCACATCTTCAAAGAATTTGAGACCTTTCTCAATGTGCACAAAGGCCTGCTCCATTTTCTTGACAGTAAAGCGACACGGCTCTACCTCTGGAGTTTCTTCTTCTTGGTGCTGCTGTACATGAAGCTCCATCAACTCATCATTTATCAAAGGCTACTTGCATGCCTCAAATAATGAAATTAAATTTTTCTCCTCTGTTAACCTTGTCAAAGCCCTTGAAATTTTTAACACACTGAGGGCACAGCTTCTTCCAAATGCTGTTCATTCCGGTGCTTGGAACTTCATTCCAAGCAGCGCTTACGTTCATTATGGCCTTGGAAATGTTGTATGCCTTCCAGAAGTCACAGAGTGTGATGCCGTCATCTAGTTGTGTTGCAGTAACAGCCTGGCGTAGTGTATGTCTCATGTAGTAGCACTTGAATATGGCAATGATTCCCTGGTCCATCGGTTGAGAGGTGGTGTTGGGAAGGAGGTGGACAGGAACATTGTCTAAAATAAGGAGGAACTTAAATGGGATACCCTTTGCCTTACAGTACTTCTTCACTGCTGGTACAAAGTGGCTGAAGAACCAATCCTCAAAAATTTCACGTCACCCAAACATTCTGATTTGACATCCAAATTACTGGAAAAGATGCCTTGGGGATGTTTTCAGTGCTCATGGATTCGTGGGTGTGATACACTAGCAGCGGTTTTAGCTTAAAGTCGCCTGCACAGTTTCCTCCTAACATAAGGGTCAAACAGTCTTTTAAAACCTTGAAGACTGGCATAGCTTTTTCTTCTTTGGATATAAATGAACAGTCTAGCATCTTTTTCCAGTATAGACAAGGCTCATCTACATTGAATATCTGTTATGGAACAAATTCATTTTCTGTAATATGCTTCGCCAATGTGAAGACACTGTCGCAGCTTAAACCTCATAAACCATCCTGCACTTGCTTTAAACTCTGTGTTATTCTCAACGGGAAACCTTTTCTTGAGGACTGCAAAGACAGACAACTCTTTCTCCAGAATCAACATCTGGCTTATGGAAATACGCTGATGAGTCTGCCGTTCAATCCAAAGAGAGAGAAGTTTTTCAATTTCTTCATACATCTTTCCTCTCCTCTTGTTGATAACAGTGTTCCTCATCCTTAATGTGGGCTAAACTCTGTTGCTTAGTCATGCATGATTGTCAATAACATAATCCAATTCAAACAAAAAGCACAACCAACGACAGCAACCTTTACAACTCTTTCGTGACGTTTTATCATGCTAACCTTATCTTTTAACAATATACGCGTAGCATGACACTTAAGGCTAGCACTGACACTAGGAACATTCTTAGTAGCCAGAAGAAATATTAAAGTCAAAAATTCAACACAAAGGAGACACTGTTAATACAACACAATTGAGACACTGCGAATAACGCAGTTTGTTTGAGCTGAATTGGTGATTGTGAACTACACCGCCATGCAGCGGAACGCAGAGGTATCGGCACTAAACACCAGGTAAATCAGACTATTTTTTAATTTATAAGCTTCTACTTGATTTTATAAATTTCAGTATAGCATTTTACATATATTACCAATATGACCAATATAAGGTTGTATAAACTGACTTAAAACAATGTGTATTTTTTCCATAAATTTTAACAAAAAAATGATGTAAAGTCGAATTCGATGTTAACACAAACCAACATATGATGAGGTAGTACTATATAATTTTAAAAACAATCCTATTTTAAGTTTCTGCTTTTAGTAGAAAGGAAGATAACAATGACTGCTACTTACTGGCCTGGGAGTCTAGGAAGACCCAAAACTTCATATGCATCTTCTAGTGACATTGATGGTGGTTTCTTTTCCACTTCCTTTTTCCATGCTTCAAGGGAGTCTTTTAGGAGTTTCACCTAAAAAAAAGAAAAGAGCATAAAATGTAAAAATGCACCACCTGCAAATGTGTCCCTGTGTATTAAAAGCAGCAGTTATGATTAAATAAAAACATAGACAATACTAATTAGAAAAGAGGACCTTTAAAAGTGGAAATTAAATTAATTTAATATGAATACTGACATACAGCTAATGGTGCAAAGCAGAATACCGAACCACAACATACACTATGAATCATACTGTGTCTCCAAATGACTCCTTGCTTCCAAAAAAGCTACTGTAATTTTAGATTACATTGTAGCTCCAATGTGAAAATTAATTTGCAAGATGCTGACCGCACTCAGACAACTAGGAATGTTTTTCGCCATCCTGTACAATCAAGAAGCATCATGTAAGGCTGTTTTTCAGCATACAGAACAGGAAAGCTTCTGGACCTGACCTTATTTCAACATGGAAGATCAATACATGTGCTATTCACTTTGCTTCTATTATTATCGATATTTTCAATCTTCTGCTTACATAGGTAGTATAAAGTTACATACTAGAACAGCTCTTCCAAAAAGCAAGCACTTTAACTTCCCTCAGTGGCTACATTACTGTTAACCTATAGACTAACAACAAGCTTTTTGTCCCATGTTTACATGGCCTACAATGCAAACAGATCAGTGAGAAATGCAGTGCACACTGAGCTTCTTTATATACTTCAACATCTAGAATTACCAAGAAATATCCTCTACTATATCAATTTAAAAGAATTAATGCTGTGGAGTTTATTGATAAATTGAAAGATATACTGAAAGATACTGAAATTAAATGACCACATTTTTATATTCTTTAGATTTCCTTTCTGGCATACTGCAGGTATGCTGGATGATGCCATTTCTAAGCTACTCACTTTAAATTTGTGTACATCACAAGGTTGTTACTTATTGCCATTATTTTATATGCTGTCGTCTTTCACACAGTCTTAGCTCCAAACTTCAAATAAATCTGAATGTGCATTACTATTTGAATATTCAAAAGTAATTTTTTTTTTTTCACTGAAAAATTGAAAAATGCATGTGCCTCCAATATCTGACCTCCTCTTGGCAGGTAGGTGGCCAATATTACTTCTATGACTAATATTGTAGTTCAATACATCCACTGTAGTAGTTCCACTCTCATCAAGAATGCTCAACTAAGGCCATTAAAGAAGTTTAGAGTGTCACAGGAAACAATGACCTCTTTCTACATTTTTATTAACGAAAGTGTTTTGATATTCTATATTACTGTTTGATATGGCAATAAGTCTGCTAAGGACCAAAGGGGACTAAAAATAGTTAGATGCACTATTTTCCTAAAACATAGGATGTCATCTTCTCAGTGTTTTCACTCTGCTCTCAGGACTTAAACATAAAGTCCTAAACAACGTATCTGACTTGTCACATCCTCCAATCACCTTCTTGGTAAACTGAAAAGACATACCAACTCACAAGCTTTGAGATGCAAGGTACATTAAAACCTTTACTTTGCAGTAATCAGAATTAATATATATATATATATATATATATATATATATATATATATATATATATATATATATATATATATATATATATATATATATATACACATATATATATATATATACATATATATATATATATATATATATATATATATATATATATATATATATATACACATATATATATATATATATATATATTTATGTCATCATATGTTATTATGAAATGCAGTAGTCCCCAGGAATCCAAGGGGGATATGTTCCATACTTCCCTTGCAGATGGAAGAAATTCGCAAATAATACCTAACCCTATGCATTTACTTTTTTTTAACATACATACCTATGATACTTAAATAGGTTTATAATGAGTACTTTAGTAAATTTAAACACAACGAAAATGATGTACTTTGTCATACAGTACTCCATCCATCCATCCATCATCAAACCCGCTATATCCTAACTACAGGGTCACGGGGGTCTGCTGGAGCCAATCCCAGCCAACACAGGGCGCCATCGTGCCACCCCGCCATACAGTACTGTATAGTATAATTATAATAGCCTAGTATAGTACTGCATTTTTAGGCTTACACTTTCCAATGAAAGCTGTTACTGTCAACCAGAACATACTGTCTGTTCATATCTTCCAAACACAAATGTAATACTTTTTTCATCTTCACCAAATATTTATTAAGCACTAGAGACGCAACTTCATCTTTCTTTTTTATCACTTTACAAATTGATGGTTCATCCTTGCTGTACATTCTGGCAGCTTCAGCATTATGACTTTTTACCTATCAATACTAGGTCAATAATTCCGATTTTCTTACTTAAAAGGACTTCACACCTTCTCTTATTCTTAGGAGAACTGCTAGCATCATTATGTTTGTGGTTTGGGGCTATAATAGGCAAAATAAATATATATTTATAGCCATACAGTGAGCGTGGAGAATGTTTACACCATGGATGCTACAGCACAACTAACAGTGAAAGGGAGGCTGGTCGGGTAGATGGAAAATGAGAAATCAGTGAACAATGGGATCATTCATGCTGTATTAGTTTCGACAGTGTTCAGCCAGGTGGGTGCACAGTTAATTAAATTTCATGAATTTTTAGTTTTGGAATTTTCTTTATTTAAGATGTTAAAACTGCAGGTAACTGAAATCATGGTTGGGGAAACTATGGTTGAAGGGGGAACACAGTACCTGTACTTCATTAATAACAAGGACTATGATGAATTCAATCACCCAGGAGTGAAAATTTAAAAACAGTAGGATGTGTATCAAGCAATTATCAAATTAGACATCTAATTATCATTAGACATGCCTTTCATACTGTGAATATGTTAATGTTTTGGTATTTAAATGTTTCAACATTTTTTGTTGTGGAAAAAAGTTCAACATATTTGGCTTGACTTTCCAGGGGTAAAGCACACAAAGGAGCTTAAAGGAATCCATATTCATAGTTGAAAATGGCATTTAAAGTCTCTGTAATTCTCTAACTAGGCAGGAATCTATCAAAAGTTAAGAATCCAACATATGTTTGCAATAGTCTACATTAACAGATCACCAATTCATTTTCCTAATCCTGTTACCCAATAAAGTGTGGCACAGCTGATACCTGCAACACCACGTTTAATGTAGAAACCAACACTGGGTAAGATACCAGCTTATAGAGCACACTGAATAACACACAAACAACACTCAATCACATTTCTAAAACTATTTTCAGCTTGTTGGAGAAAACAAAAATATCAATTATTATATGAGGTTTTAAGCCACCAGAAAAAAAAAACAATTTCTTTCAAAACAACTACTCACAGGATCTTTAATGGGCCAGTTAGGGAATTTCAGAGTATCACAAAGATGTTTGAGGTAGTAAATATTACAGAACAGTTCATTTGCAAGCTGAGGATAGTTAATAGAAGGAATTGGACAATACTGATAAAGTGCTCGGGTGTTGCTTTGAAGACGAGGTGAGAAATCAGCAAGATGTGCAGCTATCTTCTCAATCATCAACCGCCTGAAAAAAATAAGGGGAAAAAGAAAAGAGATTGTGAAGATTCATAGCCTAAGTGGAAAAAAGTAAAGGTTTTGTTCATCGTGTGTACATAATAAGAAGTCTAGTTTTTTTTTTTTCCTATGACACAACTCTGACTTTTTTTAATATCCAATACAGTTCAGAGGCTGTCATCCATACTGTGCATGTTGCATAAAACAGCAAAGAAATAACAAATTTGAGGAAACTGAACAATTAAAAGGAAGAATATACTCAGCATCTGTCACAGGTATCAAGGCACTGTAGCACCACTGCTACGCCTTTGCAGAAGAGCGTTCTTATAAGTTAATCTTGGTCACTATCAGACTTTTGCCATCTCAAATGAAAATATCAATTATTCCTTGTTACTAAAGGAATTAAGTTAAACAGGGTATCACTTATAGTACCAGTTAAAATTATGTGTTAATGAAAAGAAATTTCTGTGACTGCCATGGAGCATCCGTTTAAACAACAATGATTCATGTAACATAGGACCACTAGGAAAAAAAACAGTAAGTACAGTGGAACCTCGGTTTGCGAGTAACTTGGTTTACGAGTGTTTTGCAAGACGAGCTAAATTTTTTTATAAATTTTGACTTGATAAACGAACGTCTTACAATACGAGTAGTATGTATACACTTTGTCTGCTGAGCGTCATGTAATCACAACTGAGCTGATGGTTCTTCTCTCTCTCTCTCTCTCTGCTGCAGGATTGTGGGCAAAATTCTCCTATTCTCCGTCTGAGTCTGCGTGCCTCACTCATATAGTCAACATCCGTACAAGCGTATACAGTAATCCCTCCTCGATCGCGGGGGTTGTGTTCCAGAACCCCCTGCGATAGATGAAAATCCGCGAAGTAGAAACCATATGTTTGTATGGTTATTTTTATATATTTTAAGCCCTAATAAACTCTCCCACACTGTTAACATTATTAGAGCCCTCTAGACATGAAATAACAACCTTTAGTCAAAAGTTTAAACTGTGCTCCATGACAAGACAGAGATGACAGTTCTTTCTCACAATTAAAAGAATGCAAACATATCTTCCACTTCAAAGAATGCATGTCAGGAGCAGAGAATGTCAGAGAGAGAGAGCGCGCGACAGAAAAGCAAACAATCAAAAAATCAATACGTGCTTTTGGGCTTTTAAGTATGCCGAAGCACTGTGATAAAGCTGCATTTTTTAGAGGAGCGTCCGTATCTTCTAAGCAAACAGACCCTCTGCTCACACCGCCTCTGTCAGGCGCAGAGAATGTCAGAGAGGGTGAGAGACAGCGAGAAAAGCAAACAATCAAGCACCGCGCAGGAAGCATATCTTATATCATTGAGGAGTTTTAGTTAATATGTCATACATACTCTGATTGGGTAGCTTTTAAGCCATCTGCCAATAGCGTCCCTTGTATGAAATCAACTGGGCAAACAAACTGAGGAAGCATGTACCATAAATTAAAAGACCCATTGTCCGCAGAAATCCGCGAACCAGCGAAAAATCAGTGATAAATATTTAGATATGCTTACATTTAAAATCTGCAATAGAGTGAAGCCGCGAAAGTCGAAGCACGATATAGCGAGGGATTACTGTACTGTTTACTAAGCATTGTGACTGTGTGTGTGCTGTGACGTGCGAGTCCCCGTCTTGCACCACCAGCTTTATTCAGCTTGAAACAGCAACAGCGCAGTTATTAATTGTAGTGGGATCTGCCACTCTCCTATACACAGAAACAGCAGTCAGACAGGGTCGTGGCCAAGCAGTACTGTGCCCTGTGCATTTATAATGTTCCTTGTATCACCCATCGACGGCTGGCGCTTATAGCATGTCCGCAATCTTTTTGGATTCGCTTTTACGACGAACTGCTACATTGCTGGGAGACTGTGATTGCTTTGGGATGTTCTTCCGCATGTCGTCCCATTGAGTGGAATCCCACAAGAGTTTAGAAACTCACTCACACCAGCCATGATTCTTTTCAAAGGTAAAGTGCAGGTTAATTTGTTTTATGTATTTTTACTTTATATTTTGTATTAATCATTTTTATATGAATAGTTTTGGGTTGTGGAACGAATTATCTGAGTTTCCATTATTTCTTATGGGGAAATTCACTTTGATATATGAGTGCTTTGGACTGTGAGCACGTTTCCGGAACAAATTATGCTCGCAAACCGAGGTTCCACTGTATTTATAGCCAGACTTTACTGAAGAAACTAAACACAAGAGACAAATACACCTACTGACTAGTTTAAGTCAATTAATTTAGAGGACATCTCCAACAAAATTAATAAATAAACAACAGTGATAACAGAATGCAATAATGTATTAGTAGGCTACATTAAATACATGCTGTTTAACATTACACTGCAATACTATATAGCTAAAAATGTAGCCCAAACAGGGTTATGTAGAATCCAATTCAAATGATGTAAAAATGGCATTGATTAATGACCAATTGTTGGCTGCCTTAATAGAAAGTAGGTCTGGAACTCTACTTAAAAGGAATATTTTATGTCAGTGAAATTATAATGTGTAAATAATGCAGCTGTGTTTTAAGGGCAACATACTGTAAATAATGAGTACATATTTGTTCATTCTATTCTTACAGAGTGATACTTACAGTGCATCCGGAAAGTATTCACCGCGCATCACTTTTTCCACATTTTGTTATGTTACAGCTTTATTCCAAAATGGATTAAATTCATTTTTTTCCTCAGAATTCTACACACAACACCCCATAATGACAACGTTAAAAAAAGTTTACTTTTTAAGATTTTTGCAAATGTATTAAAAATAAAAAAATTGAGAAAGCACATGTACAGAAGTATTCACAGCATTTGCCATGAAGTGCAAAATTGAGCTCAGGTGCATCCTGTTTCCCCTGATCATTCTTGAGATGTTTCTGCAGCTTAATTGGAGTCCACCTGTGGTAAATTCAGTTGGTTGGACATGATTTGGAAAGGCACACACCTGTCTATATAAGGTCCCACAGTTGACAGTTCATGTCAGAGCACAAACCAAGCATGAAGTCAAAGGAATTGCCTGTAGACCTCCGAGACAGGACTGTCTCAAGGCACAAACCTGGGGAAGGTTACAGAAAAATTTCTGCTGCTTTGAGGTCCCAATGAGCACAGTGGCCTCCATCATCTGTAAGTGGAAGAAGTTCGAAACCACCAGGACTCTTCCTAGAGCTGGCCGGCCATCTAAACTGAGCGATCGGGAGAGAAGGGCCTTAGTCAGGGAGGTGACCAAGAACCCGATGGTCACTCTGTCAGAGCTCCAGTGGTCCTCTGTGGAGAGAGGAGAACCTTCCAGAAGGACAACCATCTCTGCAGCAATCCACCAATCAGGCCTGTATGGAAGACTGGCCAGACTCCTTAGTAAAAGGCACATGGCAGCCAACCTGGAGTTTGCCAAAAGGCACCTGAAGGACTCTCATACCATTCCTACAGTGAAGCATGGTGGTGGCAGCATCATGCTGTGGGGATGTTTTCAGTGGCAGGAACTGGGAGACTAGTCAGAATAAATGAAAAGATGACTGCAGCAATGTACAGAGACATCCTGGATGAAAACCTGCTCCAGAGCGCTCTTGACCTCAGACTGGGGCGACGGTTCATCTTTCAGCAGGACAACGACCCTAAGCACGCAGCCAAGATATCAAAGGAGTGGCATCAGGACAACTCTGTGAATGTCCTTGAGTGGCCCAGCCAGAGCCCAGACTTGAATCTGATTGAACATCTCTGGAGAGATCTTAAAATGGCTGTGCACTGACGCTTCCCATCCAACCTGATGGAGCTTGAGAGGTGCTGCAAAGAGGAATGGGCGAAACTGGCCAAGGATAGGTGTGCCAAGCTTGTGGCATCATGTTCAAAAAGACGAGGCTGTAATTGGTGTCAAGGGTGCACCGACAAAGTATTGAGCAAAGGCTGTGAATACTTATGTACATGTGATTTCTCAGTTTTTTTATTTTTAATAAATTTGCAAAAATCTCAAGTAAACTTTTTTCACGTTGTCATTATGGAGTGTTGTGTGTAGAATTCTGAGGAAAAAATGAATTTAATCCATTTTGGAATAAGGCTGTAACATAACAAAATGTGGAAAAAGTGATACGCTGTGAATACTTACCGGATGCACTGTATATAACTCGTTTCCACTGACTTTTTTTTTTTGTTTTAATTGTTGCTGGCCAAAAAGCAACTTGTACGTGTGTCTCTACTGGAATTTTACTAACTTGTATTGGTGTTTTGTTTAGTCATCTGGAGTGTCTGTTGGGTGAAGAAAATATGATAATACACAAAATATATAATTTGAAGTGACCTCATTTAAGGTGACTGTAACTGTTTAAACCGTACGAACAGCATGCTGTACTGAGATATCTCAATGAAAGGTTTCTTTCCTGACCAATTTCTGTACAGAATAGGTCTGCAAAAATTTCAACAAAATTGCGAATATTGGGAGCCAAGTTGTCACATGCAGATGGAAAGACAGGCAGGGAAGACAGTCAAACATGGTGGCGGCAGTAGGTGACTTTCTCATTATATCCAAACACACTTAAAAACAGTTGAAGATATTAACGTCAGCACTGGCAAAAATTACAATGCACTCATAAGCTAAAGGGGTAAAATACCCATTTATGTAATGCCAACACTATTAAAAAAAAAAACAAGAACATTAGAGTATGTCAGCTTAATAACTCAAAATTATTATAGGCATTATGTTACTCTTGAACCATGAAAGCTTTACCTCATTTCACTGCTCCAAATTGCTTCTGGTGTATCAAATTCTCCAAGAAAAATCTCAGAAAATCGTTCTGCATCATAATTTTCCAAGTAACAAACCATGGCTTCAGGAAGAATGTTGCCAAGAATGCTTCTTTGTACAATATCTTGACCCTTCGTCTAAAAACAATAACATAAAAAAGTAATAAACACTAGTATGCTGTTATATTATGCCACATTCCACAATACTATTCATATGATTCTGTTCTAACCCCTCGTCAACTTATGGATATGTCCTGCTAAGACTGGGCCTCATAAGATCTTAGGGTGGAGTCATCTAACATGTAAGAATCTTCTTCAGAGGGTGAAAGGAATCATTTGTGAGATTCTGATCAAAGGAGCAGAATTAGAATAATGGGCATATGTCTTTCCCTGTAAAAACCCATTCAAACTCTAAGCAATAAACAGATTGTGGCAAATAATTACTTTGATTTGACTTTTGAACAGTTTAGTTAGTTTATTATTTTTTTCTCTTTGGCACAACTATCTTATCTCTTAGATATATTTTTTGGTCTATGCTTTTGTGTGTGCTTCTCATGTATATGCGTCCCTAGTCTCATAGCCAAGAGATTAATACATATTTTGCAATATTCTTTCATTCAGCATTCATTATCCAAGATGCTTAATCAGTTTAAGTACATTCCGCAGGAGACCAGAGTATATCTGGACAACATTGCCATATTAAATTATTAATGTAACTTGACTTAGCTAATGTAAAGTTACAGTATGTATGTATGTGAAATCAGAAGATAAGGCCTGGAAGTACTCACCGCAACATGTCTCTGTTACTTTGTGTTTTATATTTCTAATTAATTTATACCAATTTGCAGAGATCTGTTTTCATTTTGACTTTAAAAAGTCTTTTTCTGTTGATCAGTGCCAAAAAAGCCAAATAAACCCACTGTGATACAGTGTCATATAGCAATGAAATGTGAAAACCTCCAATTGGGTAAATACTTCTGATAAACAATATATACACTTATCAATCACAAGATTAAAACCACTGAAAAGTGAACAGATTAACATTGATTGTTTCATAATAATGGCACCTATCTTAGGGGGGGGAGTATTTTTGGCAGCGAGTGAACAGTAAGATCTTGAAGGTTATATGTTGGAAGCAGAAAAAAATGGAGAAATGGGAGGACTGGAGCAGCTCTGGCATAGGCCAAATTGTGAAGGCTAGATGATTGGATCAGAGCATCTCCAAAGTGTCAAGTCTTGTGGGGTGTTCTCAGTATGCAGTGGCTAGTACCTACCAAAAATGGTCCAAACAAGAACAATCAGTGAACCAGCATCAGGGTCTTGAGCACTCAAGGCTCATTGATGTGTGTGGGGAATGAAGGATGGCTCGTCTAAACAAATCCTACAGAAGAGCTACTGTAGAACAAATGGCTGAAACCCTTAATGTTGGACATGCGAGAAAGGTTACAGAACACACAGTGTAATGCAGCTTGCTTCATATGGGGCTGCATAGCCACAGACCAATCAGACTGCTTATGTTGACCACTGTCCAGTGATGAAAACACCTACAATGAGCATGTGAGCATCAGAACTGGACAATGGAGCAATGGAAGAAGGTGGCCTGCTCTGATTAATCATATTGTCTTTTGGATCATATGGACAATGTGGGTGTGTGTGCATTGTTTACCTTGGAAGGAGATGGTAGCAGGATACACTACGGAAAGAAAGCAAGCTAGAGGAGGTAATGTGATGCTCAGGACAATGTTCTGCTAGGAAACCATGGATCCTGATATTTATGTGGATGTTACTTTGACACATACCACCTACCTAAAGACTGCTGCAGGCCATGCACACACCTTCATGGCAACAATATTCCCTGATGGCAGTGGTCTCCTTCAGCAGGATAATGTGCTCTGCCACACTGCAAAAATTGTTCCGGAATGGTTTTTTGGAACATGAGAAAGTGGTCAACATGTTGACCGTGCCATCAAAATTCCCCAGATCTTTATTCGTTTTAATGTCTGGTGGGATGTGCTGGAAAAACAAGTCAGATCCATGGAGGGTTCACCTCACAACTTATATGACTTAAATGATATGATGCTAATGTCTTAGTGCCAGACACCACAAGACACTTACAGAGGTCTTGTGGAGAACATACCCCGATGAATCAGTGCAGTTTTGGTATATATATATATTTCTATTTCTATACATACACACACACACATACATACACACACGCACACGTGTCTGGCTGATTGAAATGTATTGTTTTGATTTTCCCTAAAAATACTAATAAAAACTGAAGTAGTTTTCTGCCTGGCTACAGTATAATCCTGGAAAGATTTTTCATTTAAAACGTATGCCAACATTTAAAGTGAAAACATATGCTGTATGCCAAGAAATTACAATCAATGAAACTTTATGAGGCAAGATGTTGCTTTTGGGGTAGAGCATTAGGGATGCACTATTAAAATGCAGAGGTAACAGACCATTAGGAATAACAAAGGAATTCAAGTGGCACCTAGTGTAACCTTGGTAATTATAGTACTGAGAAAATGTATGGCAGTTCAAGTGTTTTAAAGGGTTGCATCTTCCATTTTAGCTTCTTCAACACTTGGCAGTGTTTAAAAATCTATAGTTCAGAAGAACTTGTCTGGTGGCTATAGAAAAATAATATTTAAAACTACCAAGAAGGTATTCAGAAATCCAGAAGCTGATGTACTTGAGACTTTAGGGACTGAATATCCAATATGGGATTTAAAAGATCTCACATATAGCACTCTGACTACATTAAATATAGTAAACAAATAAGAAAGACAATTTTAAAAACATACTCACTTCTTCTGACTTAAATGCCTGCTTCAGGTGTGTATATTTCAAAAACCTGTTAGAAAAATAAAACAGTGGTTAAAAATGTATCTGAACAGGCCTTACTCAAGACCTTAGCACTGGAAGTCAGAGCAAGGAGTTGTGGAAGTTGGCTAACTGCAATTTTGAGAGAAGCCAACAATTTTTATGATTAAAAAATGTACAATCGGAAGAGGAAGCTCTGCATCAGAGCTACAGGTTCCAATAAGTTAATAAGGAATCTGTAGCACTTAAGTGAAATCTCAAAAAAAAAATTTTTGGTTTTGGGATCCTGTTGAGACATAAACTAAATATTTTGATAAACTATAAAACATAGTGGATATGCCTTCCTTCTCCTTAAAGGCACTACAGAAATATATCAAGAGTATTCAGTTAAATTCAGTTCATTTTTGTATAGATATCTTCATTGAGTTCATAGGTAAAATACAGTACAATAACACCTTCGCAAATTACTAATTACATACTGCATATATAAAGATACAGATCAGTTTTAACACGCAGGAAAACAAAGCAGTTCCAAACTGACTAACACAGGAACTTAACAATGCATCTCCATTAACGTTATCATTGATGAAAAAAAACTTCAGTCAGCAGTATCGCCGGAGAAAATAATCCAATGAAGGATTCGTGGTCAGTCCAGGAGGGCTAACTGGCGTACACTTCCCCATTCTACAGTAAAAGTCTGTGCTGGGTCACCAAATATGATGAGTGAATCAGTTGAATGCATTCATATGGCTGAAGTCACTGTAGTGGTAGAAAAGTAAGGTTGTGCGGATTAGATGCAATCCACTGGGGAACACTGAAATATTTGCAAAAACATCTTGGTTAACATGTCCTTTCTGTACCTGCGATTTCTCTTTAGGATCATATCAATTGCATGAAATGCAGAAACAGTGCCTCAGGACTGGCACAGTGGGGAGGAGGGAGGTACCTATCGGTTATATGCAGAAAAAAAACAGTGTATTCCAGTTACTGAGCAATTACAATATGCAGTGGTATAGTTGCTCTCTGTCTGAAAATAGAAACTCGGGTGTTCAATACAAATTCCATCCTTGGTGTGAAAAGCAGATCGACTTTATTCTCGCACAAACAGTTGAGTGGTTATGGAAAATTTGCTAGTCCTATCTATGCTTGCTCTGTAAACCTGGGAAAGCATCATTATCTTGTATCATTTGGTTTCTACTGTATGGCACTATAAAAATAAGAGGCAGTGTGATAGATGTATCGTTCACTCACAGTACTTGTGGAGAGTTTACATATTTAACATCAAGCCAAGACAGTTTTGCCCCTTTGCCGGTTTGTGATTTAAAAAGAAACATAAGGGTGCATTCCTGGATGTCTGCAGAAGATATTGTCCTCTTCGTTTCATCACACTGTGACCTCTCCTGTGTATTGGAGTATTTAGCAGCCGATTACAAAGTGGCAGAAATGTGAACTGCCACATAAAAATTAGACACCATGGTAATCTGAAATTGAGTGGTTGCTAGGGGTATGCTGGTATGTTTTTTATCATAGTGGAAAAACAAACAAAAAAAAAAAAAACAATAGAGTTGGTAGACAGTTGTACTGCCGTTGGCCAGGTTATGTGTTTATGGTATCATTCTTTTTTATGCAAACAAAGATTGGATTTTATTATTTAAACATACACGTCACTGCATACAGCTGTCTATGAATAGCCAAAAAAAAAAGTCTACAGATTGCAAACCATATAACAATTTACAATACAATAAAACACTACTTTGTGTGCGTGTGTCTGTGTATCCAGTTCCTCTGAGCAATCTGATCTAATTTCCTATTTAATAAAATGGTAGTGTGTGCGTGTGTATCCGTTTCTTCCAAGCAATCTGATTGGTGTCAGATCTGATTTTTGTTTTCAATCTACCAAAGAACAAGTCCTCTGTTGTAACCAGTTTTTCCTGCTTACAAATGCTTTTAATGGCAATGCAGATGAAGTAAGAGGGTACACTTCTTTTGAGTACATCAAGAAACTTCTTTCTGGGAGGACAGTAACCTGTCAAAACACAGCAGATGTGCTGTTGTGCTTTCCTTGTATTTGAATAAAATTCTCCCAAGCAAAAATAAACAAACATTAATGATTTGGAAAGCTTGTAGAGTATGGTAACAACTTTGTTGGTTTCAGCTGGTTCATTCAGGGTATGTCCAAGATGTTTATGGGTTGCTTAATGTTGTAGTGTTTCTTACACACTACAACATTATACTCTTGCTCACTATTGAAACCATAGTAATCACTACTACCTAATTACATTACCAATGCTTAGATTCATTGCTTAAAATTTTATTTTCCATCTAGTCAAGCATAATGTTAACTACTGAAGACAATATTTCAAGTCAAGCTTTCTTACTATATAACAAGGAAACAAAAACTATTTTTTAATTTCTCATTAATTCTGGGACATAAAAACAAGAATTATTATATTACTAATAAATTAAAGCTATTTATTCAGTATAGTATTTTGCTTCCAAGAATAATAATTAATCTACAAAAATCAACCCTGTCATTTGAGAGTGCACTCAGTGTTTGTATTTATTTATATTTGAGTTCAAAATAAATGTTTACATAGTAAATACTACAGTATATGTAAAACGTTCTGACAAGGAAGATAGTTTTGGGTTACTGACATTTGGTAATGCATACAGTATTTTAACGGCAGTACTCTATCGTTACTTTTCTAAAATAACAGGTCTTAAATGCAGTAATGTTTATTTTGTTAATTATCTGTCATACCTTGCTATAGGAAGTACATTTGATCCTGTATACATCATAATAAAGAAGAAGATGCCACTGAGGTACAGTCGAGGCAACTGAGGGTTATCTTGCATAATAAGATACAACAAATTGGCCACTTTCTCCACCAAGATAGGGTCAAATGTCAGCAAAAGCTGCCAAAGAAAATAAACAAAAAAGAAAAAAAGAAACATAAAAGATATTTGAAAGCTATCTGTAATTTTGCATAGAAACAATGAGAAATGGGAAAACATGAACAGTTCAGAATTTTATTATAAAAATTATTTTATTATTAAGTATTAGTCACAGAATGGATTAAATTCAATTTTTTCCTCAGAATTCTACACACAACACCCCATAATGACAATGTGAAAAAAGTTTACTTGAGATTTTTGCAATTTATTAAAAATAAAAAAAAATGAGAAAGCCCATGTACACAGCCTTTGCCATGAGGCTCAAAATTGAGCTGATGTGCATCCTGTTTCCCTGGATCATCCTTGAAATGTTTCTGCAGCTTAATTGGAGTCCACCTGTGGTAAATTCAGTTGATTGGACATGATTTGGAAAGGCACACACCTGTTTATATAAGGTCCCACAGTTGACAGTTCATGACAGAGCACAAACCATGAAGTCAAAGGAATTGTCTGTAGACCTCCGAGACAGGATTGTCTCGAGGCACAAATCTGGGGAAGGTTACAGAAAAATTTCTGCTGCTTTGAAGGTGCCAATGAGTGCAGTGGCCTCCATCATCCGTAAGTGGAAGAAGTTTGAAACCACCAGGACTCTTCCTAGAGCTGGCCGGCCATCTAAACTGAGCGATCGGGGGAGAAGGGCCTTAGTCAGGGAGGTGACCAAGAACCGATGGTCACTCTGTCAGAGCTCCAGAGGTCCTCTGTGGAGAGAGAAGAACCTCCCAGAAGGACAACCATCTCTGCAGCAATCCACCAATGAGGCCTGTATGGTAGAGTGGCCAGACGGAAGCCACTCCTTAGTAAAAGGCACATGGCAGGCCACCTGGAGTTTGCCAAATGGCACCTGAAGGAAAGATTGAACTCTTTGGTGTGAATGCCAGGCATCACGTTTGGAGGAAACCAGGCACCGTTAATCACCAGGCCAATACCATCCCCACCGTGAAGCATGGTGGAGGCAGCATCATGCTGTGGGGATGTTTTTCAGCGGCAGGAACTGGGAGACTAGTCAGGAGAAAGGAAAAGATGACTGCAGCAATGTACAAATACATCCTGGATGAAAACCTGCTCCAGAGCGCTATTGACCTCAGACTGGGGCGACGGTTCATCATTCAGCAGGACAACGACTCTAAGCACGCAGCCAAGATATCAAAGGAGTGGCTTCAGGACAACTCTGTGAATGTCCTTGAGTGGCCCAGCCAGAGCCCAGACTTGAATATGATTGAACATCTCTGGAGAAATCTTAAACTGGCTGTGCACCAACGCTTCCCATCCAACCTGATGGAGCTTGATAGGTGCTGCAAAGAGGAATGGGTGAAACTGGCCAAGGATAGGTGTGCCAAGCTTGTGGCATCATATTCAAAAAAAAATTGAGGCTGTAATTGCTGCCAAAGGTGCATCGACAAAGTACTGAGCAAAGGCTGTGAATACTTATGTACATGTGATTTCTCAGTTCTTTAATTTTTAATAAATTTGCAAAAACCTCAAGTAAACTTTTTTCACGTTGTCATTAAGGAGTGTTGTGTGTAGAATTCTGAGGAAAAAAATGAATTTAATCCATTTTGGAATAAGGCTGTAACATAACAAAATGTGGAAAAAGTGATGCGCTGTGAATACTTACCGGATGCACTGTATATATATATATATATATATATATATATATATATATATATATATATATATATATATATTACAGTAAAACTGCAAAAGAAATTTTGCATGCACACAATAAATGATAGCATATGAACCATATCTGTGTATTTTTTCAGTTTTAAATAATCAAATTATTACATCAACCATATGTTTAAAGAAATAGATTATTCAAGAGCTCACTTTTAACACTTTCTGAACTCTGAATCTGATAATGCATTGGTTGTCTTAACTGCATTTTATCACACATGTCCTCTCGTATCTCTATATTCAATAAAATTAAGAAGGTTATGTCTTTAATATGAAAGAGAAACTCCTTCATATTTCTGTGAACACACATTACATACACTTCTGAAAGAAGTACAAAATAACTACAACAGGTTCAAAATGTTGCTAAGGTAATCTTCATTCTAGTCAAACACAATAATCACATTAGCCCACAGCTGTCCAAATATAATAGCTTTTCAAATCATGTTAGAATCATTTTGATATCTATGCTACATTAGCTTATCATTGTATACCAGTAATCAGCAAGGCATTTTTACCTTGTTGAGTACATACAGTTAAAAGTAGTGACTTCAACCTCACCTAAGTATTTTTTTCCTGGTGCTTTATAGCCTCACCAAAAACCTCTCTTCGTTGCTTTAAAAAACAATTAATTCTGATGACTATGCTTTACCTGAACAATATGAGGAAGACATGTACTCTCTGTGAGAAGCCTTTTAACCCTGGGAAGAGGTCTGATGATGGCATTATCCTGATCCCTGAATAAAAAAAGGTAAATAATTCAGAAGACCTTCACCACTCATAACAGTATAAGCTTTCCTCTAATGTGAAAATGTTATTCATTGCTACTGTGTGTTTTTACAAGCAGTTCATAAAACATGAACATTCAAAAATGGACTCCAGATAACATCAGATAACCTGTTAACATCTAATTGAAAACTGAAAAAAAAAACTGTCTCTCAAAAGAAAATAATATATATATATATATATATATATATATATATATATATAAACACATACATATGCATATACACACACACACAGAGTACACATCTATATCTGAATGTGAAACTTTACAAGTAACTATGGGCTGACCAAAATATTTAACTCGTGTAATAGATAATAACATGCTGAAATTACCAAAAGGATTGACAACACAGTTCTATTATAGAGCCTTGCACCACTTTTAAACTATGAAATATAAAAACTGAAATTTGATAAATACCTTAGAAATTGCTGAAAAGGTGCTATTAACATACAAGAACATTAACATTCTTATTAGTTTAACATCATTACACCAGGCTTTAAAAGACAGAAACATACAAAGAAAAGATCTTCATACCTTTCATGAAACATGGCAGTGGGACTGCTGATTTGTACCTATCATGAAGCTACTGGCCCTGAGGCCTTTCTTAAATTTCAACAGAAATTATATATATTTTTATATGTTACTTGTACAAATTAATTTGTAATATTGTCCAAGAAAAATTTGTAATCTCATGTTTATGAAGAAACTATATCCATGAAAAAATTCACATTGCTCATGTCGTATAATACATGTCAGGTTAGCATGAGTCCTGTCTTCAACTTAAAAGCAGAATCCCGTGTGAATAAGCTTCCCGTTTGTGGACTACTTTAATTTTCTAGAGATATTTATTTAACAATGTCTTCATAAAAAATACATCCATATTGCACATTGTAGGCACACGACTTGAATACTTGATGTGTGGATTATGCAGGTGGGACCTGTTCTATTAGAAGTTATATCCTTTCTCCATGCAAGCATGGGGTTAAAAATTTTTTTTAAAAGTACATGGAGGAGATAAGTAACAAAAATATATATAATTTTTGGGTGGGGTACCTTTAAACAATTCAAATAAAAAAATAAAAACTTTCCTAAAAGTAACATCCTAGCAAAAGCCTTCTCCATCTCTGGGTTTAATCCCAAGTGAAAAACATGTAATCATAATAAATGATCACAATTCATAAATGAAGACCAAACGGCATGAAAAAATCTTGAAAATTTCTGCATCAAAGTGCAGCATGAATATAACCTCCAGATTTGTAATGATTAAAAAGAAAAGTTGCTCATATGTAATTTACATTACATTTACTTATTTGGCTGATGCCTTTATCCAAGGTGACTTGCAACATTTATGAGACAATTGGTTACATTTCTTTTGGTTTTCCAACTAGAGCACAGGCAGGTCAAGTGACTTGCTCATATGTCACACAGTTTCAGAAGCAGGATTTGAAACCACAACCTCAGGGTTTGAAGTCCAAAGCCTTAACCATTACACCATGCTGCCTCATTCTTAAAACGTAATTATCAGAACACAAAACATTAACCAAAATCCATAGTCAATATGACCTGAAGGCCAAAATCCTGCCTGTCTTGAGCATAAATACTATCATCAAAATGAAACATTACCATGTTATGAGTGATTATAATATTAAAAATTGAATAGGAAAAAACCTGTATTATAAAATTTGTCCCTTTTTTTTACTAAAGCTAGCTTATAATGTCATGAGTGTCTCCAGAAAGTTTTCTTTGGTTTTTGAGTCATTGCTGAGCTATCATTACATATAGGAGGCATTACATGGTTTCCTATCACTAATGGGCCTTTTTCATAGAAGCCATATTGACATGAAATAGGATGGCAGGTGTAATTAATGACATTAATTAAGGTTCCAGTTATGAAACTGAACAGAAGCTTCATTAGCGACACCTGTGCTTGCCATACTATTTCATGTCAAAATGGCAGCTGTGAAAAAAGCCCATTCCAATGCGGATAATAAATGCCAATGCTCTGCGCTACATTAATAAGAGGAGTGCCAGGTGTGCAGACTTGTTATGTGTAATCAATCAATAGCAGATGCTGCCAATTACATGGTGGAGATAAAAGCATTGTATTTGCTGTAGCAGCATACATTTTCATAGTGTCTTCAGTAGAGAAGTTGTTTAGACTCAATCAGAAATCTTGTAGTGACCATTTCAAATGTCATCTCAAGAAGATAACCTTCTTTAAGAGATGTGACTGAGACAGCAATACAGGATCACCCAAGTCTCAATTTAAGGTCAGATCAGTACATCTGCAGAAACTCACCCCTGAGAACAAACACATCTGTCAGTCTGACTCTCCCAGTAGCAACAAGCAGACCCTCCCCATCCCAAACCTATGGTTGGTCCCTCAACATCTGGAGATGAAAGTACATGGCTAGGATGTGTTGAAGAAACTATGCCCAACACTGGAGAGTTGAGACTGAACTTTTTACATCCTCATTGACCACCTCCATCCTTATTCATGCCCATGCTGTCCTGAAACACAGTGTATTAATTGTTTATGTTCTGACATTTCTACCTTACCATTCTAATAGTACAGCTTGTACATAACATATTCTTAATTCCACCAAAGTTGAATTTATTTCCCCAGTATAGTGATTTAAGGGCCCATCTAGTTTCAGTTTAGTTTTTAGGCTTGATGTATATTTTCTGAAAACACAATAAAAGAGTGCATAATCTCAAATGTGATTTACTTAATCCAATGCCCTTTTTAGCAGAGCTGTCTTTCAAGAACTCAAAAGTGTGAACTAAAGAGAAAAACTAAAAATATTTTGACTTTAACATTAACTCTATTTTTAGTTACCTTGGCATTATTGTCTTTTTTTATTCATTTTAACTGTAATTTTTATTTTAATTAAAATTACATTTTCACTTCTAGTTCTGACTTTAGTCTTAGTTTTCATGAACCCTAATAACCTTGCACCATTCACTGACCACAAACTGCTATTTTACAGCATTGCAAGGAATTGTAGTTTTGATGCACATTTCAGATAAGTAATGATAGCTCAGCAACGACTGAAAAACCAAAGAAAATTTTCTGGAGATGTGCATGACATTAAAAGCTAGCTTTAATAAAAAATTGACCAATTTTACAATATAGTTTTTTTCGCTATTCAATTTTTAATATTATAATCACTCAAGGTAATTATTCATTTTGGGGATTCCATAGTATTTACACAAAATATAGAGTTGGAAAAGAGCTTTAAAAAAATATATGAACCAATTCTGTGCAACTTATATTTATGAAGATAGAGACAGTCAAAGTCATAACATAGCCCCCCCCAAATAATTTTACGTTTTGTTAGCTTATATCTCCTTTAAATTGATCCAAGACTAACAATTTCAGTTTCATGGTTTACTCATATCACTAAATCAGCTTGCCAAGTTTCTCTAAAATCTGTGATGATGAGGTTCAAAAGTGTGATGATTTGACATGCTATTGCCCATACAATACGATCTGACCCACAGCCAAAATGGAGCCATAAGTCAGCACATAGCCACAGATACTTTAACATTACATTATACTGCTTTATTTAAGGGAATTCATAAATCGTATGAAATAGTGATATGATGCATTGGTTCAGCACTTAGTTCCATCGCCATAGAGACTTTGTATTGAGCTCTGTCAACCTACCTAAAAAAACAAGATAAAGTAATAGAACAATATAGTGGTCAATACACAGTTCTTTAAGCTGATGCTACAGTGGTATGCTGTGGGCTTGAGAATGGTAAAGTTACTTTGCTGAAATCCTACACTTATCATTCAGTTCACATCTAGTATACAGATTAGAGCATGTACCTGTACCTACAGCAGCTACAACACACTACGTTCATTTTATGCCACATACGGTCTGTTCTTTAAGAATAGATAATTGAAAAGAGATACATCACATATTTACCTTACAATAAAGCTTAAAATACATATTAAGACTTTTCAAGCAGTTATGTAAAAGTGATCAACACAGAGAGACACACAAAATAAACACATGGCAGGTTAACTGTTTCTGTGGTATACCTGCTTGGAAAATATGAGCACATAGTGATAAGCATGTTTAGAATTAGGGTTGCTAGGTCAGTTTCATTCAAAACAGCTTGTCCACTGGCCAGTAGACACCACTTTAACTGGGGGATTGTTTGCAATGGTCTCCAGCCATCCATGCCTTGGGCCCAGCATCGTGTTTTTGTAGACAGTACTCCAGCATTCCAAAAGCCTTGCATCTAAACAGGGACCAAATCCTGATATTAATAAATCAATAAAATAAATGCAACATTTTAATAATTAAGACAAAACAATCCATGTATTCTTTGCTATTAGATCCGCAAAAACATTGTATTTTTCTAACTTCATCTCCAAGCTCCTTTCAAAGTTCTAAAACATCTGCTTCAACTTGATCACTTTCTCTTAGCTTGTTTATTGCTAGATTCATTTCAGCTAGTACTATTTCTGGTGCTTGTTTGTCAATCACAGAAGTTTCATTTCTTTTTCCTAGTCAAAGTTGTTTATTCTAGGTGTACCACTCTTACCAGCCTTCTAACAAGTCTTACTTTGCTCAGTTTAGGATAATATGTTGTGAATTGCCTTCTGCTTTTTAAGTTTAAACTTTTTATTACTATTCTTTCTTCATTTCCTCCATTATACAAAACCTCTAACTAATCAATAAACACAATGACTAACCCATGTACTTTCACCTGTATGCAATTCCCGTTTATCCTAATATTTCCATAACCTTAAATATTATTTAAATGCATGAGGTATAAAGGGTATCCCTAGTAATTGTTCTTTGAGCTTAAAGTTAGGAGGAAAAGATCTGAAAAGGTAGGCAGGTATTAAATTCACAGTGTGAAAAGGATAGCTATTACAAAATGAGTGGGACAGTAATGTGTTGCATCAGATATTTTGTATGGAAAGTGGGCTAGTCACCCCACGTAGACTAGAGTCTACGTAATGCAGCTAGGTTTTCTCTTCATTTGGTATGCTTTGTTATCAATTTTTAAAAATCTGTTTGGTGAAATAGAACACTGTGTTGTATGTTAGTTTGTGTGATACGCAATATAACAAAACACTGACTTGATTTCTTGGCTGTTTATAATTGACACTTTCAGTAATCAATCAATGGCAAGTGTTATCCTTTCATAACACCTCCCACGATTACTTCCACAAATGCTGCTTGGCCTCAACATGCTCAAACTGACCCTTCTCATTTCTCAAGCAACACCATTTACAGTTCAGGCTTATTTGTTGCTACTGCTCTTCTACTATAGTTTCTGATTCTAATGTACAATGTCTTGCACTGATTTAGTGAAATGATAACCTTAGAGGACTTGTTTAGTCTTCTATTAAATACTATATTCACTGCTCCTTGCAGATTCAGTTAAAAGAAATAGTGATATTAAAAAAAAATATATATATATATATATATATATATATACAGTTTACATACAGTATATATATATATATATCTATATATATATATATATATATATATATATCTATATATATATATATATACATATATATATATACAGTATATATATAGTCAAGTGTCACCCATGGATAAAGCACTACTCAAACACACATGCACACACACTGACCTGCATCTGTGCATTTGTAATCAGAATTTAACCTAACTTACACATCTCTGTAGATGTGACAGGAAACCAGAGTTCCTAAAAAACAGTCAATGCAGACAAAGGTAGAATGTATAATTTCCCAAGGGCAAGGATTGAGTGAAAGAGTGGAAGATTTAGACTCAGGATACTGGATATGTGTCACTGTGCTGGCTATACTGTATATGCCAAATATTCTTCAAAGCTATACTATTATTTGTGTTAATCGGCTAGCCATGCTATGAACAACTGACTGAAAAAATCACTTGCCTCTTTATTGTAGAATTTGCTATTTGAGCAAGAATAGCTTACCCTATTGAGCATATTTATGCGCAACAAAACTTTCACAGTACTTTTGTACTTGTTTTAACAATACTCTCAATCTTTAAAGAGGGTTTTAAATACCCTATTTTCAGAAAGAATTAATGTAGAGTGAGCTGACTGCTTCCATGATTTCAATGTGTTTGAGAACTCTAGAAACCCTGCCAGATATTACCATACAATATGTATGATAATACTCTATGAGTCCTAGTCAAAAACTATAAGAAAGGGGAAAATTCTAAGCTGGCATCACAGATGAAAATCCATCAATTCTGCATTACCATACCTCCTCAAAACTAAATGGGCCTCTTCGCTCTTTATCTGCATTGCCAAAATACCATTCTTTCTCACTCTCTCTCTTCATGTCTGGGGATGCTTCAATGACATTACTCTGTTGGGAGAAAAAAAAGAAAAATATTTAATAAATCTAATAAAGATATTTAATAATAAAGGAAATGTTTTGCATCCTGGTTTAATAAAAAAATCTGTTTACATATTCCACTCTGATAAATACTTTAAGGACAGAAATAGTCTCCTGGGAGGTGACCATTGACTGGAACTAGAAAGAATATTGAGAAATATTTTTTTAATGTTTTTAAAGGTTTTAGAAAATACAACGAAGATAGGAAAGTACAAAAAGTTGCAACTTACTTGTAATGGTACCGTTGCTCTACTTGTATGAAGGTGTGCCAGGGTAAGGAGATCTACAAGAATACGGACTCCATTGGAATCTAAAACATCCTTGACATTTTTCTATGAAATAAGAATAATAGGTAAGAAGCAAAGTATAAGGTTCATCAATTAATTAAAATAAAATAATTAAAACTATAGGTAAACACTTTAATTAATCAGTTTATCTAATGACAGGTGATACCTCCAATTATTTAAACTTTATTAAATGTTTAATATATCTGAAGTAGGAAATAAGTACTCTAAAGTATGAAGTATGCAGTTAGAGTGTTTGAGCCCATACAGGAGCTCTTAGAATTAGGTCTGGAGAGGAAAAAATGCTTTCCTTTTATGTCGCTTTAAACTAACAATGTAGTTAGTATGGACTTCACAACACACATACAACAGGGAGGCAGATATAATGGTAAATGGACACAGACATAATAAAAAGACACTTAAATACACAAAAAAGCAAATAATGAAGCCATATTACAAAAAGAATAAGTAAATGATTAAATATTAATGTTAAATTAATAAATGTACCGACAACATGTCCAAACAAATTCTGTAGATGTATATTTCTGTTTACAAGTTAACAATACTGCCTCCAGTTTGGTCAGTAAATTTATATTTAAGTCTCTCAAATGAGTTTATGGACGATAGTACATTTGTGAAAAACTTCACAATTCTTCATTTAGCACTAAGACCTCAAACCCATTTTTGTTACAACAAAAACATGGAAAAGCAATCTGGTTACTAACCTTGTTAAGAATAAGTTTATTTAAGAAAAGGATTAACCTGTCCCTCTCTAGTCGATCAGTGCACTGCAAAAACAAAGAATCAAAAGACATTTTTTTATTAATAAGAATAAAAGTAAATTTACAATCACATACCAGAAAAACTCATTTCAGGGCTGCAGAGGTTAGATCATATCCCTTCAGCAAAAGGAGCAAAGGCAGAAACAAACCTTGGATGAAGTACCAGCACATCATAGCCCAACCATGCACAAATCTGCAGTTATACTCAAACAGGAACAATCTGAAATATCCAATTAGCCTAAACTGAATTCTCTGAGAATGTGTGTGGAAAACTGTAGTATCTAGAGAAAAGCCCCTATAGAATAAGGTGAAAATGTATAAAAAATAACTGGGCGCAATACAAATAACAACCATGCACAATATTCACACCTAGGAAGTTGGATCAGTGAGGCAGTAGCACTAACAACTCCAAAACCATATCTGGTGTCTGGAAAGAAATCAGTTCTTCATTATTACTAGGGTGAACTCAGACTGAGATCATTTTGTTTGTTATAACTGAAATTTTCCAAAAATTTTGCACAATGAATTGAGTTTACTAAATGTGAAATAAGTTTGAGATCAACTTGGAGGCAGAGATATAATTGCTTTTCTTGTCATAAAACAAAGGTTTTTACTAGTGTGTCTCCTGCACCTTACTTGAAAAAGATGTCCCAGTCAGTGTATAAACTTAAGTACTAACAAACGGTATCAAACTGTAGATCTTTGGATAACAAAGGCGATCTCACATCTCATTAAGCAAGAAAGGGAGACTTGTCCCACTCTAAGGATCGGATAGCTTCTATGTTTTATGTGGTGTACTTCTGTGTGTGCAATGTCAGACTGCCCTTCTCCCATCCCCCACACCTATGCATGCCTTGAATTCTGGTCCTGAAGGCAATGCAATGTGATGGTGTGGGTGGGCCCCTTGCTACCTGGTTCTTTGGGGGAGCCTCCTGAACGCGCTACTGCCAATAACGTACCCGAGGGATGAGCGAAACAAATGACGACACAACACACATAGCAAGTGGTAGGTTCAAAAGTGAACCAGTGGTTTTATTACAATAGAACAAAACAGTGTTCAAAACAAAGTGCAGTGCTCAATCCATAATAAATAATCCATAAAAAACAAGTGAATTGTGGAGTTTAAAATCAATCAGTAAAACAAGGTTAAAGTCTCACAGGCAAGGAAACTGTTCTTTAAAAATCTTGGTGCATCCCTTTAACTTGGTGTCTCCTCCCCTTACCCTGATTGGACCCTGCAGGAGAAGAAGACGCCAAAGCGACAGGCACAGCAATCCTTCTTAAACAGTGGATCTAGGTTCCTTGGCTCTAGTGGGTCCTTACTAACCATGGCTCCAGCAGCAAGGCTCACCACCCAAACCACTCCGACTCCCGCTGCCTTCCTGGAATTCCATTGAGAGTCTTCTGCACCACCTGATCACTCCAACTCCCTGAAAGCTCTTTTGTGGCGATCCTCTACTACAGCCCCTGAGCGTTGGCAACCCGTTCCTATGAGGGGCTCTTCTCACGGCTGCCTGCCTCCTCTCTCGCTCGCTCGTTCATTCATTCATTCATGCACCAGCTCATTCTCTTGTTTACCTGCCTGCTTTTCTCTCCTCCTTTAACCCCCTTTCTTCCATCTTTGGTTTCCCTTAATCTTCTGCCTTCTGTCCCATGGAGGCTCTTTTAATTCTAACAGGTGTGAACACCCCGCAAGAATTAATGAGGCACGTGACTGACACACACACACTTGCATGTGCCTTCACAATCAGCCAGGCACCCCCTTCTGTCCTCAGAGTGAAGTTCATTTGCACTTCCACCCATACCCACTTTAACCCTGCACATTCATGGCATAATCATTTATTTAACAATCGAAAACACTTTTCTGTGCCACGGACCAATACCAGACAGACTAGCTTTCTCCCATCCCCCACACATATGCGTGCCTTGAACTCTAGTCTTGAAGGCAATGCAATGTTCTTAGCACACTTTGATTTTGAATAGCATGCAGACATTCTTTTGACAGTGCTTCAGCATGAACACGGAAAGCAGCAAATGAAATCTGAATGAGCTTATAAATACTCTGTTTTGCCAGTTCTAATTTATTTAGGAGAGGTTTTGCACGTTGACGTTGTTTAATTCCATCTACTATTCAAATTTGACTTATGTGAGAAAATTTTACATAACTAAAAAATAATCAAATTTTTTATTGGCCATTATTAAAATATTAATGAAGAAAAAGTATAAAATCCTGTGTTTTATTTTAATAGAAACTGAAAATTAAAGGAAATACTTAAATCTATATAAATTTTACAAAACATCACTAAATGAATCTTCAGCGAGATAGTATAGGTCTCAGAATAAAAAGGAATGGAATGAGGATTTACAGCTGCAACTCAGAAAATGTTGTGACAGTAGGGAAAATGTAAATAAAAACAGAAAGCAGTGATTTCAAAATTCACTTTGAATTGTAATCCGTCACAAACAGTGTAAAAGACAACATATTTAATGCTCAGCCTGGTAAATTTCATTTTTTCGTAAATAAACATCTTTCCTTACCATTGAGGTTCAGCAACATATTCCAAAAATTTTGGGAAAAGGCCATTTAGTGCCTTTTAGTGCAAAAGTTATATTTACATTTACATATTTGGCTGATGCCTTTACCCAAAGCAGCTTGCAACATTTATGATACAATTGGTTACATTTCTTTGTGTTTCCAATAGGAGCACAGGCAGGTCAAGTGGCTTGCTCATGGCCACACAGTGTCAGCAGCGGGATTTGAAGCCACAACCTCAGGGTTTGAAGTCCAAAGAAAACAATATGAGCAGAAACACATGATGTTCAACAGGTAACTGTAATTACGCTTTGGTGTTCAAGCTGTATCCAGGAAAGGCCTAGTCCTTCGGGAGAAAAGATGGGCCAATATTTCCCACAAGTGCAGGACAAAATCATTCAAATGTTTAAAAACAATGTTTCTGTTTCTCAAAGACTGATTGCAAGGGATTTAGGTATTTCATCCTGAACAGTGCATAATATAATTAAAAGACTCAAGGAACCTGGAGAAATTTTGGTGCATAAAAGGCTAGGGATCTCGCCTAAACTGACTGTGACCTCTGATCCCCAGCTCTGTATCATCAAAAAATGATATTATCACATAGACTCAGGAGAAATTTGTCAAACCTTTAGCGAGTTACACAACATATAGTTACTTTCACAAGTGCCCAATTACAACTATACTGTGCAAAAACGGAAGCTGAACGTTAACAGTGTGCAGAAGTTTTGTTGATTTCTCTGGGATGGCCATCACACAGTGGCAACTTATATTGCGCTTAGGACCAAAGCAGAAAAGGACCATCCAGACCGAGACCAGCTACAAGTCCAGAAGCCAGCATCTGTGATGGTATGTGTTTATGTCAGTGTGCTGGGCAAGGCTAACTTGCACTTCTGTGAAGGCACCACCAATTCTGAAAAGTATATGCAGATTTAGAAGCAACATTTGCTCCCTTGAAGATTAAATCTCTTCCATGGACAACTATGCACATTTCAGCAAGACAATGCAAAACCACATTATGTGTGAACTACAAAGGTATACTTGAACCTGAAATGCAAAATGCAAAAATGAACTGCTCATACTGTGGCACACATTAAAACTCTGAAATACCCAATATATTGGTGTCTTTAGTACCTAAAGGTTTAGTAGGTGTTAAGAGAACAACATTACAAAGTGGTAAATACTTTATAGTCCTAACTTTTTTTGGAACAAGTTCCAAATATTAAAATTAAATTAATTTTAAATTATTTTTGAAAAAAAAAAAATGTAATTCATTTGTTGTAACATCAAACTATTGCTATATTGTTTTCAGGTCAAATATCATTTACTATGATTTGCTAATGAATATTTTTATTTGCGTTTTCCATATTGACTTAACTTGGGTTATAATGTAAAAGATTGAAGTTACTTCCTAGAATAGTTTTTACCAGAACCTATACTGTAACACAGCACCATGTTCAAAAAGCGCACTGTGTTTATATGCAGATGTTTTTCTAAAGAAAAATGTGAACTCACCCTGTCCAGCATTCCAACAATATATTTAGTATCAGTGAATGGTCCAATTTCCTCATGGCACTTTCCATACACTATGGCCAAGGCTTGCAAGCATAAACACTTCATGTTCACTTTAGGTGTAAGCAGGAAACGGTGATAAAGTTCATTAAAAAATTCATACCTTGAACAAATAATAAAAAAAACAATTCCATTATTATTAAATTGAAAAAAACATTTCAGATGATATTGCTTTTTTAATATTTAAAGTCTTCCTAAAATTAAAAGTTCTTAAAGTCAGCATTTGGCAGGAATCCTCCTGCACAATATATTATATACCTTTTGAGCTTTGGTTTTCAAAATCTAAATAATACATAATGTTTAGTGGTAAAAAAAAATGTCTCAGGACTACTAGAGACATCTGGAGTAAAATAAACTTTTTATCAGATCATCAAGGGAAATCATAAGTTTTATTATACAAAGACACAGTCCTCAAAACACTTTTAACATAGATTTACAGATCAAAAGAATACCATGAAAAATTTTAAAATGAATGCCTTCATAACTGGAAGAGTTTACTGATATAGAACATACACAGGTTTTAAAACATTCAGGTATTCAGATGCTTTTAGAAAAATATTTGTATTTACAGTATTTCTATATGGTCTATATTCAACCACAAAAAAAATCACTCCTAAATCAAAAGCCCAACAGCAAATTTCCCTTTTTTTTGGCTGCAATCAAGTTTTGAATGCCCCATGGACTTTCTAGCCTAAAATACTTTTAGGTGCGATTTATGACACATGGAGGGACTGTAGGGCAAAAGTTTATTCCGGGTCACTAGGTGAGCTACATTAAATTCTACTTCTGTCAATTGTTTTGCAAAGAAATTAACTACTACCTTCCTGAAAAAAACGGACGAGTTTTTTCCATGGAATAATGAGAACAGAAATGGCTATTATTCTTTTCCTTTTGATCAAAAAATATTATGAATTAATTATATTTTATTCAACACAACTGTTGTTTTAAGTGTGGGCAGTAAGACCCAATGATTATTTCTATTGTCTCTTGGATTCAATGTTTTGTGTTTGAACCCCATGCTTGGAAGTCTGCATGGTTTTTTTTTTTTATAATAGTAATAAAAATAGCTGCTCACTACTCAAAAAGGTAACTGGTGGACCAGGGAATTGAACCGGCAACCTCTTGATTATGAGTCAGCAACTCTTACCACTGCACCACCTAAGCAGTCATGTCATTGACTTACCCTAAGGCAACTTCTTTTTCTTTGGTTCTATTCTTGAATAAAAGCATACTTATTTTGTTATACTTGAACCTTTTGTGAAAGTGTTTATTTCATATTTGGATTTCAGTCTTCACACATTATACACTTCATGTCTACATTTTGTCAATTATTACTAAAGCATACAAAATGTTTCTGTTTTAGCGACATGTTAACATAGATCGTTGTAGACACAGAACACACATGAAATGCATGTATTCCAAGTAATGATATATTATTTACCCTCTACAACTCCAGGCACTCCACTTCAAGATAAACACTGAGCACTGAGAACCTTCTTTGCAAACTGATCTGCGGCAGTGGGCAGGGGAATAGGACAGCAGGCTGCTTGCTGCTTGTGCTGATCGACACATTTACAAAACAAAAGATGCTGACGGAAAAGTGCGGTGGAATTTAAGGCGGGCCTGGATTATGAGTTTTTTTGTAGGCTTCAGTAATTTTAGTGTTAAATAAATAATTTGGCCAACCATACTGAAAAAAGCTACCAGGTTTATTAAGAAATGGACAAAGTCATTTTTATAGTACTACAGCACTCAACTGACAAAGGAAGATAAATAACAAACAAAAATAAACCAAAAGTAAAAATGGTATTGTGTTAACCTTAACTGATTATGGAAGAATCATAAAAATATCAGGCTAACTGGTCCAAATTAAAAGTGAGAAAACTTGGTTAAAAAAAAACCCCAACTTGTTATTTAAAAAAAAAAAAGAATATGACCATCCAACACATCCATTCTGTAAGCCCAGTACTCAGGCAGTCATTCTGAACTGTCAATCCTGCATAACCACATTATAAATGAGAATTCTGACTATAAGAAGACAATCAAGAAAGTACAGTTCTTTAACAATGATACACCATCCAGTTGTACATTCAGGAGGTTGTGACATATAATGTTATTTCATATTTGAGGATTTTTTTAATTAAAATAAAGTGGATATTAAAATGTAATTAATTTGTAAAAAAAAAAAATACATACGATCTTTTTATTGCTCCAGTTTCCTCATTTTCATCTTCTTCAAGAAGAAGACGAAGGTAGTAATCACCAATTTTTATTTCATCTGAAAGGCATTCATACTTAACCTAATTAAGAGAGACATACTCAGTTTCATTAGAGACAAAACACAATATTTTGATTACAAACAACACAACTCAGTCAAGACAAATCTTACTTCAAACTCCTGATGATTCCATGAAATTACATTCACATTGCCCAGTTCTCGGTCAATGTTGAAAGCCCTCATTTCACATTCAAGTGCATCACGCAGTTCTTCCCGTGTTTTGAAGTTCCAAATTAAGTTTGACCTTGCATGATCTTGTTGAAATCTATGATTAAACACATTTTAATCACTTTCATATATTTTCTTTAGACACAATACCCACACATTTAGCTTATTTTAATTATGATATTATATGCATTTTGACATCATTACTGAGTAGATATGCACATAATTACTCAATCAACAAAAAGCCTTGAGAGTTCCATGTTAGCATGTTTCCACTAAGTGAAAAACCTCACTTTTATTTTTAACTTATGGTAAGGCGGCACATGACGCAGTGGGTAGCGCTGCTGCCTCACAGTTAGGAGACCTGGGTTCTCCCCGTGTCTGCGTGGGTTTCCTCCAGGTACTCCGGTTTCCTCCCACAGTCTAATGACATGCAGGTTAGGTGCACTGGCGATCCTAAATTGTCCCTAGTGTGTGTGCGTGTCCTGGCACCCTGCCCGGGGTTTGTTTCCTGCCTTGCACCCTGTGTTGACTGGGATCAGCTCCAGCAGACCCCCGTGACCCTGTAGTTAGGATATAGCGGTTTGGATAATGGATGGATGGATACTTATGGTAAACTAAAGATTGCTATCCTGCTTTCACTGAATAATAATAAAGATCTAATAGGGGTGTTTGGAAATGAGTCATCTTAAATTTATCGAGAATGGGATCAGGTTTGAACCTGTATAATTGCAGACACCTGAATTAGGGCAGAGTGGAGGTCCTGAGACTAACGATCTGCGCTAGTATCTCAAACATTGCCATTAAAGTCATGTGTCATATTTTTTATGTATTTTCTGTTATGTTTACAATTATGTTCTGTCCCTTTAAATGTTCTTATATCCCTTCTGTTTTGTAACTTGAGCCCTATGAGGCAGGACCAACATGAAAACCCCCTTGGTCTGAGCCCTACCTCTGGCTAATTAGGGCAAAACCAAAGGAGAGCATAGCACATTGAAGTCTGTTGGAGTGTTTGTTTGTATTGACTTTTTTTTTTTTTTACTGGTTGTTTGATCTTTTTGCTCTGATTTGCTCATTGGGACTTCCATCATCCTCCTCTTGATGGGCTTTTGATTAAGCCCACTGGGGTGAGGCTTTTTCCAGAAAGGCAAAGGAGACTTAGCCTGGTAACTGAAGCCTTTAGGGGCCCTCAAACCTCATTCTTACTATGGTTTTGACTCCACTTTATGACAATATTTGCTTCATATGCCATTGTGAACGTTATTTACGTTGTATTTTGAAGTACAGTAGATTTATGAATAGCGGAAATACCTAAAGCACACCCTGAATATAAGGTGCAGAAAAGAAGAAAAGACTTGCACAGCTATAATTTTTAAATTTTACATAATCCAAATATATACTATATATATACATCAGTAATTACATTTTTCTCATGTAATCATGCCAGATTATTAATTTTTGAAAAATAAACATTCCTAACATGAATGATAATTGTATCCCACCCACAGCAAACCACAGTTTCTCACCTAGCATTTATTCATTCAGCTCATTTGTGGAACATATGTCACATGCAGTGTTTTTAAAATAGTTTATTTTACCTTACACATTTTATAAGCAAAAGAAAATAAATCCAAATCACAAGGGAGACATAGACTTTAAAACATTATATCCTTAAACTATAGCTTTCTGTGGAACTGTAAGCTGTGACAAAAAACAATCAGTGCATGATTGTATTTCATAATTTGCTCTCCAGATAAATAATTCTGCTTGGGGATGTTGCTTCTTATTTTGTTTAATTTATTCAAATACTTTTTAAATATTAACAATGTCAAAAATAGCAGGAACACAAAACAGAATTTACTTTAAAGAGAACCAAGTACCATTACTAGTGGACACCCACCTTTTTTTCACTAAACTGTTTATGAAAAAAAAAAATCAGAAAACAAACAATATTACCTGGAGAAAAGTCATGAGATAAAGCACAACGCTAAACAAACTACAGGTGAAAAAAACTACTATCACATGTCATGCAGGCTATGCAGTAAATCATTAGAAATTATTTTAATTTGTTTTATACTGTAATGTATTTTTTTCCACAATGAAGCATGTTGTTACATTTTGAATAACTCACAAAAACATCTGTATTAGCACAAAATGACAAAGAGTCTACTACTGCTGTTAAGGCCACTCTTATTAGGCTCAGTAATTCATAATTTCTTTTGAGAAGCACAAGCTTCACTTTGATAAGAAACAGTATTTTTGTTAAACATACCTGTAGTAAAACAGCTCCCAGTTGGCCTCTATTTTAATTCTTTGCCTTCTTTTTCTCAATATTACAGGTTTTTGGTTAATATTCTGTAAAAAGGTAAAGTAATTACAACATACTATTTTAACCATTACAATGGAATATCACATGACTTTGACATACCTACATTCAAAAAATATACTCTACCATCATTTTGCTGCCCTGAAATGGGCAACCATTTATAAAAAGCTTAGTAAATTCTACATGGTATGATTGAAAAGAATGCAAATACTCCGAAAGTCTGAAATGTGCATTTTAATCATCTCTAAATTGTTTGATTTGTAATTTTAATTTGTGGAGCAGAAAGGCAAATCAAAGAAAAATGTGTATTTGTCCCAAGTATTAAAACTGGTTTAAAGCCAATTCTGCTAGAACATGAATGATTAACAGCATATCTGATTTACTACACTATTCATGCACCTTCACTGTTTGTTTAAAAAAGGCAATGTATATGTATCAGCCTGTACTAAGATCTGCCATCAGCCTACTGCCACAAAAAAAAAAAAAAAAAAAGGAGGACGTGGAAATATTAATGTTCAATTTCATATCTTTATAGACACCAAGACAATCAGTTCCTCCTTCACTACTATATTCAGGCTTTATTACTCAACTAATTTGGCATTGTGGAAATCATGCTAAAACACAGCATATCATGGTTATTTATTACACCTAGTAGCATCACTGCCTTAGAAAAACTCAATTCCCACCACCATAGTTGAAGTATATGTCAGTAATGTTTGTAAAACTGCTATTTTAATTTATCTAACATTGCAAAAGTACACTACTGTCTGACTAAGGATGATACTGAAAAACTTGTTTATGGATTTGTCTCTAGATTGTACTGTAACAACTTCTTGGTTAAATTTCCCCAAGTACAGGTGCATCTC
Source organism: Polypterus senegalus (assembly GCF_016835505.1). Lineage (NCBI taxonomy): Eukaryota > Metazoa > Chordata > Cladistia > Polypteriformes > Polypteridae > Polypterus > Polypterus senegalus. The sequence continues at coordinate 146,776,053 of NC_053158.1, forward strand.
AATAAATTAGAATATCACTGAAAAGTAAATTTATTTCAATAATTCAAAAATATATTATATAAATTCATTACACACAGAGTGATATATTTCAAGTATTTATTTCTTTTCATTTTGCTGATCATGGCCTACAGGTAATGAAAACTCAAAATTCAGTATCTCAGAAAATTAGAATATTGTGAAAAACTTCAATATTGTAGATAGACTCATGATGTCACACTCCAATCAGCTAATGAACCCAAAACCTGAGCCTTTAAATGGTCTCTCAGTCTGGTTCAGTAGGTCACATGATCATGGGGAAGACTGCTGACTAAACAGTTGTCCAGAAGACAGTCATTAACACCTTCCACAAGGAGTGGACTGCGGATGGAGTCAGTGCTTCAAAAGCCATCACACACAGACGTATCCAGGACATGGGCTACAACTGTCTCATTCCTTGTGTCAAGCCACTCCTGAACCAGAGACAACGTCAGGCCATGATCAGCAAAATGAAAAGAAATAAACGTTTAAAATATATTACTTTGTGTGTAATGAATCTATATAATATATGAGTTTCACTTTTTGAATTGAATTACTGAAATAAATTAACTTTTCGATGATATTCTAATTTATTGAGATGCATCTGTACATTATGACATTGTTACAGACAGTCCAGAATGTTCTCACTCACACTAGTACTGGCGAACATGTTTCTTTATTGGTTATCTGTCACTTTGCAAAATATATTTTAAAAGTCTGACACACATGCAGTTAAAGTCCACTTACAGTATCTTAAATGCTCAAGATAAAGGAAAGTCACAATATCTGGTTTTTACTTCCAACAGCCTAAATTTTTTTCTGCCCATGAAATGCATGTATGAAACCTACCATGCCACTAATTTCTCCAGCCATTATTGTATATTCTTGTATGATGTTAGGCATAGGCATTTGAAATAAAATAAAAAAATAAGGAATAAGAATAAAAGAAAAAAGACACAGCTTTTATCTTTTATTTATGCTGGCCAGTGAGCAAACTGAAATCATACTGTATAAGTAGGAAAATAAGCTTTTTAAGTGTAATGAATAAATTACATATTTTAAATAAATGTTTATGTAACAATGCTATACGGAATTTATTATAGCAAGTTAACACAATTAAACTAAACTTATTTCTTATACAGATTAAGCATGTAAAACACAAGCAGGTTCTATCACTACTTCTCGATTATACATGTCTCTGTCACTAGTACATAGATGGTTCAAAAAATTCAATAGTATGCCTTGCGCATTATTGTCCATTGTCAAAGCTGGGGAGTAATGATAATACAACTTGCATTGCCATATTATACAAATATTTATAGAACACTTATATTATTGCTAGATTTGGTTCCTTTACATGCTATCAAAAAGCTATCTTTATGCATTTTATCATTTTGATTTTATCATCATATTTTTGCAGACTGTTTATACATCACACAGTTATAATTCTTTCCAAAATACAGAAAGCAAAAATATTTTTCAAATCGCTTATGTCATTTGAACTATGTTTTAAAATTTGTTTGAATGATGATTTCTATGTTGAACAATAGAAAATTTAAATTTTACTCTGAATAAGAAATCTTAAATGTCAGTGTTCTTGTCATTATTTTTAGCAAGCACAATAATTAAATATTACTTTACTCAGACAAGCGGTATTTCATATGTTTGGCATATTTAACAAAGAAGTGACACCTCTAGAGGCTGGTTAATGCAACAAGAGTGGTTATAAAAATGGTTCTTAGCAATAAGCAGGGATTTGTAATGTCTGAAAACAGCATGGAGTTCTTTCTACTTAATCTTCCAGTACACAAGCAGTTTAGACAAATCATACTGCAGACTATCATGCACCTTTCGCCAGAACTAAATTTGTACCGAATACAAGTATTATGGATGAATATGATTTAACATGTTCTTGTTTACACAAAAAGAACTAGGCATTCTCCCTACCCAGTGCTAACTAATAACTAATGCGAATTTCTCCTTGAGATTAATAAAGTATTTATCTATCTGAAAAACAATTAAAAATTCCAAGGACAAGCATTACTCAATGATTTACATTATTAAGGTTTCTTGCTGTGTCAAGACTGTCATCACCAGAACCAATGTCATCTAATTTAAAGTACACCATCATTGTTCAGGGTCTGAGCTTTATTTATTGATTAAGTAAGGTGTACATGATCTGAAGAAGGCAAAAGGAGAGAATAGTCTAGAAGGACACTTAAGACAGATAAAAATTACTTTTTTCAAAATCCTCTTTGACAGACATGTTTCTTAAGATTACAGGTTTTGTAGTAAACATATCATTTAAAAAAATGTAACAACCATACTCTGTTGATCCTTGTATACTCCACAATTATTTATATTTAGAAGTTGTGATCATGACAGTAAAACATTTTGATATAATTAGAAATTCTGGTACAATAAAATTTTGATCGTAAATGCTTATTGTATTTTAACAGTATTTTTCCTATTAGAAAATGTGGATAAGTACAGAATACATTGCTAAAAACAAAAAGATGAATAAGACAAAGGCATACAGTAATAAAGAAAAAAGAGGCATTATATAATTAAATCTTTTTTATGTTCATGCTGAGTTTATGTTCAGGACTTTTATTCAATACTACTTATATTACTACTAATAATATATTAAAAATACATTTGCTATACTCTTTTCATGAAAAGGTGCCAAGAGACAAAGAACCCTCCTTCTTTATGGTTAATATCTGTACTTATGCATCTCAGAAATTATTAAAGGAAGAAACTCAAAAGAATGAAAAAAACATTTTTTTTTTATATTCAGATTACATATATAAAATTTAAATACAAACTAAAAAACAAATGAATTCATCTTTAGGAATAAAATAGGTGTTTCTTTACTTACCAAGTTATTACGGTCCTGCTGCATTCATAAACAACAAAAAAATGACAAAAAAAAATTATTAACCTAAATGTTTTAAAACTGATTTGTGTAATTATTGACTGAGGATATTATTTCTACAACTATTTTATTAACTAAAAGGAACATCCTAAATACATCTTACTATTTCGTAACAATGCCAAACACAATCTTACTATTTCCCAGTTTGGAAGTAATTCAGAGATAATTTGAATTAGTTGTGGACTTGACATGCTCCATGATAACCATTTGTCTATAACTTAAAACACTTTCTCTTTAGGCATATTTCAGTCCATTATGTGTGTAATTATATTACGTGTAATATTAATTTCATATGATAGACCAAGCAAAAAGCTGGTACAGATGAATGATTCAATTCTAAAGACATATCATACAGATATTTTATTTAGCTGTTTCTTTAAAATCTTTGTTAAGTGATGGTGTCTTGTGAATGTTTAAGTATTGTATTGCAAAAAGTAACCATACTCTTTCACATTTTTTTCACATGAGCCTCATCCTCATTACAGATATTTTTTTAAAGCAAAGTTAGGGAAAACTAGTTAATAAAACTTAAAAAATGTATTTGAAAGGGTCGGATTTCATAGAAACAACAATGTTAAGTCTTTCTGCTCTCGTATTAGAAAATGTACTGTATTTCTCAAACATTGGTTTTGTGATTGCCTCGCAGTTAGGAGATCTGGGTTCGCTTCCCGGGTCCTCCCTGCGTGGAGTTTGCATGTTCTCCCCGTGTCTGCATGGGTTTCCTCCGGATACTCCGGTTTCCTCCCACGGTCCAAAGGCATGCAGGTCAGGTGCATTGGCGATCCTAAATTGTCCCTAATGTGTGCTGGGTGTGTGTGCCCTGCGGTGGGCTAGCGCCCTGCCTGGGGTTTGTTTCCTGCCTTGCGCCCTGTGTTGGCTGGGATTGGCTCCGGCAGAACCCCGTAACCCTGCGGTTGGGATATAGCGGGTTGGATAATGGATGGATGGTTTTGTGATATGAATTTCAAATTGTGCCATACTTTTTTTTTTTTTTTAAATGAGGGTGAGATAAGACATTCAAAGACATTTGCATATTGATTCTTGAGCTCTTCTCTGGTGCTGTACTTTCATTCATTGGGAACTTCTGAAATTTGCCTCTGCTTCAAGGTTTTTGTGCAAAACAAAATTTTCTTAAGTTACTATCTGTAATTTGCTTCCTTCTCATCTGAAAAGCTTTCCATTCAGACAAGTACCCTGTAATATTACACTTCAACCTTAACTAACTGTAAAGGTGGTATAACATAAATCATGGAAAATATAAGGTTAGGTCATATGTATCCATAATGCATTTTGACAAAAAAACACAATTTTAGTCTGGTCTAACTGTAACATTTTTGATTAACTGCTCATTTCTTTCCTAGCGACGTATATATTAGCCATGTTTACAAAGGAAAATATTAAATCTATCTTCTCAGTGCCATCCAAATAGACAAAAACAACAAATCACATATTTCTCCTGATATTTTTTATTATAATACCATATGGCACTAAAAAGAAAGAAATTTCTGAAGTGGTCTAAATGGGTATTTAAAAAGATTCTCCGTAATTTGTTTAAGGTAAGTATTTATATGTAATGGTATTCTATCATAGGCTCAAATATAAAAATTACAGAATCTTTTGCGATTTTTATTTGCAAAGATGTATGGCCATTCAGCCGCTTTCAAAACTCTATTAGTGTATTGTAACCATGCAACATTGTACCATCGTGAGTGAAGTGGCAATTCCAAGCCTATAACAAGATGTGAAGAAAAGTGTTGCACCTTTAAACAAGAAACCAGAGAGACTGACCTTAACATGGGACTGATGGACTTCCAGAGTAACAAATTGATTTGTTACAATAATGTGCCATTATATTGCTTCTTATTGGGCACCTATGTTGCACATTTTACAGACTAGAGCAATGTATTCCAGCCACACGGGGAATTACATAGTGGCATTGTTGACAGAAGTGTTAAATGGGTCAAAGATTAAAGAGCAAGATCCAACCATCATAATGGATAATGGTGTTAAAATGGTTTGTGCTGTCACATTGATAGAGCTAGGCTGCTTTGCCCCCACACTGAAACTGGCCTCAGAGGTGGCTCTAAAGATTTCTATCGTCGCACACTTGCTTGGCCGAGCCTAACGTTTTCCACCAAAGCACAATGGAAGTCATATGCTTAAAGAGAAACAAAAACTATTAAATCTGCCATTACACAAGTTGCAGATTGATTGGACAACCAGTGGAACAGCATGCTTGAAATGCTGGAAAGAATTTTAGAGCATCAATCACTAATCTTTGCTGCTCTCCTATCACCTGATGTATGCAAAAACAAGAATGGTATTTGCCCTCTGACAGAAGCTTACATAACGGCAAAGACACTAAGGCACACCACTAGTTATGTCTAAAGAAGGTCCCCTACCATATGTTATTATACCTATACAGGGATCAGAGATCAGATGAGATGCGTGGGAACCCAAATGACTCCACATTAATAGAGGACCTCAAATCTGCAGTGTATGAAAACTTGATAATAAGGCATACATATTCACATTTTCCTCAGACTACAGTAAAATAGAAATTTAGCTTCTGACATGGGGGAGGGGGTGTGTGTGTGCGCAAATGATGTAAGAATAATATTAATACTTTTGAAGAAGTCACCAGATATGTTTTTGTTCCTAGTTCTTTCACAGCTTTCAGAAGTGTGTTATTAATCTTGAGAAGGCTATGTGCAGAGTAGGTTATTATCTACTATTAACGTTCCAAGATATTAAGAATTTTTACATTACAATAGACATTATCAGGTAACAACAATTCACTGTTTTGTTTGTTGTCAAAGAGAAACTAAATGTTTAAGTTTGGCAGTTGTTACTGATTAAAATTAATCTACTTAAATAATTGTTGTAAAAAGAAGCATTACAAAATTAAATCAAAAGTTGAATGGAAGCATGCTCTTGCGAATCAAAAATGACTGGGAGGTCAGGGCTCATTACCAGCCCTATTCTGATGTGTTCCATTCTGAGTCATTCACATTAATGAACACACACTATGAGTGCACAACATTGTTATTTGTGAAAGTTCAATTTTTCAATGTTTTCTGCATTTTCTCATGACAGTTCTAGGATTTTGCATGGAAAGCTGTGCAACAGAAAGATAATTGTATTTCAATTGTAATGAATTTCTACACTAGTTTACTTAAAAGAGTATTTGAGAACTACATACAATGTTATGAAAAGTATTTGACACCTTCCTCATTTTCTCTAATATCATTTCTGATCTCCAAGCAAATGTAGTATAATACAAAAGATAACATGAGAAACCCAATACAGTTTTTAAATGATTGTTTATTAAAGGAAAAAAAAATCACAAACACCTATATAATCTATGTGATATGTGTATTTGGTTGTGCCCCCTTTTAGCCGCAGTAACTGCAATCAAGCACTTCTGATAACAGGAGATCTGTCTTTGACATTGCTGTGGAGAAATTTTATTCCAGTGTTCTCTATGGAATTGTTTTAATTCAGCCACACTGAAATGTTTTTGACTTTGAACTGCCCATTTAACATCCTCCCACAATATCTCAATGGGGTTCAAATCAGGCATTTGACTAGACCACTCCAAAACCATTATTGTTTTGTTTCAGCCTTTCAGAGGTGAACTTGCTTTTGTGCTTTGGAAAGTTGTCCTGTTGCATAACCCAATTACAGGCTGATGATTGGATATTATCTTTCAGTACTTTCTGGTAGGATGCTGAATTCATTCTTCCCTCAGTTATGTCAAGTCGATCAAGCCCTCAAACATCAAAGCATTCCTACAAGATCACACTATCTACACTTTGTTATACTGATGATGCTCTTATTGTGGAAAACTGTGTTAGCTTTATACCACATTGATAAGGATCCATGTCTTCCAAAAAAGTTCCACTTTTGACTTATCGATTCACAGAATGTTATTGCAACTGTTTTAGGGGGTATTCAAGCATTTTGTCCAGTGTCTTTCTAATGGTGGAATTATGAATGCTGACATTAACTGAGCTGGATGAGGCCTGCAGCTCCTTAGATGTTCATCAGGGTTCTTCAGTTACTTCCCAGATGTGTTTTTTATGAGATTTTGGGTTAATTTTACAGTACAGGCCACTATTGGGGCAGAATTACCACTGTTCCAAGTTTTTTCCATTTAGAGAGGTTGGCACTCACAGTACTTCATTGCAATCCCAGGGTTAGGGATTTCTTTTTAACTCTTTACTGTCTGCTTTATTTTTGTAACTTTCTTTTTCAGGTCTTCTGGAATTTTTTTTGTTCAAGGTATGGTGTGTTGCTTGTTGCGATCTTTAAGTCAATTTCGCATTGCTGCAAATGTTATAATTAAGCAACATTTAGATTCACTAAGTCTACCAGCAATCAAGCTTGGGTGTGTCTAGTCTAATTTAATCCATTATCATTTAAATTTGGTTCACTGGTTAATTGAGGGGCGGCACGGTGGCGCAGTGGTAGTGGTAGTTAGGAGATCCGGGTTCGCTTCCCGGGTCCTACCTGCGTGGGTTTCCTCCAGGTGCTCCAGTTTCCTCCCACAATCCAAAGCATGCAGGTTAGGTGGATTGGCTAGTGTGTGCTTGGTGTGTGGGTGTGTTTGTGTGTGTCCTGCGGTGGGTTGGCACCCTGCCCAGGATTGGTTCCTGCCTTGTGCCCTGTGTTGGCTGGGATTGGTTCCAGCAGACCCCCGTGACCCTGTATATTCGGATTCAGCGGGTTAGAAAATGGATGGATGGATGGTTAATTGAGTGAGTAACAGGGTAATTACTTTTTCACATGGGTGATATAGGTGTTGGTGATTTTTTTTCCTTTAAAAAATTGAATGATCATTTAAAAACTGTGTATTGTGTTTACTCAAGTTGTTTTTTGTATTGTGCTAAATTTGTTTGGAGATCAGACACAATTAAGTGTCATAAATAAGTAAAGGAAATCAGGAAGGGGCAAATACTTTAAAACGACATTATATAACACCATTTTACAGCTGCTGCTACTGTTAGTATTTATATATTTTATACTGTCTTACAGAAAAAAAGGCACAAAATTTTTATTTGAGGTATTTTTTTAATAAAAAAGCAACTGTCGGGTACTTTAAGGCTACATGCCATTACTTGAATTATTTATTCAGTGTTTCCTGTGGTATTAGATGGGTATCATTTATCATAAAATTTCACTGGTATTGGTATCAACAGCAAAAATAATGGTACTGTGACATCCTTAATTTCTTGTCATATGCAGACATTTTGGTGATCTGTATGGCATATTTTGTCATTTTCTCTTAGTAGGTTGTCCAGATAACAAGATAGGATTATGATCATACTTATGAAAGTCCAAAAAATACATATGAGACAAAGAAAATATAGATTACATTCCTCTGTGGTGGTTGGAGTGTGCCATTTCCTGCAGGAAACAGAAAAGGGCTGTAGCTAGGGAACAGCTATTGGTAGACTTTCAATATTGTGCATTTTTCCAGTGGATGAAATGGACCAAAGTGCATGATGTCATGTTTTCATTGATGATCTGACAGGAGTTGACTAGAAAGAATCAAGTGTAACTATAAGTTTATTTGCCGCACATCTAGCTTCATTAGGTAGTATGATTTGGTTTGCAAAGATATATTCTATCTGCTTTAAACAGCACTAGTTATAATAAAATCTATTATCTATAACACATAATTAAAAGTGTAGCTCTTTCTCCTACCTGTTTTTTCACTCCTTCAAGTTTCCTGGGGTTATAGATTTAGAAGATAAGGATGGAAGTACTAACCTAAATTACCAGGCAGTGTGGTAAAGGTACAGAATTTAAGACATTCTAGTAAAGTCTAAGAAATAAAAGAGAACATAGAGTCACCTAGGACTAGATAATTAAAGTATTCCATTGGTATGGATGGGAAGGCTACTGGTCAACAGTTATTTAGACTGATTGCGTTGGAAATTTTGGAACCAAGGTAATGAATTACTGTTCCCAAAGCTTACAAACCACAAAAAAAAAAACTGGAGACAAAATTAGGGTTAAGGTTTTTTTTTTCCCCTCCTTTAGAAGTCACCCTGATATGTCATCTGGCCCCATTGTACCATGTTGTTATTGATGTGATGCAGTACATTTTCTGGCATTTATAAAAAGAAAACATCACTCTTTTTATGTTCATTCTAGACACCAAAACTATTTTTTTTTTTTCAAATCTAGTCATAAAGAAATAAAGATCCTTAACAAAATGCTTGTGATACTTGTCTGTTCAAAAGGCCGGACGTCTTTTTCAGAACCCAGTGCTGGGACAGTTCCCAACTTTTTCAGACTTGACTAGAATTGTGAGCATTAAGCAAAGTATTCTTTTTTAAATTCTCAGAACACAGTTTCATGTGGCAAATGCATTTATACCACATTTGTGAAGAAATAACTTTGACTTGAAAAATGCCAAACTTATCCAATAAAACAACATAATTCCAAAGCTGAGCATATGGAGGTCCTGTTTGCAAAGGTAAAACTTGACAGTATAATACTTTTTGATCAATAAGTATTAGTAACACAATTAAACTGTAATAATATATTGAAAACATATTGCTATATATTTTTGCTATGACAGAAAAGCTTATATTGGAAATCAATACTAAATAAAGAATGGTCAATAGTAAATTGGTAAAAGAAATGCCTGAAAAGAGGGACATTCAGGAAAACAACATAAAAATACAGAAGTACAACATTTTACTTTGCTCACAAACATAAAATGCTGTGTTAATTTTTAGTACATCCTTAAAAATGAAGAAGCCAAGTACTTATAATTTATTTTTTTGTATAACAAGTGTGCTTTGGCATTTAAGATAAATTATAAAAATTATATCTAAATATACTGCACACTATTAATCTTACTTCACACTTTACATAAAACAGTGAAGAAATTAAAGGTACGTCAGTAGTTGACTAAACATTTTGCTAAACATAATGTTTAAACTGTGACTGTGAACTTACTTCCTTTTGAGCAATTCCCATTCTGTCCCTCCAGTGCATAAGAACCAAATCAACCTTTTCTTTGGCAAATTTCTCAACCTCCTTAGCAGCCTTTCCGGCTATCCGTTGCCACTCTGGAACTTTGTTAAACCTTCCATATTGATCCTTTATAAAGGAAGCAATAAAAGTTACCACAGTTCAGTTATAGGTGAATTTAAAAATAAAAGGGGGATGTAAGACATAATTCCTTGCTATTTAATTACATCATTAATATATTATCTCTTTCCTTTCAACTACTCAGGAAACTTTTGATTTGTCTTAAATATTTTACAATAGTACATTATTTAAGACCTCCATTTCTATTTTTTATTTTTTTAATCTGATTTACACACGTGGACAAAATTGTTGGTACCCTTCAGTCAATGAAGGAAAAACTCAAAATGGTCACAGAAATAACTTTAATCTGACAAAGGTAATAATAAATAACAATTCTATGAAATTTAACTAATAAAAGTCAGACATTGCTTTTCAACCATGCTTCCAACAGAATTAATAAAAAAAAAAAAACTCATGAAACAGGCCTGGACAAAAATGATGGTACCCCTAGAAAAGACTGAAAATAATGTGACCAAAGGGACATGTTAATCCAAGGTGTGTCCACTAATTAGCATCACAGGTGTCTACAATCTTGTAATCAGTCAGTGGACCTATATATAGGGCTCCAGGTAGTCACTGTGTTGTTTGGTGACATGGTGTGTATCACACTCAACATGGACCAGAGGAAGCGAAGGAAAGAGTTGTCTCAGGAGATTAGAAAGAAAATTATAGACAAGCATGTCAAAGGTAAAGGCTACAAGACCATCTCGAAGCAGCTTGATGTTCCTGTGACTACAGTTGCACATATTATTCAGAAATGTAAGATCCATGGGACTGTAGCCAACCTCCCTGGACGTGGCCGCAGGAGGAAAATTGATGACAAATCAAAGAAACGGATAATATGAATGGTAACAAAAGAGCCCAGAAAAACTTCTAAAAAGATCCAAGGTGAACTTCAAGCTCAAGGAACATCAGTGTCAGATCGCACCATCCGTCGTTGTTTGAGCCAAAGTGGACTTCATGGGAGACGACCAAGGAGGACACCATTGTTGAAAACAAATCATAAAAAAGCCAGACTGGAATTTGCCAAACTACATGTGGACAAGCCACAAAGATTCTGGGAGAATGTCCTATGGACAGATGAGACAAAAATTGAACTTTTTGCCAAGGCACCTCAGCTCTATGTTCACAGACGGAAAAATAAGGCATATCAAGAAAAGAACACTGTCCCTTCTGTGAAACATGGAGGAGGCTCTGTTATGTTCTGGGGCTGCTTTGCTGCATCTGGCACAGGGTGTCTTGAATCTGTGCAGGGTACAATGAAATCTCAAGACTATCAAGGGATTCTAGAGAGAAATGTGCTGGCCAGTGTCAGAAAGCTTGGTCTCAGTCGCAGGTCATGGGTCTTGCAACAGGACAATGACCCAAAACACACAGCTAAAAACACCCAAGAATGGCTAAGAGGAAAACATTGGACTATTCTAAAGTGGCCTTCTATGAGCCCTGACCTCAATCCTATTGAGCATCTTTGGAAAGAGCTGAAACATGTTGTCTGGAAAAGGCACCCTTCAAACCTGAGACAACTGGAGCAGTTTGCTCATGAGGAGTGGGCCAAAATACCTGCTGAGAAGTGCAGAAGTCTCATTGACAGTTACAGGAATCGTTTGATTGCAGTGATTGCCTCAAAAGGTTGTGCAACAAAATATTAAGTTAGGGGTACCATCATTTTTGTCCAGGCCTGTTTCATGAGTTTATTTTTTTAAATAATTCCATTGAAGCATGGTTGAAAATCAATGTCTGACTTTCATTGGTTAAATTTCATAGAATTTTTATTTATTATTACTTTTGTCAGATTAAAGTTATTTCTGTGACCATTTTGAGTTTTTCTTTCATTGACTGAAGGGTACCAACAATTTTGTCCACGTGTGTATATTCATTATTTATGGTAGTTTTTCATTTATTATTTGTAAAGCACTTCCATCTATGCTTTTGCATAAAATATGTTATTCTCCTTCCACTCAATGATAAAGGAAATCTAATTTTGTTTACATGATTTATTGTTTTAGCTTACTGGTTTAGGTTCTGTATGTTGTAGAAGATGTTAATTGAGATTACTTGTCACCTGTACACTATTTTAAATTTTATGCATCACAGTAAACTTACTGTAACTAATTGTCCAGCAATTGTCCAGCCTAATCTATATTTAATTGTGTGATGCTACATATAACTTTACAGGTTCTGCATATGTGAAATCTGTGATCATAGTTATTCAAGAATTCCTAAAACAAAATCTTATTTTATATTAAAAGACAATTTTGTTACATATATGTGTAGGTTCTTTAAACATGACTTAAATTTGTGTGAGCTAATTAGATCATAACTGTTACAATTTTAAGTTTTAGGATTTAATTTAACTTGCTCAAAAGCGAAGTACACCAACATTCTTGCTACTAGATAAAATTTTAGATATTTACAGAGAAATGTATGTCTTTAATAAGAAACCTAAACCTTAAAATTCTGTAATACACTGAAAATCTTATGGACAGGCAACATTTTGGAGTGTAATTCTTATTTATAACATTTTTATAGAAATATGATAATTAACTAATAAGATAAGTTGGCATTTATGAGCCATTTCCTTAATACAGTGTGCACTTGCCAGAAAAAGCATTAATGACTGTTTGAATTCATAATTATCAAATCTAAGAATTTATCTGATGCCTTGAAAGTCTAATCAATTTCAAGACTCACTGTTTATTCCTTTATTTATTGACATCTTGAAGGATTGATCACTGTATAGTTGCTCATGTCTAATTTATTAAAAGATTAAGGATTACAGCTCAATATAAACAATCTAAAGAGCCTTATAAAAAGAGAAAGAAAAATTACCTGAACAGAAATTCTCTAAAATCACTATACTAACATTATCTGTATTCATGTTCCTTCTGGAGCATGATTTACATTAAATTTGTTTAGAATGTTTCATGCTTACTGATGTTACATTGAGAACTCAATATTGACTTCTTTAACAAAAAAATCTGACTTTTTTTGTCTATGTTTGACAGATTTTGGGAAATAAGATTTAATTAGGTGTCTTTGTAAAGGTAAAAGAGCTGAGGTAAAATGTTATTGTTTTTATACACATATTTCAAACTTTCATTCACTGTACTGCAAACAACACACTTGTAAAACTGCACCTTTTATTTTTATTTTTTAACTGTATATGGTCACCATTTTTACTTACAACCTCTGAAATAATATAGGTGCATTTATTACGCATCTAATTTCAGCCATGTCAAAAGTAGAAAATGATACAGATAGACATGAATTATGTTTATTTTACTTTATTTTTGATTCAAGAAATGTAGATTGTATTAGATAAACGTATTTAGTGATTTAAGTTACTGTTTCAAAGGATACTGTAGAATGTCCAAGATGGGGTGGGCAGCCAGTTGGCCAGGCTCTCCAGGACTATGATCGTGTCTGACTTTGTCAGTTACAGGCTAACTGACTGTAAATTCACTAGAACCTTTTTTTTCTCTAGGGATGCTGCGGTCTAAAGTTTTTGTTTTCCTCTCTTCAGTTGTCATCTTGCCATAGTTTAACAATTATGTTAATGGTCTGACATTGTTAGGTTACATTTATGTAAAACAGTTTGGTACTGCCTTTTCTTCCTGTGTGTTTAAACAAATGTATGTCTTTGCATGTATTCACTATGTAATCAGTAATTTGTAAAGTTTGTAAATGCATTTCCTTTTGAACTTATTACAGTGCTCTGAGCCTGAATTGAAACTGAGATGTTGAAAACTAATGACAAAAAGATTTGGGAATGGTAATTAAGCCTTTTTTCTTCTTTTATAAATATAACCTTAGGTTTGGAACAAAAATTATGTATTCACATAACTGAATTTGCAGTTCTTTTTGATAAATGAAACAAATCACAAAAAAAAATATTTTGCAGAGCTCACTTCCCCATATACAAAGCACAGAGTAGCAAAATACTGTAATATAAAATTGCTGGCACTTTGTGTTATATCATCTTATAATATTCCTAAAAACACATACTAAAAGGCTCTAGCTAAATTATTCTAGTGCTGTTATATAATATTTGTTAAAAAAAAACTATAAAAGTCTCAATTACAAAAAATCCTCCTTACCGTAGCAATTTTTACATTGTCCCTGACATGCATTCTGTCAACATCTTTTTCTGGTACTGGGTCTAAGCTGTCCAGATATGCTAACAGTCCTGTTGGCTTAAATCATAACAAAGGCTTTAAATCACATAATGACACATAAACAGAATAAACTCCTGTCTAAATCAGGGTCCCCAACTCCAGTCCAGGAGGACAACAGTGGCTGCAAGTTTTCATTCTAACCCTTTTCTTAATTAGTGACCTGTTTTTGCTGCTATCTAACTTCTGTTGAATTAAAATTAATTGACTTGCTCTTGAAGACTCAGGCCTCTAAATTGTTTCTTTTTCCTTGATTAGCTGCCAAACAATAATGAAACACAAAATGAGCCAAAACATGACCAGCAAACTGTGTCCACCATAAAATATCTGAAAATAAAGAAAGATGAAGGTCTCAGGAATGTTGATCTGCTCTGGTCCCCAAAACATTTTAACAGTGTTCTTAGAAAAGAGAAAGTCAATAATTTCGGAATTGTATGCTATTTCACAATGAGAGCAGCAACACGCCATAGAATTAAACAATGGGTTTAATTAACCTCAAGAATTGGCATCTAATTAAGCAACTGGTTTGAATGAAATTGGAATTTGAGGCCTTGATTTAGTTGGTCCTCTGTTGGCTTACTCATTTCACATTTCATTTCTGTTTGTGTACTATTTAAGGAAAGAAATGAAGCAATTCAGAGGAACGATGAAGAAATTCAGGGGAAGAAATCAAAAAAAAAAAGTCGGTTAAAATTAACTCAAAAGATGTTAATTACCAGCACATAACAGGCCACTAATTGAGAAAAGGGTTAGAATGAAAACCTGTAGCCACTGTGGCCCTCCAGAACTGGAGTTGGGGACCTCTGATCTAAGTGATCTCTGAAAGTAGACAACAAGAAATAATTGGAAAGACTCAGAATTCACACATAGTTTAGGGTTCATTCAATCTTTACATATTTACTGTACAATGCAATATATGTACTTTTTTTCATTTTTCTGTTTCCTGATACTTGAATAAATCTGATAGTTGCAGAGATAATTTAAATAATAGTGTCACTGTTTAAAGCCAGCGGCACATTACATGACTTTTAGTCAGATGGAATATGAAACTTAACAACATTGCTGGATCTTGTTATTTTGAAGTTATCAGATTAAATAACTAGGAATCACAAAGAATCACAAATTACACAACTCCATGCAAACTTTTCAGCACAGTTTCACTTTCCAAAGTATCACATGATTCCTGCATTCTAACAGCCATTAACCTACTGCCAAACAGTGATGGTGCCTGTAAGAATGCTTTTTATGGCAAGTTCAGTTTCAATTTTGGACCTTTTATTTTTCTTTTTCAGTTCTGTTAAAGGTAAAACATAAAACATCAGACAAACAAGCCTCTCTATTTGTGTGTCCCAAAACACCTGTGTTACTTGTTCCCTTGGAATCACATTGTGTGGATTATACTAAAGGATGAATTGCTCACTGGCTGTCAGCTCTCACACACATACAAGCATGCCCCTACAGCTTAAGACAAAATCAAATATTTTTGATTGGACTGCAATTTACATACCAATATACGCTTTAGTAAATTCATAGCCGTTAAATTTTCAGCTGTCCAAAGTCCCACTAAATGTCTGCTCAGTTGCCTGAAATAATAAATACAGCATTCAGGAGAAGTTACAATTTAAATTAGTAATGCTTTGCAGTTATATTTCTACTTATTTTTTTTACCTGTTAGTCAACATTCTCTGATCAGAACTGATTGTAAACATTGATGTGTGTAAATGACGAGGTAAGGCACCTTCACTTAGAGCAAGATCTTGCATTTTTGTGGCTATGTCCTTATCACCTTCCTGAAAATGGAAAATTGCATACACAACAAAAACACTTAATCATTCAACCACAAAATTAAAAATGTTTGCTTATAAGATAACAAAAAAGCCCACTAAGAGATGGAGCTTTTTTTAAGCATTGACCTAAAGAATTATTATTATTATTATTAAAGCAACAACATATCTGCTATACTGTAATTTGTATTCTCAACACTGTCTATTGGGAAATTACATAGAAAGATTGATAAGGATAAGGGGTTAGATAGATAAAGAGTTTTAAATGCAATGTCAATTTAATTTGTAACCATACCTCAATTATAGCTTTCATGACCAAGCCAGCTCCCTTTACGATAGCCATTGAAGGATGCTGAAAATGAAAATGAAAAGTGTTTTTTTAAATAGGCCAGCTAAATAAACGCAGTACTGTTAGGCAGACATTTCTCTTCATTACTTTAGAATGCAGAACTGGGAGAAATTACACCTTTAGTGATATGCTGAAAAATTTGAATGAATTTCAAAAAGTAAAAAGTTTGACCCAAACACTTTGGTTAGTGCAATTACTTAAAAATCACAGATCTACCGCCCCAGACACTGTTTTAAACTTTGATTTTTGCAACACTTGTAAATGTAGTTTCTAGGGAAAAGTTTCTTATTTTGAAAAGAAATGCAGTGTGTCATTCTCTTTGACCTCCTAAGATAACAGAAGCAATGTGATTATTGCCTTTGACACATTAACATACTATACTTAAATTGTGCACTGGAAAGAATTATTTTGTTGGTTTTGCACATATGGATATTCTCAGCATGTACTGTATAGCAGATTACAAATAAAAATGTAATTAAATGGATTTTGTTAAGAAACCCACAAAACTGCTTAAAAAGTTTAAAAAATGTTCAAGTGCATTATAAGTCTGTCGACCCTGACAATTCTTTTGAATATGAAGTGCGCTGTATTTGTTCTCCAGTTTATTTCTGTATTCCTTTAGTCAAAACTTTTTGGTTTAGATTACACTTACATTACACTACAAGAAACCAATTAATACAAATAATCATTAATCTTCTAGTTGTGTACACTTCATCCATAAAGATTATCTGGACTTTTTTGTTTAACCCTTTGTGCTGGATTACCCTATGAAATGTTTAATGACATGGTGCTGGATCATTGGCTTCCATGGTCCTAAAAATACTTGATGGAATTCAGAGATACTTCTAAGAATCTAGATGAGACCATCACCTGACAAAGCAAGCTTACTCTAATGATAATAGTGTCAACTTTTTAAAGTGATATACAGTATGTCTAGATTTCAAGCTAAGGTCTAGTATTTCTACCTGAATTTGTTGATAAAGATAAGTCATTTCTAAGTCATAAAAAGTTTTCCAAAAACTTCAACTTTCAGAAACAAATCTAAAAATAAATTAACATCCTCCACAAATCCACTGATTTCTAAAACAGAATCAAATATAAACCATGGGCAATATATAAATAACTGTTGTCTAGTGACCAAGGAAACCAGTGTGTAACATTTGAAGAATTCAGAAAAACAGGATTAAAGAAGTTGACAATTACAGATGTAAAATGGAGCCTAGTAAATTTACAAAGTGATACTTTAAACAAAAATGAAACTATTTAAAAAATATATTCATTTAAAAACTTACTACACTAATGCTTCAAATCTACCAGAGATATAGGTAAGTAGTATTCTTTCTATGTGCATCAATAAGCAGTTTAGCATAATTTCTGCTAATATACAGTATTTACTTTTTTCAGTATATACAATGGGTCTGAAATGCATAAAGTATGTATTAATTGTGTCAGGAATTTTAAAATATGTATTTCTTATTCAAAAGATTACCCATCTATATTTTTTTAAACCAAGAGTAATTATCCATATAAAGAGTATGAGAAGAAGAAGTTTAAAGCCAATCCATTACAGTATCAGATAATCAGGTTCTGTAGGTAAAATAAAAAAGTGATCTTTCACAGACCACATAAGGATAAAAAGGACTTTCCTTCAGTATATTTACACACACAAGTACATAAATGGAACAAGACAAGTAACCCAACAAAGGAAAAAAACAGACTTCTTAAAAATGTGCTTTTATATGCGCAAGTAATCTTCTGGAGTTCTCTTTTCCAGATTTCCTAAAAGTCCGCTTTTATATGTGCATGGAATCTTCTATATTCTTGTTTGTCAAAACAACCCGTTGTCATTATGCTGCACAAAAAACTGTTCAACATCATCATCTGCCATCGTGATTTTGAAAATAAGCATGAAGCCTGTGATAATTTTCTTGTTTTATAAATAAATTTAGACCTTCATGTTCTCTTAAGTACACAACATACATCCTCTTATTACATCTCCCACCTGAGTCCCACATAACTCCAATCACAATGTTTCAACATATCTATTGTTAATTGCTGGATAAATACTAAACCAACACTTTATTGATATTTTTCGGTTACTGGATTGCCTGCAGCACACTCTTACTACTTGGCTGTGCAAATGAGCCCTGCAAATGACCCGGTACATGTAATTCTTGTCTTACACCTAGTGCTGCTGCGATAACAACTCAGGTATTTTTTTCTTCAATAAAAAAAATATTGCATTAGGCTATCCATTACTTTAAAAAGTAATGAAACTACATAATGCCCATTACTTTTAGCGTGTTACTGCTCCTGGGATTGCGTTGCAGAACTTAGTAGTGTATTTTCACTTCATCAAAGTGAAAAATTTATTTCAAACAGGAGAAGCAATAATGCGATCGCTCAAGCACTTTCCTCTAGAAATTGATCTGTGTGGACATTTCCACTTGCAGTTGCTAAAAGCATGTGCTAAGCTAACACATTCAATGGGCATATGCAGACTACAAAATCTTTAACTCTAACCCAGCTAAACGTTTACACAGCCACATAACCGGGTTACTTGCAGGAAAAATCTACCTCTGTTAACCAGGTTTCTCAGAGACTAATAACCCAGTTTCTCTAACTTCAAAAAAAGGTTGATATGGCACTGCAAGTTTATGTGAATAACCTGATTAATAAGATGCATGCAATACTCTGCTTATGTACTGCAGATAGGACAAAGCACACATTCTTACCTGGAATAATTTAAAAAGAGCCCTTCCATTTGAAGCCACCATTTCCAAAAGCATGTCAAACTGCTGCCCTTCAGTAGTCTCGCTATAGGGGCCACAGAGGGCAAAAGTGAGGAAATCCAGAAGAGCGCTTATAACAAGAGCACCTGTGCCATGATCCTATCAAATATAAACAAATAAAGAAATGATTAGGAATTAACGCAATTTAATTAGAACTAATCCATTATTGTAGCATAGCATACCAATATTTCAGCATAATTAGTCTATTTACACTGAAAAAATAAGTTAATTTTTTAAAATAAAACAGGCACTCTTGATCACCAGCTTTTAATAAAAAGTTCCCATTCCATTGCTCTCATTTATTATTTCTCACTGTGACACAGTATGCCACTGCTACTTCTAGTCAAGTAGTGAAATATCACAACAGTTTGGACTCCTTGGAATTAATGATGACAGACACAGCATCATATTATATTCCTATGGACTTCAGCAACGGAAGAAGGTGGACATTTAATTTACATACTTTAGACCAGAAGTTCTTAAACCTTTTAATCCGAGGACCCAATATGAAACTCAATACCATACTGGGACCCAAAAAGAGGATTCTTATCATAATAACAGCAGAGTGTTACATAGACAAATAACAATTGCCATATAATACAGAACAGTAAACTTTGTTTCCATTCAAGAAAATTTCTCACACGAATATTATTATGAGAAAATTTAGAAACAAACATACTGTTAATAAAAAAAATAATTATCATTTAAAACAGAGAATAGATTTGTGATGTATATTACTACCAGTATGAATGCAGACTATAAACTCTTAACAGATCATTGATATTGGTGTATCAGACCATTTTCTTCTACTTTTTAATATAGAAATAATGATAAAAAACACACGAGAAGCATATTGTTAAAAAACGCTTCTTTGACTCGGCAGCAGCTTTAAAACTTACAAACATTCTAAGCAATCAGTCCGTTTATAGTGCCAACTATAATAGTGAGGATAATGTAAATAGTAAGGTGGAAAGATTTAATACTAAAGTGAGAGCTGCTGTTGACATAGTTGCACCTGAAAAGACAGTGAAAAAATCTTCTAGCATTGTTATACCATGGAAGACCCAAAGAGTGTCTGATTTAAAGAGAACATGCCGTAGAGTGGAGCGTAAATGGAGGAAGACTAAACTAACTGTCCACTATGAAATATTAAAAGTCAAAATAACAGAATACAATAACACTGTCCGTCTTGAGAGACGCTGTTATTTCTCCAAGATTATAAATAACAATGCTAGTAATCCCGATCGCCTACTAAACCCAGGTAACTCAAAGGAATGCCTCCAAAGTTCTTCCAGTAAAACCTGTGAGGCTATCGCTGTATTTTTCAATCAAAAAATTAATGATATTAGAAATAACATAGTATATCTCCCCAACACTAAGGATCCTCCTAAACCCCAGCATCCTGTTATAAACAAATTAAACTCTTTCACTAGGATAGATTTACCTGATTTACAAAAAATAATCTCTAAATTAAAATCCTCCACCTGCATCCTTGATCCAATACCAACAAGGTTTTTCAAAGAAGTATCAGGCGTGCTATTATTCGTCATTAGATACGGGGGTCTTCCCAGACTGTCTTAAGACTGCTGTAGTTAAACCCCTTCTTAAGAAACATAATCTTGACCCTCGGCTCTTGAAAATTTTAGACCCATCTCTAACCTGCCTTTCTTAAGTAAAGTTCTGGAGAAGGCAGTCATTATGCAGTTAAATGACCACCTCAATAAACATGCTATTCTTGATAAATTTCAGTCGGGTTTTAGAACAAATCACAGCACAGAAACTGCACTCGTTAAAGTAGTAAATGATTTGCGTGAATGCAGACAGAGGCCATTTATCTGTTCTGTGCTGCATTTGACACCATTGATCATAATATTCTTAGAAATCGCCTTAGTCAATGGGTGGGCCTCTCTGGCACGGTCTTAAATTGGTTTGAATCCTACTTGACAGGGAGAAAATTTTTGTTAGTTGTGGGAATTACAACTCGAAGACACATGATATCCAATATGGTGTTCCACAAGGCTCTATCCTGGGTCCGCTGTTATTCTCAATCTACATGCTTCCGTTAGGTCAGATTATCTCAGGGCACAATGTGAGCTACCACAGCTATGCTGATGACACACAGCTGTACTTATCAATAGCACCTGATGACCCCGATTCTCTTGATTCACTAACACAATGTCTGACTTGTATCTCAGAATGGATGAATAGTAACTTTCTCAAGTTAAATAAAGAAAACTGAAATCTTAGTGATTAGCAATAATGGATACAATGAGGCTATTAGAAATAAACTGGATACATTAGGATTAAAAGTCAAGACGGAGGTAAAAAGCTTAGGGGTAATTGTTGACTGTAATCTGAATTTTAAATCGCATATTAATCAGATCATTAGGACAGCATTTTTCACTTAAGAAACATAAGTAAAGTTAGACCTCTTATATCACTGAAAGATGCTGAGAAATTAGTTCACGCGTTTGTTTTCAGTCGACTAGATTACTGTAACGCACTCCTCTCAGGACTACCCAAAAAAGACATAAATCGTTTGCAACTAGTGCAGAATGCAGCTGCTAGAATCCTAACTAGGAAAAGAAAATCCGAACACATTTCTCCAGTTTTAATGTCACTACACTGGTTACCTGTGTCATTCAGGATTGACTTTAAAATTCTGCTTATGGTTTATAAAGCCTTAAATAATCTCGCCCCATCATATATATCGGAATGTCTGACACCTTATATTCCAAATCGTAACCTCAGATCCTCAAATGAGTGTCTCCTTAGAATTCCAAGAACAAAACTTAAAAGAAGTGGTGAGGCGGCCTTCTGCTGCTATGCACCTAAAATCTGGAATAGCCTGCCAATAGGAATTCACCAGGCTGATACAGTAGAGCACTTTAAAACACTGCTGAAAACATATTACTTTAACATGGCCTTTTAATAACTTCAATTTAATTTAATTTAACTTAATCCTGATACTCTGTATGTTCAATTCATCATAATAACTATTCATGGTGGCTCTAAAATCCGTACTGACCCCTACTCTCTTTTCTGTTTCTTTTCCGGTTTCTTTGTGGTGGTGGCCTGCCACCTCCACCTACTCAAAGCTTCATGAGGCTCCAACAATGATGGATGGATTAAAAGGCAGAACTCTACGTGACCATCTTCATCAAGCCCTTCCGTGAGAACCCTAAATCCAAAGAGGACTGTTTCATTTATGTTAGGTAGAATGCCCAGAGGGGACTGGGCGGTCTCATGGTCTGGAATCCCTACAGATTTTATTTTTCTCCAGCCGTCTGGAGTTTTTTTTTTTCTGTCCCCCATGGCCAAAGAACCTTACTCTTATTCGATGTTAATTAATGTTGATTTATTTTGTTTTCTTATTGTGTCTTTTATTCTTTATTATGTAAAGCACTTTCAGCTACTGTTTGTATGAAAATGTGGTATATAAATAAATGTTGTTGTTGTTGTAGTTAAGCTGAAAGTAATACATTTTTCTTTGTAAAAGCTACAGGATGAAGATATTCTGACTCTTGAAAGAGTAATATGAATGGCCACTTAACCTAGTCAATTCACTCATGGCAGCAGATAAAGAATAAAATGGTCAAAAGAAAATTAATCAACTCTGTTTTTTTACTTTGTCTTAAAATATTTTTTTTTTTAAGTAACGTTTTTTAAATGAACGTCATTAAAAATACATTCTTCTAAATGAGCTATCAAACTGTTCAGGTTATTCATTTAACATTTCAATGAACAAACTGTGGAGATCCCTTCACTTTACAAATGTCTGCGTCATTCCCTTCTATCTCCCCTTTTCTTATGTGTCTTTGATTGTTAGTCATCTTAGTCTGACTGTTTTACAGGTTGGTGCCATGTGGAATATTATTTATATTTCATTACACTATGAAAGACAGGTCTCTGTGATGTATCAAAGGCGTTGTTTATAGGCTATGTCTCAGATCGCACAACTAAATTTGCACTAGCAACTAATTTTACTAGATAATCACGTGCCAATCCATCACAAACTTGTCCGCGACCCAACCCATAGTTAAAAAAACACTGCTTTAGACTTTATTTGAAAAGGACCATGGACCCAAAAATCACACCATCACCATTATTACTGAAGAATATGTTCATTTATTTTTAAAAGAACGTTTTTAACGAGAGGCTCTATGTTTCGACCATGTCAGTTCAAATTGAATACTTTGTATAAATGTGGAATTCAAGTTATTAGAGAAAAAGTTAAGAATTTTTCATAGCTGATTGTAGCTGGGACACATATAAATACATGTAACAACAGTCGTCAGCTGTAAAATGTACAACTTTAAAGATACTGCATCACTCAATAATTTCTTACAATGCTCTTGCTAGAAAAGTGATGTAATAGAATATGTAATGCAAATAAGTAGTATGTCATTTAAATGTAGTCAAGTTAGATTAAAAGTATGTTTTATGGTAGAAGGTATAAAACTGATTAAGCTTTACGATTTTAACCACTTTAAAAATGAATAGCAGTGCCTAAACATGCTGCCAGATTCAATTATCAGAAGATTGCTTTCAACTTTATATTTAATTCTATTTCATTTATTACTTTATTTACAAGACAACTGCTTTTAAAAGTGTTAACTTTCTGACAATTTCTGATAAGTTACAGGTATTTTCTAGTTTTGACTTTTACAAGAATTAGTTTGCATATTTAATTTTCCCTGCAACCTGGGGTTAGAATAAGATCACCACTCTTCTTGCTTGACAAAAAAGGCATCTAAAGAAGGTTAGCATCACATTACTTATTTAAAGAAAAGACCAAATTGTTTTGAAAAAATGAAAGAAATACATTTGGGTTAATAAAACAAGAAAATCAACATAAAAATACTACTTCATACTTACCAAATTTATCAGACATTTACAATAACATTTGGATACATGTCCTTACTAAGATTAAAAAAGTGAAACAATAAAAGTAAAACAAGTTTACTTAATAAATCATCTTTTCATAAGATTTGTTCCTATAGTGAATAGCATTTAAAAGCACTTAATATTTAATATATGGTATATGTTATGGAACTCTGTTAATTAAAAAACTCAAGTTCAGGCAGGTTAAGTGACATACTCAGAGTCACATACTTGGTGACTAGGATCTTGAATCTACATCCCAGTCAAATGCTGCTTCTTGCAATATTCGTTTGATCCAGGTGAGTGAAATATGGTACAACACTGGATCCTTTTCAGAAGGCAGGTTAACATTTTATAAAATAACACTCTAACTTGTAGTGGTGACACCTTACATCACAAGATAAAGTACTTGCATTTAAAACTTCAAAAATGTACCCACTAGACTTTTAGGTGCCCTGTCTTCAAAATGTATATGCAAGTTAGTTTCTAAGATAAAAGGAGCATGCTCCACATAGGCTAAGGTTCAGCAGTGGGATTCCCTGGGGGTCTGTCCTTGGGGCACTCCTTTTTCTGATTTTTAGTAATGACATAGACTTTCAGTATAGTTAGTAAATTAGTGAAATCCGCAGATGATGCCTAAATTGGAAAAACAGCAGATGCTGAGGATGAAGCAAAACAATTCTAAAAAGACTTGGTTAATCTTCAGAACTGAGTGAACACTTGGAAAATGCAGTTTAATGGAAAAAAGTGCTACATGTAGGCAAAAGGAACAACAATTAACAACAGATTGTCCTAAAGGCAGAAAACCCTGCACAAGATTTAGGGATTTATGTTGATGCAACATTTTCTTCATCTAAGCTATTAAAAGGCAAATAAAATGTTTTATTTTAAAAACTGTTAAAGTAGTCAAGTGACATTGCAAGCATATAATGCACTAAGGAAAACACATCTGTAGTATTGCCTGTAATTCTGGTTACCATGCTACAAAAAAGATGCACCAAAACTTGAAGCTGTGCAAACCAGAGCAATAAAGTGCATCTCAGGATGCAAGGACATGACCTACTCTGATGGACTCAAAGAACTAAACTGTTCAATCTCAATTAAAGGAGATTGTGTGGGGACCTAACACAGGTATTCAAAATTCTCAAAGAC
This sequence comes from Polypterus senegalus, assembly GCF_016835505.1. Taxonomy (NCBI): domain Eukaryota; kingdom Metazoa; phylum Chordata; class Cladistia; order Polypteriformes; family Polypteridae; genus Polypterus; species Polypterus senegalus. The sequence goes on from NC_053158.1 coordinate 146,801,249, forward strand.
ATTGATAAAGCAGATCCTGCAGAATTCTTTAAACTAAATGGTGAATCCTGTACTAGAAGATACCAGTGGAAATTAAGGGGAAGTGCATTTAGGAATAAAGGCAGGAAGTGCTTCTTTAAGCAATGTTGTGGGAATCCAGAAAAAAACAAAAACTAATGGGGCATGTAGATACAGAAAAAAACTTTAAGAAGTATCTGGATGAGATATTATGATAGCTTAATTATCAACTAGACAAAGTATATTCACTCACAGTTCTTGAATGCTGGAGTGGCTGCAGGGTTTTGCTCCAAGCAGTTTCCTAATTAACAGACTGTCCTTGCTGATAATGATCCTAGGTATATGACTATATTGATGGTTAGTGCTTTAATTCAACCAAGACAAAAATGAATAACATTGTTCAGTTTGCTTTTCTGAGAACATTATGCATTTGTTTTGTGAACCAGAACAGGTTTGCACTTCATTATCCTCCACTTTTGTCTCTCATTTAGTTTTAAAACATTTTACTAGCACGGAAACTTCAAGATGCACATTTACATTTGCAAATGGAACCAAGTTAGCTAAAAAAAACTGATGGTTTCTTTGTTATTTGCATTTTGATATTAACTGTAGCAGGTTAAGAAAACAGGAAACAATGAAAATCTAAATGCAGGTTGCAAATACTAAAACAGGCAATTAATGGTTCTGAATCATAACAAGTGAGTTAACTAAAATTAAGCCTAAATACAATTGTTTTAGCAGCAAATAAATGGATTCCAGTTAAGACATTGGTTGAAGTGAAAATCTGCAATTTGCGGGCATCTGGGACCATGACCAAATATACCTCATTTCTGTCAAATTTGTAATGTTCTAACCTATATCTTGATTTATTAAAAAAAAAAACATACATAAGAGATACAGTTGATTGCTTACCACATGACTGTTGAACTTTTCCAGCAAGTTCTCTAAAAATTTCTTTGAGGACAGCAGTGAAGCTTTATTTAACTGTTCTTGTCTTAGGTCGTAATCATCATGCATGGGCTGAAATGAAAAGAAAATGGCTGTACCTTTACCAACATAAACACAAATGAGCATATGAAACTATTTCTTTGTTCACTATTCTTTTCTATATATGAGAAACCATAACTATAAATGTAAAAAATAATAAACATATCATAAACCTGTGTCAGAAGATGGTAAACTATGATATACAGCATCAGCATGCTCCCCGTGTACCGTGTTTCTCCGACAATAAGCCCTAGCATGATTTCCAGGCTGCTCTGTAATATAAGCCCTACCCCAAAAATAAGCCCTAGTCAAGATCGTCAGCTGAAAAGTAAGGTGCCTAAGGCCAGGTTTATACTTCACACGATGTGACGCGTGTGCCCGAAACATCGATTAAATTAATAGGTGAGGGTTGGAACATAGATTAACTGGTAAATTGAGAGCTTTGCCTTATGGCTCAGTTACTTTTTCACCACGACAGACCAATGCAGAGCACGCATCACTGTGGACACCGCACCGATCCACTTGTTGATCTCATGCTCCATTCTTCCCTCACTCGTGAACAAGACCCTGAGATACTTGAACTCCTCCACTTGGGGCAGGATCTTGCTACCAACCCTGAGAGGGCACTCCAACTTTTTCTGGCTTAGGACCATGGTCTCGGATTTGGAGGTGCTGATTCCCATCCCAGCCGCTTCACACTCAGCTGTGAACCGATCCAGAGAGCTGAAGATCACAGCCTGATGAAGCAAACAGGACAACATCATCTGCAAAAAAGCAGTGACCCAATCCTGAGTCCACCAAACCAAAACCCTCAACACCCTGGCTGCGGCTAGAAATTCTGTCCATAAAAGTTAGGAACAGAATCTGTGACATAGGGCAGCCCTGGCGGAGTCCAACTCTTACTGGAAACAGGTTCGCCTTACTGCCGGCAATACAGACCAAGCTCTGACACCGGTTGTACAGGGACCGAACAGCCCTTATCAAGGGGTCCGGAACTCCATACTCCCGGAGCACCCCCCACAGGATTCCCCGAAGGACACGGTCGAATGCCTTCCAAGTCCACAAAACACATGTAGACTGGTTGGGCAAACTCCCATGCACCCTCCTGCTAAGGGTGTAGAGCTGGTCCACTGTTCTGCGACCAGGACGAAAACCATACTGTTCCTCCTGAATCCGAGGTTCGACTATCTGACGGACCCTCCCCTCCAAGACCTTTCCAGGGAGGTTGAGGAGGGTGATCCCTCTGTATAAATATACAGTGATCCCTCGCTATATCGCGCTTCGACTTTCGTGGCTTCACTCCATTGCAGATTTTAAATGTAAGCATATCTAAAAATATATCACAGATTTTTCGCTGGTTCGCGGATTTCTGAGGACAATGGGTCTTTTAATTTATGGTACATGCTTCCTCAGTTTGTTTGCCCAGTTGATTTCTTACAAGGGACGCTATTGGTGGATGGTTTAGAAGCTACCCAATCAGAGCACGTACTACATATTAACTAAAACTCCTCAATGATATACGATATGCTTCCCGCGCGGTGCTTGATTGTTTGCTTTTCTCTGTCTCTCTCACTCTCTCTGACATTCTCTGTGCCTGACGGAGGGTGTGTGAGCAGAGGGGCTGTTTGCACAGAGGCTGTTTGATTAGAGGATACGGACACTCCTCTAAAAAATGCTGCTTCAACGCGGTGCTTCGGCATACTTAAAAGCCCAAAAGCACATATTGATTTTTTGATTGTTTGCTTTTCTCTCGCTCTCTTTTGACTAAAGGGTGTTATTTCATATTATGATGGATGGCCGGCTTCATATTCCGGCCCTCACCCCCAGGCCACCAGGAGGAGCTCTCCAAATTCCAGCAGGGCCTCATGGACTATGTAGTTTTTATGCACAGCCCTGCTGGATACATTGGAGACCACTGGTAGTCGCTGCCGGGAGGCCAGTGGACTCATTTATGCCCTATAACCCGGAAGTGCGTCAAACCCGTGACAGGAAGAAACAACGTGATTCTGGGGTGAAGATAAGGACTATTTACCCTGACCCGGAAGGAATAAGGACTTGTGGACTTTTGGGCAGGAAGACCTCCGTGTAAGGGAGTAGAAAGGCCTGTGGGAGCTCCCAGACGGCGAGCTGAGCTGGGTGGTAGGAGGGCAATGCGTCTGGGAGTGGAGGATTGTGGTTTATTATTATTATTGTATTTGGTTTATGAGTAGTGTGAAGTGGAGGGTGCTTAGTGCACATTATTATTATACAAAAAAAAAAATTATTGTAGCACTTTTACCTGGTGTTTGGCGTGGTACCTGAGGGTTCAAGGGAGCGATAGCGCCCCCTACTGCTACACTGGCGTAGCCGGCAGGATTCTCTGGCCGTCTGTAGGCAGAGGACCTGAATTCAAAACAAATATTGTGTATGCAGACGACCCTAAGAAGGTGCCGCTCGAACGCACGGAGGTGAAAACGCTACCCTCTGCAAAGAGTGCTACAACTGAAAGCCTCCTTCAACATCTGTACGTGGTGGGGAAGAAATCTGGGAGGAAGAATGGGGATCGCCCAACAAAACAGTCCCTAGATGATGCTGCAAGTATGTGGGCCTACCTGACGGGCAGTGAGGAAGACAGGACGCTGATTGAAGCTGAGAAAGCCCAAGCGGTACGGCAGATGGAAGGCAGTAGAATATCGGAGTCACCGGACTACCTTTATGAACGTGGTATACGTCAAGTAAGTCCAGAGGTATGTGCCGAGAAAACTCCCATAGCGCCAGAAACTGTTTTTTCTTATTTTACAGAGGCCTGTCGATGGAATTCCGACGGTGAGTCGGACGCATACCGTTTACCTGGGCAAGATGGCCACTAAAACGAGAAGTCAAGCCACTCTAGGGATCTGCAGGGGAGAAGCCCATTCGTCAAAAATAGTCACGTGGACTATCCCAGAGCAGGCTGGGAATCCCTAAAGGACTACAGTCGATCATATGACCATGAGGGTCGCCTTTCATTCGCCGAAAATGGGCACGTGATTTCCCCAGACGAATTATGGGAAGGAGAAGGTCGACAGCAGTCCATAGGTGAGGTCGTCGTTTCCCCGTCAAAATCGAGCTCCCTGAAGGGGAAGGGAGAGGCTAGCGAGGCAGCGCTAGCTATAATGAAAAGTAAAGAGGGATTGGACGTGGCTGAACGGTCCTCCGATAAAATAGAAAAGGCGGATCGCAGTCGGCCAGTGGCACCACCCCAGCCCTCTAAAATAAGACTCCAAGTCCCAGAAGCCTTTGCGCAGCCCAGCAGAACACGTGCCAGGAGTGGACGTATTCATTGGCTCCCGGCCGGCAGGTAAAGAGAAGGCGGAAGCGGACTTACCTCCGGCTGAATTAAATAACTTTGTTAACTTACGAGATCTCGAGAAATACCTCGAGCCCGTATATAGTTTCTTTCAGGGCTTGAAGCATCTGAAGGAACGTGTAGAGGAGCTGGGAGCTATAGCTGAGGAGCCGCTGAAAGGATTGCAGGAATACCTGAGGCGATAGGCCGAGAAGCCCCGGTCTTGATTGATTCGACGCTACAGGTAAGCCATACCGTATATTATAAGGGGACGCAGTGCGATCTGGGCCTGCCATTAAAATGTAGCGGGTGTCAAGTCACTGCAAACCCGACAAGGGATTGTGGCACGATAACCTAGTGGTTGAGGGGAGGAACAAACGAGCCGATGCAAGCGTATGATCCGGCCTCCTGGAGCGATTCGGACCTCAAGACCCCGACAGGTGTTTGGAGCGGGTTGTCACTGGTAACCGGAGGGGCGGGGGAAGTGCCGATCGTACCGGTACAGCTGAACAGTGCTGCTACCCGGAGCGATGCAGTGCTGATGACGCCGCCTCCTAAGAAACATAAGTCAATGGGCGTGCAGACAGCAAAGGGGCTCTCTTTTTCCAGTACAGAGTCCCCAGCTGTGTCCAAGCCCCAGAATAAGCAGAAGATCCCCAAAGTAAAACATGGGTCTCCTGACAAGATGGAGAAATGGGTGGAGAGCAGCGAGGCGGCCGGAAAACCCCCTTTGGCAGAGAAAAGGGCAGAGTTAACAGAATTCCCGAGATGTTTCTGGTCTCGACGAGAAAGACAACTGGGAGTCGCTGTCAGGAGGCCAGTGGACCCATTTATGCCCTATAACCTGGAAGTGCGTCATCCCGTGACAGGAAGAAACGACGTGATTCCGGGGTGAAGATAAGGACTATTTACCCTGACCCGGAAGGAATAAGGACTTGTGGACTGTTGGGCAGGAACACCTCCGGGTCAGGGAGTATAAAGGACTGTGGGAGCTCCCAGACGGCGAGCTGAGCTGGGTGGTAGGAGGGCAACGCGTCTGAGAGTGGAGGATTGTGGTTTATTATAATTATTGTATTTGGTTTATGAGTAGTGTGGAGTGGAGGGTGCTTAGTGCACATTACTATAATAAAAAGAATTATTGTACCACTTTTACCTGGTGTTTGGCGTGGTACCTGAGGGTTCAAGAGAGCGATAGCACCCCCTACTGCTACAATGTCTAGAGGGCTCTAATAATGTTAACAGTGTGGGAGAGTTTATAAGGGTTTAAAATATATAAAAATAACCATGCAAACATATGGTTTCTACTTTGTGGATTTTCATCTATCGCGGTGGGCTCTGGAACGCAACCCCCGTGATTGAGTAGGGATTACTGTATATATATATATATATATATATATACACATATATATATATACACATATATATATATATATACATACACATATATATATATATATATACATACATACCTACATACACACACACACACACATACAAACACACATATTATATATATATATATATATACATGCACACACACAAACACACATATTACATATGTACATATATTTAGCAAAAATTATGTTTTTTTACATTTATACAGTGGTTTTTCTCATACTTAAAAGTGCTTTTCATAGTGAGTCAGGAGCCACTTCAACCACCACTAATGTGTACCACCCACATCTATAATGCGAAGGCAACCATTTTTGCGCAAGTACGCTCATCACACATTTGCTATTAGGTGGGGAAGTGGTGAGATAGCCAATCAGAGACAAGGGATGATTAGGGGGCCAAAATGACTAGGACATGAAGAGTAATTTAGCCTAGACATCAGGATACACCCTGCTCATTATAAAGGATGCTAAGGGATCTTTTATGACCGCAGAGATTCAGGACCTTGGTTTTATGATTCATCCGAAGGATGGCACAATTTTTACAGCATGGTGTCCCCATCACTGCAGTGGTGCATTGGGATCCACATTCAGACCACAGGGTAATCACCTGATGTTGGCTTCACCAGCACCTCTTCCACAATTGTATATAATATTTACATGTTTTGTCCTAAATTATTTCCATTACAAATGTTTTTTCCTGTTGCGATTGTTTACACGGTTTTCTTTCTTCTTGGTCTATTAGCTCTTTACATTTACTGTACATGTACTGTTAATAATTAGTATCTATTTTATGTTTTTTGATGCATTACTTTTATTTATTACTCATTTCAATTTTGTTATGATACAACTGTGTTTTATGATTGTTTTTTCCTTCCTATTATAATTTCCTTTGTGTTACTTTCAATCATTATCTCTGCCCTTGGGCAGCATAGTGGAACAGCAGCAGTCCTAATGCCTTGCAGGATGGAAACAAGGGCTCCCCTGGTTTACATGGGTTTCCTTCCACAATTAAAGGACATGCAGATCTTGTTAACTGGCATTGCTGATACTGTCCCATTTGTGTGTACATGTGTGATGTGTGTTCACCCTCTGATGGACTGGCACACTGTCCAGGTGTTGTTCCTGCTTTACACCTTATGACTGGTGCCACAGACACTAGCTGCTGTGCAACTTTGGCCTGGATAAGCAGATTAAGGAAATGGAAGAATGGATGGATTAATGGATCTCTGTTCTCAACAAACATATAATTTGTGTCATTTATATCATACTTATTGGACATATATTTGTTTACACAGTTATAGGATTTTTTTTTTCTTTTGGAGAAATAAAGGGCTGCTTTCTGTGTTGTCATGTTATATTAACACTTTTTGAATATACATACCTTCTAATGTGTTTGCATTACTTGTACAGTTATATTCAGTAGCTGTTCAAGAATTGTTCTTCATTACACATGTATTTGCACTACATTTCTTTATTGTTATTCCATGTATTAATGTGGAATTAACAGTTTGGAAATGTCATTTTAAATATAATACATGTTTTAAACACAATTTATTATAGCTGTAAATGAAAAAAATAGAATTAAATTTGGTGAAAAACACATTTGACTTGTTTGGGACTAAAAGCTTAAGACATGATTCAACTTGCCCTTCTTAACTTAAGGTTTGACTTGAGACTTGCATGTAAAGACATAAGACTTACTTTTTACTTGAAAAAACGGTTACTTGTTCCCACCTCTGCCTTATTCCTTACTCTCCAAAACAAAGTACAACAAGAAGCTTGCATTTACGTTCACAGTTTGAATGTTGACTGTATTGTGACAAATCAAATATGGATTTTTTATTTACAATTAAGGCTGGGAGATGATTAGATAAACGTCCAAATGCTACAATCAACAACTTTTATGTGGTCCTTGGTACAGGCAAGAGAGAAGGGAAAAAAACTGACAGTAAGCAAAGCCTCCTCTGCACGTATTTCTTGAGTACTGAGAAAACTTAACTAATTGTTTCAATTGGCTGGTCAGCATTATTCGCATTAATATTATACAGGATGTATCCAAATGTCATTTAAAAAAATATTTTTAAAAAGTTAAAATAGAGAAATTTAAAGAATACTCACACACATTAGGGCACAAAGCATGTCAATGGCAGCATGAGTCACTCCATCATTGCTTCTTTTTAAAGCTTTGACAGTTTTTACACCAAGTCTTTCACGAAATCTAAAAAGAAAAACACCCACTGTTTATGAGGAAAAACAAACAAAAAAAACCTAAAAGGTATATTGATTTTGCCCACATGGAAACATATTTATTACAAATTTTACACAATATTACATTATGTATTATAATTACTTAAAATAAAAACTACATCATCAAATGTGACCCAAATTAAATATGACTTGGGCCTTAAATGTTTATAGTCATTGCTGGTTGTCCATATTATGTTTTTATGTCCACTGTATACAAGGACATTATATGCTAATAGTTGTGTTAAATAACCCCATATATAGTGGTTATATACTGCTGTGGAAGAAAAATAAAAATTCAAAGATTTGATTCAATAAATATATGCTAAAGGATTATCTGACTTGTAAAATGATAATTACATATGATAATTGCACATACATGCATTCAAATTACTCTTAATAAAAAGCTTGTTTTTTGAATAATGTTTAACTTATCAGACTAAACAAATACTGAAATAGTGTGGACAAAATAAAACAGTGTATAAATCTTGTAACTGACCTAAATCAGATTTGTTTCCTTAAGTAGTAGGTAATTAAATGTACTAGTCTTGAGTTTTTAAACAGCACCATTATAACAAATGTTTAATTGAAACAGAATCACCAAAGGCTGTGTATAAAGTAATGAGTAAAACCACTTTAGCCTGGCCTTGTAGCGTGTTCATTTTTTTAAGTTTTTTTTTTTTAAACAGTCAATTAAGAATTGCTTTTTTTCTTCTAACTGACGTTCTTTCACTGGGTCATGCCACAGAAAAATGACGGAAGCTAGTTAACTACATAATGGGTAGTCAAGACATGTGCTTTGCAAATCAGGACAACGCAATTTTTCCCTATTGTTCTTCACAAAACTGCTCAAACAAACAGAAGCATCCATGTGCCATGTTCTTCCTACACCAAGCAAGGTATTTAGTATGGTTTTACCAAAAAGCTCAATTTTGGTCTCATCAGATGTTGAAAGATGTATTTAATTTCTCTACATGTAATTCACTTTCTCAGTTATTGAAAAGTGTTGTGGTAGGATATTTAAATGAACACAAGAAACTCACAGAAAAGCAAAGAAACAGTGAAAACTCATTTTGGTTTAGAAATGGAAATTAAATAACTCTATGGTAACAAATTAATCACTCTCATGTTAAGATAATGACAATATATTGCCTATAACATTGTTTATTATTCTCTAAATATAAAGGTTCTGCCATACCCATGTCAACTATTGTGGTGATTACAACCTCTTACTATTAATATACTTATATGACTTAAAAAATCATGTTTACTTCTGTAGACTCTTCATATTGTTTATTTCCATGTGTTCTATGAAAACAACTGAATGACAAATTTTGACTGAACTGTTTTCAGGGTGGCATAGAGGAAAATGGTCAGTACTTTAACTTCACACCTGCAGATTTTTGAGTGCAAACTATGACCTGGGATGTGCATTGCATTGGAACTTGAATAGGAAAAGGTTTTAAGTGTGCCACTGTGATCTGTAAGGGTATTTCACACACATTCTTTTATGGGAATCCAACTGACAGGGAGATGAGATGAGTCAAATGTTACAATGCTGAAGTGCTAATGTGCCATGTTTGATCTAGGTTGTCATTGTCAACAGTTATTTTAAGGTTTCCCAAGCAAGCAACCTCTACTGAAACTGTTTTGTACTTCCTAATCATGCTAGTTAGCAAACATATTGTACCCATGTTTGTATCATGCTTTGGCTAAGTATAGCTTTCTTTCGAGTAATATATTCTTGTGAGTTTTAAGCCTATATTAAACAGAAGCTAGTATAATCTTCCTTTAGTGTATTGATTCTTTCTACCTTTTAGAATCACTGTCATACAACTAGGGAAAGATATATCTTTATGTATATTGTTGGTTTAGTAAAGGCTGCAATCTCTAATAAACATCTTTCCAGTGAGCATTCTGTATCTGTGTAGTTTCCTCCTACATCTTACAATATGTACTTGTGGAGAATTGAAAAATCTATATTGGCCCTAAATCACTGAATGAAATGGAGTGTGCTATGTGATTTTATGGAATCCTATCCACATTTGTTTGTGCCTTGCACAAAGTATTTCTGGGATAAACTTTGACCCTCTGCAACCCTGTACTGGAATGAAGGGTCTTGGAGAATGAACTAATAAATAATGTATTCTTTAATAACAGATACTATGCATTTTGGAAAACACTGTTATTGTTATTCAGGCCTTCACTTTTTGTACTAATTTTTTCCCCAAATAAGCATGTGTCAAGTTCTTTTAAAACAAACCATTTGATTGATTAATAAATTATTCTTGGTCCTATCCAATTTCCTATACACATAGTGTTTAAAAAGCCTCATTGCAACAAAATATTTTTTTCATGAAAAAAGCAGCAAAAACATGCATATTCCTACAGTATATTGCAGAGCTCCAGAGGCCCACACCTAAAAATTATTAGCTGGGAAATTGGTAGGACCTGCTGGGATCTGAGTAAAAGCCCCATCAGTGACTGCTGCAAACTTCTACACACAGATAAAAATAAAATCTCTAATTTCAAAAGGCATTCCACCTTGGGGTTTTGTGTGAGTTGTACCAGTTTGCTATTGAGCAGGGGCTATATTGTTTACGATAGGCAAGAAGATTGGGGCTTGCCACAACTGATTATATGTATATGTATGGCTGGAAGATCTTCCCCTTCCCAAAACCACTGCCAATTACACTGTACTTTATGGGCTTTAAGGCATAATTTGACCTTGCTCAGCAAATTGCCCAGGTGGGGAATTAATTTTTGGCTTGACCTTCAGAAAAAGTGCTGGCAGCTGAGCTACCCTCTTGTTTATGCTACTCGACCAGCTACCAATGAGTTTCATGAATTTGGCGAGATTTACCCTGTGAACACCTGCATAATACAGGGTGGGACATAAAGATCTCCCACATTTTGGAGGGGTAAAAAAAAAAAAAAAAAAGAATGAAGCTATCTAAAAAAAGTTGTATATATTTACAAAAAGTACAAAAAATAGTATTTTTAAATGGGTTTGAAAAAACATATTAGACAAATGGCAGCCGTCATTGGCAATACATTACTGAAGACATTCCCAGAAGTTTTCCATCACTCTCCAGGTCATCTCAGGCAGAACAGCGTCGATTTCCTGTCTGATCTCTTCCGAATGAGACCTACCCCACACCCCTCTACCCTCACTACAGCCCATACAGTTCTCCCTCGAAATGTGGGAGATCTTTATGCCCCATCCCTTATAATCTTTTTTTTTTTTTTTAAATAATTTTATTGAGTCCTGAAATTTGTGCTCGCTAATTTAAGCATCCAGAAATTCTAATTTTCTAATGTGACCTCTTGTTTTCTCCAATTTTCATTTCATAATCTTTTAATGTAAAAAATTTATAATTTAAAAATAAAAAAGACCGACTCACAAAAGAAAAACTGCAGCAATTTGTGCATCACAGGTTGTTTACAAAAATAAACCAATTTCTACCCTATACATGAATTTTTGTTTCAGTTCCATTATAAAGAAAAATCCTCATTATAACAATTATTTTTTCAGTCAGAAGCACATAGTTATAATGGAATTTGACCTATAATCAGAAGCAGATAAAATGTAATTTTCATAATTATCTAAGAAGAAGACGGCATGCAAATTCTGGACTATCTATACAGTGTTCTGCTACATAAATGATGTATTGCTTTTTGCGTAATATTAATAGGCTCATCAGAAAAGTAAAAATTTTGAATAAATTAAAAATCTGTATGTCTAGCATGTGTTTTCTGTACATTAAAGGTATGATTTCAAAATGAATATATTGCAGGAAACAATCTACTGTGTGGAATGAAATAGAAGAATTCGATCTTATTTCCCAATTGTGTTACAGTTGGTGCACAAATATTTAAAAAATGCATAAACTGTCCCTGTACAGTAAAATCTATTGGAGCAACTGTTTCAAATGAATAGGCTCCTAGCATTTTACAATGCCAATAAACGTGCCAAGTGCTTTATTTCCTTAATTGTCTTCACAGAGTTGCATCCTGATCCAGGTGGTCAAAACGAGTTCAGTAGTGCCTATTATATATAAAACCACTGAAAACAGAGATTTTGATCTTGTCACAATACTATCTCTATACATGGAATATGCAGGGAAAACAAAATTGATCATTTCAAACATTCAAGAGGTTACGAGCCAATTAAAAAAGGCAATTAAATAATGTGGTGAACAAGGATGAAAAAGTTATTCAAGACTGCTGCTCTTTTATAATCAATACACAGAAAAATGAATAAGCTACACTGGACTGTTAGCCTAATTCACACCTACAAAAAATAATGCTTCCGCCTCCAATAAATGATCAACAGAGTATATTCTATACTCGTTCTTTTAAATGATTAGAACAATTAAAGAAGTAAACTGTACATTTTTCCCTTGATTAGCTGTTAATCACTGGTGTTAGCCAAATGATGAAAAGTAAAAAGTCAAATGCCTTTAAATACTATTTGCTTATGAACTCTTCATACAATTAAAAGCGAATTCTAAATACTTTCTCATTTGTATTCCCTTCCCTTCTGTATTGTGTAAATGAATTGAAAGAAGTTCCAAAGAAATAAGTCAACTATATCTGTTAGGCTTAACAGGATTTTGTGCTGATAACAATAAAAATATTAACAGGTTGCTTTGGGGTGCCCTCTCACAATGCAAGAGGTTAACAATTCAAAATGTTGCCAGCAATGGCAACAGAAGTCTTAACAATGGTCAGGAGTTAAAGAACTGCTCCAAATGAAATGTAACATCACAGTGAACCCGTACAAAACTTAAAAAGAAACAGTGCTACTTTTTGGTTAATTTAAAACACGCCCCAAAGATAAAAGGTGACATGGTATGCCACATGTCATAGAACAATGCATTGTATGATTTTCCTAAAAATATTTCTATAATTTATTTTGTGTAGAGGTGAAATTTGTATATGGAATACAAGACTTAAAAAATTCTCTAAATAAAAGATGTGGGTGGGCATATGATTTAAAAAAAATCAAGAAAAACATGCTTTCAAAACTAAAGCTTTGTGTCACAAACCAATTAATTACATGTTTCGTCTTCTCTCAGAAGATGGCATTTTACACTTGTAGTATTCACAAATGATTAATAGTTATAAGAACAGATGATGCAAAATCAGTAACTGTCTTTTATACTAGTTTTCATAATCCTTCAAATTACTTTTGATTTACTTTTCTTTGTGATGGTCACAGAAATAAAACGCTGTACTGCATGGTATTTTGTCCTTCTCTAATTTTTCCATCTCCTCTGTTGAATTCTCTCACTTTTCAGGCCTCCTATTGCTATTTTGAATTCTTAAAATAAGCCCCGTCTAAAAATCAAAAAAGGCATCATTCAGGATAGTACAAGTAGACATAATATTTAATAATCTATGCATATTTTCTCATTCCAACAGGGTTTTGCATTATCATTTTAAAGTTTTTAATTTTAATATGCATAATTTTCAGCATGTTTTCAGAGTAGTTAGTTACAGTGCATCCGGAAAGTATTCACAGCGCATCACTTTTTCCACATTTTGTTATGTTACAGCCTTATTCCAAAATGGATTACATTCATTTTTTTCCTCAGAATTCTACACACAACAGCCCATAATGACAACGTGAAAAACGTTTACTTGAGATTTTTGCAAATTTATTAAAAATAAAAAAATTGAGAAAGCACGTGTAGAGCTGGCTGGCCATCTAAACTGAGCGATCGGGGGAGAAGGGCCTTAGTCAAGGAGGTGACCAAGAACCCGATGGTCACTCTGTCAGAGGTCCTCTGTGGAGAGAGGAGAACCTTCCAGAAGGACAACCATCTCTGCAGCAATCCACCAATCAGGCCTGTATATGGTAGAGTGGCAAGACGGAAGTCACTCCTTAGTAAAAGGCACATGGCAGCCCGCCTGAAGTTTGCCAAAAGGCACCTGAAGGACTCTCAGACCATGAGAAACAAAATTCTCTGGTCTGATGAGACAAAGATTGAATTCTTTGGTGTGAATGCCAGGTGTCACATTTGGAGGAAACCAGGCACTGCTCATCACCAGGCCAATACCATCCCTACATTGAAGCATGGTGGCAGCATCATGCTGTGGGGATGTTTTCCAGCGGCAGGAACTGGGAGACTAGTCAGGATAAAGGGAAAGATGACTGCAGCAATATACACAGACATCCTGGATGAAAACCTGCTCCAGAGCACTCTTGACCTCAGACTGGGGCGACAGTTCATCTTTCAGCAGGACAACGACTCTAAGCACACAGCCAAGATATCAAAGGAGTGGCTTCAGGACAACTCTGTAAATGTCCTTGAGTGGCCCAATGCACCGACGCTTCCCATCCAACCTGATGGAGCTTGAGAGGTGCTGCAAAGAGGAAAGGGTGAAACTGGCCAAGGATAGGTGTGCCAAGCTTGTGGCATCATATTCAAAAAGACTTGAGGCCGTAATTGCTGCCAAAGGTGCATCAACAAAGTATTGAGCAAAGGCTGTGAATACTTACGTACATGTGATTTCTCAGTTTTTTTATTTTTAATAAATTTGCAAAAACCTCAAGTAAACTTTTTTCACGTTGTCATTATGGGGTGTTGTGTGCAGAATTCTGAGGAAAAAAATTAATTTAATCCACTTTGGAATAAGGCTGTAACATAATAAAATGTGGAAAAAATGATGCGCTGTGAATACTTTCCGGATGCACTGTAACTAACTACATGTACTCCTATAACATGCTGAAAATTCCGCATATTAAAATTAAAAACTTCAAAATGATAATGCAAAACCATGTTGGAATGAAAAAATGTGCATAAATTATTAAATATTATTATGTCTATAAAAAGTGATGCGCTGTGAATACTTTCTGGATGCACTGTACGTTTAAATAGCATGTACAATGCCCCAGGTTGGACTGACTACTGCAATGAATGATAATGATATAAACTCTACTCCTTTGTAATCTAATAATTGGATTTGGAGAGTTTTTAAATCAGTTTATGAGAGAGAGAGAGCGAGAGCGAGAGCGAGAGGGAGAGGGGAGAGGGAGAGAGGAGAGGGAGAGGGAGAGGGAGAGGGAGAGGGAGAGGGAGAGGGAGAGAGAGATAGATAGATAGATAGATAGATAGATAGATAGATAGATAGATAGATAGATAGATAGATAGATAGATAGATAGATAGATAGATAGATAGATAGATAGATAGATAGATAGATGGGTTAGGGTTAGGGTTAGATAAATAGATACTTTATTAATCCCAAGGGGAAATTCACATACTCCAGCAGCAGCATACTGATAAAAAACAACATTAAATTAAAAAGAGTGGTAAAAATGCAGGTACAACAGACATTTAACTTTGTATAATGTTAACATTTACCCTGCCGGGTGGAATTGTATATTGCTTTGTATATAGTTAAGATATCACAAACTTAATTTTTCTGTAATTGGGAATAAAAACAACTTCTTTTATGACTGAAAAACCTGCTTATTATAAACGTTTATTGGCTCTATGGTATGTCAAATAGCTACTTATAACTTGAATGTCACTGTTTGTACTAAAAATAAACATTACTGCCTCATTCTTGAGCTTGACCATTATAGAAAGTGCCTACATCTTCTCATCAAGGTGTAAAAAATGCTTATTTTCTTATATATTAGGTTTTTAGGAAAATGATCTCTTAAATGCAAATACAGTGGTGGCAAGACACAACTTGAGCATTTCTTAAATTTTGTACCAGATTTGTATGATTAAAAACATTTTTGGGTGGTCTCTGTGCTTTGTCTGAAACAATCTAATATAGTTCCAAATATGATGCTAAACTAATCAATATTTCTAAACATCTCTAGCATGCAAACCTTGTCTCCAACTATAAGATGTAATCTCTATTACCTGAGCCTGGTATTAATGCCAATAAATAGGCAAAAGTGGTTTGACACAAATGGATAGGTTTTGTATTCATGTATATTATGTAAAACCAAAAATCTGTTTAAAACTAGCAGCTATTAAACACTTTAATTCAGCAGGTCAAATGAAAAGAATGCAAAAATAAAATACATGAAATGTAAAAACTGTACTATTAATAGCCATTTACATAAAGTGAAAATATTTACACAAAGAAACAATTATGTTCAAAAACCACACCCAAAAGAAATTTAAAATTCAAAGAAGAGTACTTTGGAAGTTGTGTGAAAGCTTGGAATCCTGCTTTGGATGCTACAAGTCTTCTAACGGCATGAAACTGACTCTCCAGTTCAGCATTATTAACTGTCATTTCTCCTTCTTGGGAGAGTAATGCTGTGATGGCATTATTAATTAATTTCTCCTTGTTCTCAGAAAACAAGCCCTAAATGAACAAAACAAAACAGATGTTTTAGTAATCTAGAAATAAAAACAATGCAAAGACAAGTGAAACATATTTAGTTTTGAAGAAGGATGAGGCTTACTTACATCTTGGGTAACAGCATGTAAGACTCCACTGTATGAAATGTTTGCATTGAACCTGAAGACTGCATCAGCAAAATTTCCATCTAAAATCAGGAAAGAAATTGATATAAAAACGGTATTTGGGCAGTAATTTTCTTCATAAGGCTAAAATATGTGCTATAGCAAAGATTAATACAAAGTGCCTTGACACAAGCTTAACTCTTAAATAAAACATTAAATCATTTTTCAACATGACATTTTAAATTATTGTAAATTTATTTGGAACTACCACCGATTTAAAATATTACAATAAATCTCCTGAAATTGGGAAAGTTAAATGTAGCAGTGGTAGAGCAATGTAAGCTATAATTATTTGTAAATTCATTGCATAATAATCTAATTTCCCCAAAGAAACAATATAATTAAAGGACATCCAATTTAATAAGGATGTTATACCAAATACTCAAGTTAGAGTAATTCTTTTAAATGGTAAAATCTGATCATTTACTAGCTGTGTAATATAACTCACACACCTTTTCAGTTGTGTCATTTTATTTTAAAATGTTTTTTAAGCAGATTTTCTCATGTGTAACAAAGTTTCTTGTGACCTCAGCTAGCAAGATAAAAGGTACAAATTGGAATGTCAACCAAACAGAAAGCTGATGGGATTTTCCAAAGTAAGTTTCATCTTACCAGATTTTTTTATCTTTTTATTTTAACTGTTAAGTAAATCTGTTCTTCTTTTCAGGTTATGCTGTGCCTTGTATCAGATACAAATTATCTCTCAGGTTGGAGGTACAAGTTTAAGAAGCATTGAGGGGTCTGTTAAAGACAAAATGGAGGACAGTGCCATAATCAAGCTATAAGGTTTTAATTTCGCTGGGAGGTACACAGGATATATCTATGGTTCATCCAAGGATCACAGTACATGTGCCTGGCAACTTTCAGAGTTTATTAATTCTATATTAATTTATTACAGTTTTAGTAAAACTGTCTCAGGTACTCAGGTATATTATGGCAAGTAGGGAGCTATGTGTACTGTGTGATCTGACATGTGCCACACCTTTAATTAAATAATTGGTTAATAATCAATTAACTACTATTTTATATTATAATTAATCAATAGTATCATATGAGATTGTGATGTATGAGTCGGGTTATCTTGCTTTTGACAGTATGCTCAGTTTATCTATACTAATAAAAGGCAAAGCCCTCACTGACTGAATGACTGACTCACTGACTCACTCATCATTAATTCTCCAACTCCCGTGTAGGTAGAAGGGTGAAATTTGGCAGGCTCATTCCTTACAGGTTACATACAAAAGTTAAGCAGGTTTCATAACGGTCATAATTGAATTCTACTTACGTACATATATATGTCCATAGCCTGCAGCTCGATCGCCATGTGAGGCGGTGTTGCGTCCCCCATCACCACGCCTCCCATGTAGTTGGCTGCCTGCCTATATTGCATCCCCCATCCCCACGCCTCCCACGTAATTGACTGCCTGCCCATATAAAGCCATCCTTCGCTCCGGTCTCTATATTCCCTTCCTTGGTTCGCCACGGTATTCACGTCTCCCTGCTGATAACTGCAGCCTTTTTACTTAATCCACGGCTTCTCCACTGTTTTATTGTTTGTTTATTACAATTATAGTTATTGTATATTTGGTATTTTAGACTTAGTTTACTGTTCAGGTACCCATTTCCTTTATGGTTCCAACCGTACCCCCATTAACATGTCTATTGAGGTTATCACCATCGCTCAAAGAGCTGTCACTTGCCGAGTGGTTTCCATGCCCGGAGATGACGCCTGCCTTTTACATTGTCTGTGTTACATATTGCACGGCCATATCAGGCTCAATATTGATATCCGGAGGAACATTGTGTCTTATGTATTGAATGACTGAGACAGGTTCAAGGTGTGGACTGATGACGGCACAGGAGATAATTATACTACACAGGGGCACTATAAGAGTGAAATGCTTAAGCCCTTCACCTATGCTTCTGCATGTGAGTTGATGGCTGCCGCTGAATTGTTCGGTTGACACTTTCAAGTGTACCGAAATGGCCAAATATTTTACACCTTTGGAGAACCGCCAATGGCTCTTAAACATCTTAGATTCACAGGTGACAATTTGAGTAGTGGACACTTTGATGTTTATGAATGTTTCAACTCTCAAAAGCTGGATACGAAGTTATCGATGAAGCCGGTTGTATGCTTACAACGCTTGACAGATGCTGAATGTCACTTCAACACAAGTCCTGCAAATACTAACGTAATTAAAACAAACTATGAAACTCAAACCGATTACAACAGCAGAAATCCAAGCTGTGAGAAAACAGTAAAAAGGAGGTGTGTCAGATATCGTGGTACATTTTCTGATGCAGCTAGACGAAAACAGCTTTGTGACGCTGCCAGCAAATACTCGCAGAAAAATCCAAAAGTTAATAGACACGCTGCCACTAAATACTCGCGGGCAAATCAACAAGTTCATAGAGACGCTGCCGCTAAATACTCACAGGCAAATCCTCAAGTTCATAGAGACGCTGTCGCTAAATACTCGCAGACAATTCCACAAGTTCATAGACATGCTGCTGCTAAATATTCACAGGCAAATCCACAAGTTAATACCGGGAATGTCTGTTAAACATCTTAGATTCACGAGTAGCGATTTGGGTAGTGAACACTTGGATGAATGAAATCTGTTATCTTTACAACATTTGACAAACACGGAATGTAACTTGAACACAACACATCCTCCTAATACGAACCTGATTGAAAGAAATAATGATAATCAAATTTTTGATGACAGCAACACTCATAATAGTGACAAAACAATTACATTGACAATCATGTTACGTTATTTTTAAAATGTTTCCTTTTCTTTTTCATAACTTCTTTAACAAACTACTTCTCCGCTGCGAAGCGCGGGTATTTTGCTAGTCTTTAATAAATGGTATCATAACTCTTCCCAACAGAAGTAACAAACTTGATTTAAAAAGCTGCTCAGTGGTGCAGACAAAGGCTTTATCACAGGAGCAATAACATTTAACATTGTGACATAGGTAATTACCTTAAGATTGTGTCCTGTTAAAGGATAAAACCATAAGCATATTTCTACATCCTATTTGTATACATTTGCCTCATAGCTCTAGAAAGTTTAAATCACTACTGACCAGGTTCATTTGTTGGAGTTTGCACATAGTGCATACATACCTAGTATTTATTACACAGCTAAATGATGTACATACTAGATTAATTGGTAACTAAGTTGCTTTCACATCAGTCAGTTTTCAATGTGAGTATGACCAGCAAGTGACTAGCATTCTGTCCCAGGGCTCTAGAGTGCGACCTAATTTCTCAATGGTGCGACTAAAAAAAAATCAAAGGTTGCACCGGTGCGACCAGCCGTTCGAGGGGGAAAAAAAACGAAACTCTGTGACTCTTAAAGTCTCCCTGTTGTTCAACAACAGACACACATTAGGCCCATATGTGGTCTAAACCAATCAGAGATGGTGAAGGGCGGATCCCGCCCCCCCCGATTGGCCGTGGTCCAGATATTCCTGTACGTGTGTGTATGTTTGAAAATGCATGTGATGCAGTCAGACAGAGAGAGGTGAGTAGCCCATCAGGTAAACAGTGGATGTAGCCGCGGATTATGAGAGAAGATGAAAAGAACGATTGACAGCTTTTTCGTTAAGAATGTTAAGTTAGGGCCTGATCCGTCCGAAAATCATAACCAATGCTCTGACACGGAGCCATCAACCTCCCAAGTTATAGCACGCCCTGGTCCGGAGACAGCATTAGATAATGAGCCACATACGATCGAGTCCGAGCCCACTGAAATTAAAAGGGGTAAAGTGTAAACATTTCGAAAAGAGTGGCTTGACCAGTTTCCCTGGCTAAGATACAGTAAAGCCGATAATATAATGCACTGTATTCACTGTAAAGAGTGTGGGAAGACCATGGCCGGCAGTAGTGCATTTGTGACTGGTTCTAATACATTTATAATTGAAACGCTGAAAAAGCACAATGCATCTATAAAACACATTACATGCCGCGATAAATGCACTGCTCAAGTGTCCCTCTCCCGCTGCCTTTCAGCGGCAGGCAGCAGCAAACAGATCATCAGACTAGGCCGAGATGATAATTAAGTTTAACGTTGCCTACAATATTGCAAAAGAAGAACTTCCCTTCACTACATTCAAGTCCGAAATAATTCTTATGAAGAAAAATGGCTTGAACGTAAACCCGACGTACAGCAATGATGTCGCGTGCGCCCAATTTATAGGAGTCATCGCTGGTACATTGAAAAAAAAAGACATCTGTGCAAATTGCGAACAGTGCGTACATGGCATTCCTGATCGACGGAGACACAGATATCGCCACAAAGGAATGCGTCATTGTGTACGGTCGTATCTTGCGGAGAGGATGACCGGTAAATATACTTATTGGACACATTGAGGTCGAGCATGCACATGCCCAAGTCTGGAAGATTTTGATGCTAGAGAGAGTGTGGCCAGCTGGTTTAGTCAAGGCCAAAGATCAAGAAGGCCAAACTACAGGAGTTGGCCATCCGAGGGGCATGTGACTGCAATGGAGGATAGTCCATAAGACATTGAGCCATGAGATGTTCAGTTTGAAGCCCTTAAAACACTTAATTTAGATTTTCTTTTTAGTTAATTTATCTTGAGATTTTTTAAGTTTAAATTTCAGCTCAGTAAAGCACTTTAAGCACCAACACTTTTTCAGTAAGTTACCTTTCTTGTAGAATTGTGCTTGCCTTCAAATAAAGAACTTTATATTGACCAGATTGTTAGTTAATCATTTACAAGTCAATATTGCCTATATGGACAGCGATTGAAAAATAAATAAATAAATAAATAAAGTGAACTTGTAAAACTGTGGTGTTAAATGTGATGCGGTTGAAAATTTGGGTGCACCTAATTTTTGTGCTGGTTCACCTAAGAAAAAAAGTTAGGCGCACCAGTGCAACCAGTTAGTCCAGAGCCCTGTGTCCTATTATTATCTTGCACCTGATGATGCCAGCACAGATTCTGGCCTACACAAGACCAACCCAACACAATTTTCAATGTCAAAGATGAATAGATTCACTTGTTTAGTTTGTTTCCTTCTGCAAAAACATAAGCGAAAACCCAGTCTTGCATTTGATTAAATGCTGAAATTCAGGAATTCACAATTGTACAAATAAATTAAATTACTTACATCACAAAAAATATTACATATGCATTACTCTTTCTGTGAGACTTTCTAATAGGGTGGAGTTTGAATAAAATATGAATGGTGATAGACTGACTCCCTTCCTGCTAGCTGACACAAATTAAAGCATAATTGCAACATAGGGGTCATGCAAATTCTAAATAAAGTGATGTGAAAATCTTTAAAGTTTAGAATGGTTTTAATTTACAAATATTGTTGAGAGGTTCTTATTTAAAGGAGCTAAAGAAGACTTTTTTCAAAGTTTCTCTAAAAAACAAGTGAAAGTTAATTGTACAATGAAAGTAAAAAGAAAATTATGAGCCTTATAATAGGTACCTTTCCAACATTTTCAGAATGGGGTTAATTTTCACTTTTTTCAATTTCTTAACTTTACATATTAAAATTATTTCTGGGCAATCAATATAAAAACCAAAGTTCATCTAATGACCTGAGAGCGAAGCTATATTATTGCTTTCCCTACATAATTAATTTTTTTTTTTCTATTATTTTTACTAACCAGCAACTGAAAAGCAGTAGAGTTTTATCAGAGAAAAATATTTTGATGGAGCTGGTATAATTATCTAGATTGCTATTTCTATTATGTACACAAATCAATAATAGTTTTCAAATAACTGGTTTAAACTGTAACACCTGGGGCATCATGAATAATGTCATGTGTAGAATTTACACTAAAACATGGTGTACAGACAAAAGGAGAAATGTGCATATGCACAAAAAATCTAAATGCATAAATCTGTGTGTACTCCAAGTTCTACACACTTCCCCGTTACAAATCGCAACAAAACTGAAATTTAACGCACATGCATGCATCTACAGCCCCACCCCGACTGCTCCCAGAATATTGCATATTTTAATATGCAAATCAATATAAATATCACCTTACATTCAATGTCTGGTTAAAAAAAAATAGAAAAGGCATCAGAAAAAAGAAGAATTTCAGCGAATGCAAAGTGGAGACAAGGAAAAACGTACTATTTGTTGGCTTACGCAGTGGTATAACCAACAAAAGCATGGGAGGAGACACTTGAAAGTTCAAGTTCAGAAAGTTGCACAGTGCCCGAAAGAAAAAAGAAGTGGCCAGATATCACAGTCGATATGAAAAGGCAAATTGCAACAAACCGTCTGTTGATTCTATTTCAGGCAATATTACAAAAGCTGATCCCCATGCAATGCTCGGTGATGGTGCTGCTGTGTTGAGAATGTCTTCTGGCGCTGTTTGCACACACCTCTGCCTCGGAAACTGCTGGAAGGCCATCTGGCTGTGTGTTGACAGAGATGGTTTTGGAGTCACAAAATGCAATAGTGGATGCTGTAAGAGATGTGGCCAATGAACTAAGGTATATAAGGGCTGTACTATGTAACACCATGGAACCTTAGTTCATAAACGTCTCTGAACACGTACAAATCAGGTTACAACCAAAAAGTTCACCAAACTTTTGCATCTGTTCACGACCACACACTCGGTTGATGAACATCCCTTCCGGTTTGTACACGCCGATGATTTCCATATGTGTTGCATTGTTCTCGGTCAGACGTGTGTGCTTCGCTGTGAACTCTGTGCTCAATTTCGTTTCCCTTCCGGTTCGTACATGCCAATGATTTCCGCATGTGTTCAGTCTCTCCCTGTACATTGTTCTCGGTCAGACATGCGTGCTTTCGCTGTGAACTCTTTCTATTCTACAGTATTTTGTGTGCTTTTCCATTAATTTTGCAGTCAATTATGGCCTCTAAGCAAGTGAAGAGTGGTAGTGTTGGTGAGAAGAAAGGTTCAAAGAAAATTTAAATCGAATTAAAGAAAGAAATTATTGAAAAGTATGAGTGTGGTGTTCGTGTTAATGATCTTACCATCAAGTACAAGAAGTCAAAATCTACAATTTCGACTATTCTAAAGCAGAAAGAGGACATTAAAGCTGCTGATGTTGGAAAAGGAGTTACAGTGTTAACCAGGCAGAGGCTTCAAGTGCTGGAAGAGGTGGAAAAACTGTTGCTAGTGTGGCTGAACGAGAAGCAACTTGCAGGGGATAGCATAAGCAAGACGGTGTTATGCGAGAAAGCCAGGAAGATTCGTAGCGATTTGCTGCACATTTATCCTTCTACGACTGCCGAAAGTGAGGAATTTAAAGCCAGTAGAGGATGGTTTGAAAAGTTTTGCAAGAGAAGTGGCATTCATACTGTGGTAAGGCATGGAGATGCTGCTAATTCCAACGCTGAAGATGCGAAAGAATTTGTGAAAAATTTCACAAAATTAGTGGAGGACGATGGCTACATCCCACAACAAGTGTTCAACTGCGACAAGACCGGATTGTTCTGGAAGAGGATGCCGAAGAGGGCCTACATTAACCAGGAAGAGAAGGCTATGCCCGGCCATAAACCAATGAAGGAAAGGTTAATCATTTTGTTGTGCGCCAATGCTAGTGGCGACGTAAAAATCAAGCTGCAACTCGTTTACCAATTTGAGAACCCTCGTGCTTTCAAACAGCACAATGTAAACAAAGCCAGACTGCCCGTGATGTGGAGGGCAAACACGAAGGGTTGGATCACAAGGACCTTGTTTTTGGAATGGCTGCACAAGGCTTTCGCTCCCGCCGCGAAGCGATATCTTGAAGAGAATAATCTGCCTGAAAAATGCCTTCTTCTGATGGACAATGCACCGGCACACCCTCCAAATCTGACTGACGTACGGAGTACGACTTTATTAAGGTTGTGTTCCTCCCACCCAGCACGACTCCTCTTCTGCAGTCCATGGACCAGCAGGTTATTTCAAATTTAAGAAGCTGTACACCAAAGGATTATTCGCCAGGTGTTTCAATGTGACCGAGGAGACATCTTTGACCCTGAAAGAGTTCTGGAAGAGCCATTTTAATATTGTTCATTGCATCAACCTCATTGATAAAGCCTGGGAAGACGTCACATACCGGACCTTGAACTCGGCCTGAAAGAAATTTTGGCCTGAATGCGTTCCTGAACAGGATTTAGAAAGCTTTGAGCCTCCTGTTGTGGATGAGATTGTGTCCATGGGCAAGAGCATGGGTCTTGAAGTGGACAATGAGGCAATCGAGGAGCTGGTCCTGGATCACAAGGAGGAGCTGACGACAGAGGAACTCGCTGAACTCCAGCAGGATGTGGATGCAAGTGATGCAATAAAAGCTATCATGGAAAAATAGAATGAGTGCCAAGATTTTTTTTCGAGAAGAACCACCCTGACAAACGGTTACGGATAGATTGCTAAACATGATGAACAACAATGTCGTCTCGCATTTACGAAAAATTTTTATGCGTAGGAAAAGGCTAGTCACATTAGACCGCTATTTCGCGAAGTCTGGTCCTCCAGCTAAACAGCTAAAAACACCAGAAACCCAAGAAATCACAAGAGAGAAAACACCTGAGGGAGAACATCCCTCTATTGCGGAGCCGGACTCTCCCTCAAAACTGTAACCTCCTCTCCACCCAGTTCCTCCTCACTTCCCTCATGCCAGAACTCGACTCATGCAAGGTTAGTTTTCTTGGTTGTTTATGGTTAGTTTTTGTGTAAATTATGGATTTTTCAAATGTTAATTTTTTTCCCTGTGCTTAAAACTCATTAAAACAAAAGTGTTTACAGCAAGCTTTTACTCTTCTCTGTTCAAGGTTTTCTCAGTGTTATTCAATGTTTTTACATTTAGTTTACTATTACACTGTGCATTCTACCATATAATGAACTATTTTTGTGCTTAAAAATCTTAAAAAAAAATATATTTACATACAGTTTGTATGGTCTGGAATGAATTAACTGTATTTACATACAATCCTATGGGGGAAATTACTTCGGGTCACAACCAGAGTTTTGGGAAAAATTACGGTCGTGACCCGAGGTTCAACTGTATTGATCACAAATTAAATTAACTGGTTCTAAAATAATTGTTGCATCTGATTACCTGTTTTTACATTCTGCTAATTACATTCAAATGTCCAACTTGGCAGATCATTTGGTGGGTCAGGTTCAGATTCATCAGAGCGACTTCTGTTCAGGTATGTGCTTGCACACTGCAACACACTAAATGTGCACTACAGATCAGCACATTAATAGAGTGTGAATGTTTTCTATTTACATAAGCAAATTCATTCTCTGAAGGTGTCTTCATAGTGTAGTGCCGGTACTAAGTGCCACAACAGATCGATTCTCTGGTCTATACTTTGAGGTAACTCGCTATCCTTAAAAGGACTGCTTGCCTTATGCTGCACTAGTTGGAAAAAGCACCTGCAACTGTACCTGAAATAGGTTCTCCAGTTAAATATGATGCAATGTCAGCTCATTCTTTTGGCGATTCATCCCTGGCTGATGCAAATTGTCCAGCGTCGTTTCAATAGCAATGTGCGTGCAGCGCAACATTCTGATTACATTTGGAAAACCGAACATTGCTGCGAATTCCACTTTGATGTTTCGCAGTTCAACCACAGTGTAAAGAAATCCTATTTATTTGGAAGACAAGCGGATAATACCATCCTATACAGCTGCCATGGGCCAACTCGGTGTTATTTGTGGAATACCCAATCGCTCAGCAAGATCACCTTGAAAAGCTCCTGTGGTTAAAAACCTGAGAGTGGACAGAACTTGCAAAGGAGCAGGTAGAGCACAATCCCTCTAAGTCTGCCTTTATAAAGCTGGCGCCAGTTTATAACAAAGCTCCAAGAGGATAGCTCATGGAAATCAAAATTGACTTAGAAGCCAGTCATCATCATCTGTAGATACATGTTGTCTTCTAATTCTTCCATTTGCTATGTCTTATAACAATGCTAAAGCAGCTATGGTAGTTGGAGTACTTTGGCCATTCCATGCACCATTATATTGTTACAGAATGATTACAATCAAGTGAATTAAATTTGTAAACAATATGCAATTTTGGCGTATTTGATAAATCCAGGGTAACTGATGCAAATATGAAAAAGGTAAATTACACAGAAACAGTAGCACTGCTTTGATGCTGGGTGCCGCCAGTTTGTAAAACTGAGCAGTAATGTGCGTACACAAGGTAGTGGGCTACCATCAAAATGTGGGTGGCTTTATACCAACTTTAGTTTTTATACATCTCAAAGTGTGCAAGGAAACGGGCGTACACAACATTTTTGTGCATACACACCATTTATACATGAGGCCCCTGGTGTGTTGGTCTTTTTTGGTAAACAGTACTTTTGTTATTTATTAATGTTTCATATTCTTAATTTTTTCTTGCATTTTTAGGTATTGCAAATAATATTGTTTTATTAATGAATGATAAAATAAAGTTTTAATATTTAAATTGTGTCACCCTGAATGAACAGTATTTGCAGGAATAGTAAAATAGTTTTTAAAACAAAGTACCTATACAAAAGTTTAAATTATCATAGGGCCTCTAGTTAAAATGTTTAAATATGAATAATGACTATTTCTTTGAAGCACAGTTTCATACAGTAGAAAAGTATTCTGTTGGTAGTTGGGAGGACACTTCAATACCACTTCAATTTTGAACTGCATTTTGTCTTTTATTTTCTTCAAACCTTCTATATTATCAGGTATCAGTGACATTAAACCTACTGCAAATGCTGAATGAACACTTTCAAATACTGCATTTTCTTTTATATTGATGATGTAAATTACAGCGAACCCAGTACAGACCAAGTATAAACCTATCTAAGCCTGTTAGATGAACAATCTCTTTGTACTGAGTGCCCATGGCCCTACAACTGAGGTATATTAAATGGCGTGGTTAATTTTGAAGAGAAAGCCATAAACAATACCAAAAAATGTCATGACTGGCAGATTCATTTCTGAAATGAAACTGGTTTTACCAAACAGTCCACAATAAATTTTTTAGTAGTATGTATCAAATCCAATAAAAAAAAAATATCTTCAGAATGCACCAATATTTACATATTTGCCAGTACTCTTTTGGAGGCTATCTACAAAACACAGGTTCCACTCTACTAAACAAAACAACTCTTTTCCTGAATCATTTTCATTATTGGTCTGCCTTTGTACTGTTTCAAATATAAAAAGAAACACTGACAAATATAAGAACTAACAACGAAGAAGCTTGTTTCAGCATTCACCAATAAGTACCTTTATGTTTTTCTGTTTCTGTTTTTATTTTTAACTAAAAGAATTAGAAAATCATTGGAACAGTCTATATCTCGAAATGGCCCTACCAAATATGGAAAAAGTGAGAAAATGGATGGAAGGATAGATGGGATGAATTTTGTATATAGCACACCTTCCTTAATTTGCATGCAAAAGTTTTAAATTACCATATAGCAATGCCCCCTTTTCATGGGTAAACATTCAGAGGTGCCCAGCAATTGAGATAATGACCTAGAGAGAGAGACAGAAAGTAAGCTGAACACTATTTAAAACACTCACCTGTTTGTGCTATGGGAGTTCTTCATGAGGCTTATTAAACGGCCCTGGATTATGTGAACTATAACAAATTGAAATATGAACTATGTGTCCAAACACTAAAGTTTGTATTAAGTCTCTAAACACAGAGGTATGTGAATAATTAAAAAAACATAGTGTATGCAATGAAAAGTGTGTCAAAGCTGGAATTAAATAAATAGAGTGGTTGATTAAATTTAACTTGGTATAAACAGTAATCCCTCCTCGATCGCGTGGGTTGCGTTCCAGAACCCCCCGCGATAGGTGAAAATCCGCGAAGTAGAAACCATATGTTTGTATGGCTATTTTTATATATTTTAAGCACTTAGAAACTCTCCACACTGCTTATAAATATTGTCCGCACAGTTACACATTAAACCCTTGTTTATCACTGTTAATCCACTCCAGACAAATAAATGTATTTCCACGAAGTAGGATTCTTTATTTATAAATCTAATATTTTCGCAGTTAGAGCATAGAAAACCTGCTTACGACCTTCTAAGTACATTTTTTTAACATTATTAGAGCCCTCTAGACATGGAATAACACCCTTTAGTCAAAAGTTTAAACTGTGCTCCATGACAAGACAGAGATGACAGTTCTTTCTCACAATTAAAAGAATGCAAACATATCTTCCTCTTCAAAGGAGTGCCCGTCAGGAGCAGAGAATGTCAGAGAGAGAGAGAGAAAAGTAAACAATCAAAAATCAATAGGGCTGTTGGGCTTTTAAGTATGCGCAGCACCGTGATAAAGCGGCCGTAATGAAGGGATTAATGTGAAGGCAGTCTTTCAGCATTTTTTAGAGGAACGTCCGTATCTTCTAAGCAAACAGCCTCTGTGCAAACAGCCCCTCAGCTCACACCACCTCCGTCAGGAGCAGAGAAAGTCAGAGAGAGTGAGACAGACAGAGAAAAGCAAACAATCAAAAATCAATACGGGCTGTTAGAGCTTTTAAGTGTGCGAAGCACCGCGCGGGAAGCATATTGTATATCATTAAGGAGTTTTATTTAATACGTATTACGTGCTCTGATTGGAGTAGCTTCTCAGCCATCCGCCAATAGCGTCCCTTGTATGAAATCAACTGGGCAAACAAACTGAGGAAGCATGTACCATAAAAATGAAAAGACCCACTGTCCGCAGAAATCCGCGAACCAGCGAAAAATCTGTGATATATATTTAGATATGCTTACATTTAAAATCCGCAATGGACTGAAGCCGCGAAAGTCTAAGCACGATATAGCAAGGGATCACTGTACTCATTTTCTACATTGCTGGAAACACAGCAGCATCCATCCAGAATCGTTGTCATACAGCATAAGGTCTCTGCTTGATCTTGGCTAAATTATAATCTTAATTTCTACCAGTATATCAGATTGTCCTAAGTCAAATAACTGTGTTTTTCAACAGGTAATATCATTTTTAGATTGTTGTTTTACAAGCAAAGTAACAAAAAAATCAAAGACGGCAAAATATTCACGATTTTTATTTTCCCCAAAGAATCATGCAAGAATCATGGAATGCATTCATGTAGCATCACTTAACCTTTGATGCATTTCAGCTTCTAGATATATTCTAGTGGCCACCATCAGCAAAAGGAATAGCAGGGCGGACAGACAGAAGTGAGACTTTTAAATACAGTATGTACTATCAAACCTCACTACAATGTAAGCCAAACCTTATAAATTCAACAGACAGAAAAAAGAATAAATATTTCAAGATAACTTTGGTGCATTAAAATTTTCATGTTGCAGGGGAGAAGGGTCTGGCTCAGAGCTCTGGTGGCAGACCCCTTTGTGGCTGCTCCAGCCATAGAGCCCAGTGATATAATTTAGAGTTGAAGGTGTGAACTGGAGAGTCTTGGCACAAAAATATCTTGAAAACGTACTATTCAGTGGGTTTAAAGGACTAAAATTTTGGCATAATGTATAACCCTACTGTGTGTATTTAAAGGTAGAAATGGATGTTATGGGCAAATAAATAAAAAGATGTAGCTATATTTCACTAATAAAGCCTAATATAAGTGTATAACTTCAACAACAAAAGATAGTTTCCTTAATTCTATGTTTGTCCTGTACCTGAAACCTCTAAAGCTACTTACATTGTATGTGCTTTTAACCAGCTTACATCACAGATTATATTGCAAAAAACAGTGCCTAGCAAGATTATTAAAATCTAACATAATTCGTGTGCATGCTTTGGATCATGAAACCCAATGCTCCTTTCACCAAGGTTGTAGTATGCCCTGCTCTGTGAATTAGCAAAGAAACAGTATGATGCAAAAGGAAGGAGTGTCCATGCCAAAATTGTTGCATGAGGTATAACCACCAAACAAACACTTTTGATATTTCAGGCACAACACAAATTAGTAGTTTGGAATCATATACTTTAATGCGTATTTACAAGTTATGAAATGTGCCTTCTACAACAGTTGGTGCAGAGGTTGCGCACCCTGGAAGAATGTAGAAAAAAAATATTTTAACTATAGACATATTTCCCTGCTTGAGATGCAACACAATCCTGGCAAATGACACTTATCATTTGTATAACCAACACACTGTGCAATACAATTAATCCCTTACACAACACTAATAAATAATTTACCATAAGAAAATTAAAACACAGTGATACTTCCTTCTCATAAGGCACAGCATTTGGAAAATAGTGACAATAACATACTTCAATTCTTGTAAGAAAAAAAAAGACAAATGTCAAAACTATATATTCTATATATGTGCTGTATTCTTGTTTGTAAATGTCCAACTGTCAACTATGTGTACACAAGTCCTATGATCAATGGCTGCAGTTCACAGAAGACAGGTTTTTTTCAAAAATACTTTTTTCAGCTTCCCTTTTATTTCAATATAATTTGGTTTAATCAATAAAGAGCAAATTAAATATTTTTACTGGTACAATAATTTGAACAAGCCCCAATAGCAGCTAATGTTGCACCATGTTAGTATGAATTCTGCTAATTATTCTTGACTTTGATATATTTGATAATTTTTGTTTGACAGGAAATCTTATCATGCAAAGTGATTTGAGGGTAATCTTTTACCAATTTAGAGATGCATATATTATCCAGGCTTGAATACTATTGAATACTAAAGGTTAGAATCATTTTTTGACTCTGTGTAAGTACATGTATGGGAGCATTAAAATATTTTGGCCTTTTAGAGACAGGAGGTGGCAATTCTTCCCACAGGATGCCTTTAATTTAACCATTTCTGGCTCTAATATATGTATTCATAGTAAAGAGAGGTTTTACCACATGGCTTACAGTTAAATGTATTAAGTATATGGACAGTGATACAATTTTCATAATTTTGTCTCTGTGTGCCACCGCAATGGATTTGAAATGAAGTAATCAATATGTGATTAAATTGTAGAATTGCAGTTTTAGTTTAAGGCATGTAACAAAAACATTGTATAAGCCATTTAGAAAACAGCCGTTTTTATACATGATCCCCCCACATTTTCAAGCACTGAAAAGTATTTGGAACAACTAACATAATCATGAATATAATGACCATTTTCAATGCTTGGTGAGCTACCACAGCTATACAGATGACTCACAGATGCATTTATCGAAAGTGCCCGAGGATCCTGATGCTCATGGCTCTCTGATCCTGTGTCATGCTTGTAATTCTAAATGGAAGAGCAGTAACTTTCTCAAACTAAATAAGGTGAAAAAAGTATTCTTAGTTATTGTCAAAAATGGACATAATTAGGTTATTAGAAATAAATGTCATCCCTTGGGCTTAAAAGTGAATTTGGAGGTAAAGAATATGTGGGTAACTATTTGCTCTAACCTATGCAAATTTTAAATCACATGTTAATCAGATTACTAGGACTGCATTTTTTCACTTAATGAATATAGCTAAAGTTTGACCTCTTATAACTTTAAAAGACACTGAAAAATTATTTCATGCTTTTGTTTTCAGTCGGCTAGACTGCTGTAATGCACTCCTTACAAGAAAACCTAAGAATGATATCGGTTACAGTTAGTACAGAAGGCAGCAGCAAGAATCTTAACTAGAAAAAGAAAATCCAAGCACATTTCACCAGTTTTAGCATTGTTATATTGGTTACCCTTGCCATTTTACTACAAATGGTTTACAAATCCTTAAATAATCTCGCCTCGTCCTATACATTGAAATGTATGTCCTCTTACACATCAAGTCATAACCTCAAAACTTCTAATGAAGGCCTGTTTGTAATTCCAAGGGTCAACTTGAAAAGAAGTGGTGAGGCGACCTTTTCCTATTATGCACCTAAAATTTGAAATACTTTACCTATGGAAATTCGCAAGGCTAATACTGTAGAACAAGTTAAAAAAACTGCTAAAACCCATTATTTTAAAATGGCTTTTTCGTAGCTACATTTTAGTTGTATGCCTATAAGCCTTTATGGCTATTGAATTATTTTCCTCTGGGTTCTGCAATTCTGTACTAATCTGTACTATTCTCTGCTGTCTTTTCCAGTTCTTCTATGGTGGTGGTCTACGTCACCATTGCCTGATCAAGGTACTACGGTGCCCCCAGCATTTATGGATTGAATGACGGATGTCCCAGATGTCCACAGGACAGTCATCATCAAATTCTTATATGTGAAGTCTGTAAACAAGGAGTGATTTAGACCATCTATGTTAGGTAAAATGCTTTATTGCCTATTCTTGCTTATGTTTTATATATTAACTTCCTTTTTATTTAATCTTGTAAAACACTTTGAGTTACATTGTTTGTATGAAAATATACTATATAAATAAATTTTGTTGTTGAAAATTCTTTGCAGTCGATGACTGCCTTAAGTATGAAACCATGGCCTTCTCCAAGTGCTGGGTTACCACTCCACTTATGCTTTACCAGGCCTGTCTTCAGGTGCTGCTTCGTCATTGGACTTTCTGCCTTCTGTTTTGTCTTCAGCAAGTGAAATGCATGTTTAGTTGGTTTGAAGTCAGTTGATTGACTTGGTCATTGAAGAAGATTGCCCTTCTTTGCCTTGAAAAGCATTTGGTTTGCTGTCACAGTATGTTTTGGCTCATTGTCCATCTGTACTGTGAAGCATCATCCTATCAGCTTTGCAGAATTTGTCTCAAACTGAGCAGACAGTGTAGCCCTGTACACTTCAGAAATCTTCCTGCAACTTTTGTCAGTAGTCATAACAATAACCACCAGTGATGCAGTTCTATTGGAAGACATGCATACCAATGCTGTAACACTGAATTTCAAATAACTCCTCACTACTGAATTTTTAACTCTTTCAT
Organism: Polypterus senegalus; assembly: GCF_016835505.1. NCBI lineage: Eukaryota > Metazoa > Chordata > Cladistia > Polypteriformes > Polypteridae > Polypterus > Polypterus senegalus. The sequence continues at coordinate 146,834,489 of NC_053158.1, forward strand.
CCAACATTAGTATATCTCAAAATGTGATTATTTTTATTCTTTTTCAATGGAGTGCTGAATGTAATATGTAAAAGCGGAACTAAATGACAACCAAAATAACTGGCAACTTTTTTCACCTGTAATTATTATTAATGAAATATATTAAATGTTATAGCTCTGTTTCAGTTATTAAAATATTACATAAACATTATACTGAATGTCTTTATTAAGACAGAATTTCATTTGAGGCAGTTCTCAGTTTTCAATGAAAACCTTTCCTTATTAAACCTAATTCACTGTCTACTTGGAATTTCCAAATGTATTGAAAATCATGTTATATTTTATCAATTGGAAAATGTTTATTAATATCAAAGTTTTTAATATCAAGAAAACAATTTGTCTTAGTTTAATGTTCAACTTTAATTAAATTAGTCTTTGACTTTCCTACATCTTGATACAGGTTCTGCATCCCTAATCCAAAATGATTGGGATCAGAAATATTTGCGTATACATAATGAACTTGGGGATGGGACCCTTGTCTAAACACATTTATTTGTGTTTCAAATACATGTTAGACATATAATTGAAGGTAATTTAGTCAAATATTTTTTAATAAATTTTGTACATGAAACAAAGTGTTTTTGTAGTAGCAGCAGCAGAATACCTGTATCAACTGATAAACAATAGCAACAACAAATAATGGCAAGCTTTTAGTCACCACCTACGATGCTATGTTTTGATTAAAAGGTTACTGTGCATAGGTCTTGGGATAACGATAGTTGATAAACTGGCAACAGCAAAGCATGAGAGCTTATGCTCTACACTGTGCTGCACCGCACTTTTTTTATCTTGTCATTCATTCACCCTCAAGCACAGCAGTTTGGAAGGGCCACGCAGCTGTTATTGCATCTTTCACCTGCAGCTCTCAAACCTCCACCGGGAGAAGCACTTGTCGCTCGTGTGTTGCTGTGCTGCTTAAAATTCAAAAAGGAACTGAAAGCATTCAAAAAGTTCCAGATTTTGAAAGATTGCTAATTTTGGAATTTCGAGTTTGGGATCTCAATTTGTATATTGTATATTTAAGTTGTAAATAAAAACCTACTCTACAGATGACAAGCTGCAGTATTTCAATTTCATTTCTCTATCTATATCCATTGATAATATTTTTATAGTTGGGCATAACAGGGCAAATAAACACAAACTATTTGCAAACATTTGCTCAAGTAAAGGATGCTATTTGGCATTTGATAATGTGAATATATGAAAACAGTGGGTGTTGTGATGTGGGATTTTGCATATAAATTGATAAATGTTTTGTATGTCTTTATTTATAATTTAGGCAAACCAAGTGGTGAGAGGTATTCGTGTTTGCCCCCCCACCCCCCCCCTTTTTACGACTGTCTCTTTGCAATTTTATGACAGGATTTGGGGGGATGTGTCTTAAACCAGTTTTCCCCCACACAAAGCCAGGTTAGCTTAACATATGGTCTTGGGGGGGTTGCAGGTGTTAAATGCACTATTGCTCCCATTGGTCTGAGATATGGCTGTTTGGAATTGGCTTGTCTCAGAGGCCTTTAAGTACCATGATGTCCTATTGGTTCTAGGAATTGGAGAGAACATCTATAAATGTACTTGCTCAACCACATTCTCTCTCTCTAACCAACATATGATGGAAGAAGCATCTCTCTTGCTAACCTCTGAATTGTTTTATCTTGGTAGAGTAATATATATTGCTCTACTGTCCCCTATTGTATTATTAATATGTAGCTTTAGAATACCTAATCTCACAGACTTACCACTGTATATAACTTATCCCCACCTTCCCTTCTATATCTATAACCTCAGGCAATTAGATGTAGTAAAAAGACAAGCAGGAGTTAAGTTACACATAAAATAATGTATTACTGATAATATTCATAAATAATAACAAAATGCAAAGTACATTTGAATATTGGCAACCATACAACCTGATAAAATGGTGACGTGTAATTCAGGTGGCACACAGACTTGTAGTTACTTAAAATGTCTCTAGTTAAGGCATCGTTGGTGCTCAGCTTTCAGCCACATGTCTGTTCAATATGGCTGCTGAGCTGTGCTCTTCATTGTGTTGTTTTCATCATCACAGGTTAGCAAGAGAGATGCTTCTATCATCATATGTTGGTTAGAGAGAGAGAGAATGTGGTTGAGCAAGCAGATTTATAGGTTTTCTGTCCAACTCCCTACAGCGAATAGGATATCATGGTACTTGAAGGCCTCTGAGACTAGCCAATTCCAAACAGCCATACCTCAGACCAATGGGTGAAATAGAACATCTTATCTCCTGCCCCCCCCCAAGACCATATATTATACTAACCTGGCTTTGTGTGGGGGATGGGAGAAAAGACTTTAGCAAAGAAACACTCATCAAACTGGTTTAAGACACATCCCCCAAATCCTGTCGTAAAATTACAAAGAAAAGTCGTAAACATGGGGGGGATAAACAAGAATGCCTCTCACCAAGGTACCACTAAATTACATTGGTTGCCTAAATTATAAATAAAGACATACAAAACATTTATCAATTTATATGCAAAATCCCACATCACAACAGTGGGAAAAGACTTTAAGGCCAACACTGAGATCTTTACTGCTTATCGTCTATATGGATCAAATCCCTTGACACCTAGAAGTTTAACAATTTGAATCAAAAAACAATTGGTTAAAGAAAATGTTATATTTCACCATAAACAGATGGGTGAGATCATAGTCAAAAACAAACACATCTGTACATTCTCAGATTTCTCTGTCAAACCTGCTGTAAAACAGGCTGCATTTTACTGCTTAAAACAGCATCTATGTAGAGATGAAACCAAATATAATCTTCTGTTTCTGGCTAGACTCAAAATAACAGTTGAGGGTCAATCCTGAATTTTCACCTCTCCAGAGGAAGCAGAACAAGAGCTAAAAATATTGATTCCAATAAACTTTAAAACATGAAATGAACACTCTAAATGCAGAAGTCAAGTTGTATGTGTGGAATATAAAAACAGATACCGGCAATGTGCAAGGGCTTGATTAATTATCTGTTAATCATTAGTTTATACTGTATATAAAACTTTGCCATTATTTTTCCTTACTCTTTTCTACACTATTTTTCTATTCATCTCAATATATTGGTAATATTTTAATCTTTTGTTTCATTTTACAGTGCTTTGATAAAATAATAGTATACACATAGTATAGGATAGATTAATATGGGAAAACATTTAGTGCTTATAGTTCTTATACTACACAGTATATTTTATGAAGTACACATGAAACCACTAAAATTAAGGGAGAATGCGTGTTTGCGGGTTATATGCACATATAAATATAAATGTGCATGCTTATGTGAATATCTGCATTACATTTCAACTATTTTTTGATAACACTATAAAAACTATATATATGTAAAGTATGTACAGGTTGACATTCAAAACTCCGGCAACCTCTGGACCTAAGGTGTGCCGGATTTTCGAAAATGCCAGAGTTTGGATGGTTATATATGCTGTATATATTTCACAGAAAATGATTACCTGTACATTCGAAAAGCAAATGGTTTGCATAGACACGCCGCTATGAACTTTTTTTTTACCACTTTCTCTGCAATCAACAATGCACAATGTTTACATTTTACGCCACCTCTTTTCTTTGCTGAATACATAATGGGGTTATACAGCAGTAAATAAATAACAAAATGAGAAGGAATGAGCAGGAATGCCTGTTAGCAGGTGCTAGCAAGACCCAACAACTGATTATCGACTATAACACTATCAAAACATAAATGCCGCCTCCAGAAAACAGTGGCGTGCCAATGTGGTAAATTTGAAAATCCATGCTGGAAATCTGAAGGAACCGGATTATCAATGGCCGGATTTTTGAATGTCAACCTGTAATATATAAGTAAGTACATTTCTATTGAAATATCATTCTCAACTATCTAAAAGCAGGTTTTTATTCCCCTTTTAAGGTGAATATTCAATATCTTACACCAGGTTTTTTCTACCTTCTAAGAGTACCTGGACGCGATCATAAAGATTTGATAGCTTTTAATTGCTGGCATCTCACAGTAGCCAGGGAGATTCTTTGTGCTATATCTCCTGGACTGTCGGTAGACTGGGACTCTATAATGTTTGGTCTTAGCCTCACTTGGGGAAACAAGATGGAGAAGGAGAGCTGGGGGGAGTTTAGGTTGGAGGGATGGGACGATCAAGTTATTATTTCTCAATTTCTTTTACTCCCACAATTATAAGTGTCAATTTATGTGTTAGCTTCCTAATCACAAAAACCATCAATAAAGATATGAAAATAGGTTGAACATGGAATAAGTCACTGCTTTACTTAAGATCATAAAATGTCCTCTAATTTCTGTAGGCTCCAGCCCATTTTGCTAGGCTTTCAGTGACACACAAGGCCTATTAAGAGTACAGATTTAAAAGGGATGCAGAAATCCGGCTGCCTCCAACCAAACACACCTGCATTCCAAAATGAATGGTGAACTACAGCTCTACCAACACTTTAGTTAGCTCTGTACTTCACCTGATAACAAAGGTGTAAATCAGAGTTGAGCTGACACCTCTACAGAGACTTCTTCAGACAAGAAGGCATCCAGATGGACATATTTTAGGCCTGTAACCACAAACTAAACTCACAAGAACAGGATGGGAAGACATTGCACCTATACACGGGCACTAGATCTGTAACTGGAAGGGACCTTGATCTACCCACTAGAGGTTACAACTTCCTTCAAGACTAGCAGCATTAATCTTATACATTCTCTTTTGGGGAAGCTGAAACATGATCCATTTGTCTGGGGGAGCTGAAACATGATCTGTTCTGTTTGGGGAGCTGAAAGCTGACGGTCTGGTCTCTCTAGTGGAGCCAAAAGCGGAGGAGACAATCTCACAAACTTTCTTTGGCCTGGAAACTACTCTCCATACAGCCTTGAAGTTGGATATTCTGAAATAGCTCCAAGAACCAGTCATCCAAGCCAAGGTCTGTGCCAATGATTCACCCCAGCCGGAGAAACAGCCATTACTTCAAGAATGGGAGTACAGCACCTACACTCTTGTGCAAGAAAAAGTTACATTTTTCTCCGCTATGAAGTTACAGAGAACACAGCAAAAAGCCTACCTTCTATAGTGTATTATTCTGTTTCTTAAAATGAATATGCGCCAATTACCGTGATATACAGTAAGCTTAATGGCCAGAAAACCCTCCTACAGAGAAAGATAAAGTAAATTGAGAGACTTACCAAATAATATCATTAATTACTAGCACTGCCAAAGCCAAAACTGACACTTAACTGATTAATTAACATCAATCAGCTCTTCTTCTCAAATCCAACACATCTACTAGATTTATCCGGAGTCCCTGGGTGGGTCATGAAAAAGATATCCCTTACTCATTTCTTATAACACTTAGCATATCTCTGATAAATCTATGAACTTTGAAAGCAGGAACGTCCAAAGTCTCAATCACAATTTAAAGAGAAAAAAAAACATTCTTCCATCTCACAGACTTAAAGACTAACACAGTACTTTTACAGAAGGCTCACCTAACAAGGACAAGTTTCAACTGAATAGAGACTGGGACTGGATCTGTTACATCTTTTATTCCTGCTATAATAAAACAAGAAGCATGATAAATTTTAATCTTAATCCATAAAATAATCACACTTCTATCAACACATACTGTATATTATCCGATCCTATGTCATGGTGGTGGTGAACTTTAATTCTAAAGTAATTCTGATAATTATATGTGCACCTCAAGTAGGTTACAGAACATATATGTAAAAGTATTTGCACTGGTTCTAATAGAATCACCCATAAACATTACTGGAGATTTTAATTGTGTTTAAAATCTAGACTTAGATAGGTCCTCAACTATAGTAACTATAACATCTACAACTGCAAAGATAATTAACCAATTTGTTGTGGATCACAATCTATCTGACCCTTGGAGTTTTTATCTTCAAATTCAAGAGACTGTATCTTTTTCTTACCTTTGCATACTAATTACTCAATAACTACTGATAATTTCTTTCCCATTATCAAGTCTTGAAAGTACCACGCTACTATTATCTCTGGCCATGCTCCACTTGTTTGGGAGATTAAATCATTATGCCAGACATCCATTACTTGCAACTGGAATCTTAATCCCCTGTCATTAACAGACAAGAACTTATAGAATTTCTCTCTCTATTATAAAAAAAAATCTTGGAAGGCTTGGAAGTAGACGAGATGTGATTTTCTCGGAGACACTTTAACATCCCACGAGACAAGGCAGTGAGACAGAAGGACAGCTGTTGTTCAGGCTTTTAAATGTTCAAAGCGCTGTGCGACAAGCAGATCACGAAGCACGGCAGCAGCAAGCCAGAGACTGGTCGAGCAAAGAGGAGGTAAAAAAAAAAGGATTTGTTTCCCATTGCATCACCATTTAATAGGGGGTTTCAGAGGAGCGACCACATCTCCTTAGCATGCGTTCAGCCTCCCTCTTCACAACACGAATGGCAGAAATGCGAAGTGGCTGGCGTGTAGCGCGACCGGGAGTGTGAGAGAAAGGGGGTGGGTGAGCAAAGTGAGCAGGGGGCAAAGCCCCCAAGACTCCAAAAAAAATGATAATGTTTTTGAGAAACATGCATTCTTTCCACAGGAACACTATGGGAAATGATGAAGGCTGCTTCAAGAGGACAACTATAATCAAAATTTAATCTTCTCAAAAGAACAGAAACTGAACAGCCTATATTGAAATCACAACACCATTATCAGGAACATGTAGAGAAAGTTAATAAGTCCAACACATCTTTCACAAGGAAATTTGCAAAGTAATAATATAAATTACCAATGCAAATGGAAGTAAAGCATGAAGAGATAAGTGAAATATTTAAGGAGTACTGTAAATCCTAATACATATTATTCATTCATCAAGTGTAAAGAAGATGAGACACAAGCCAAGGAGTTTTTTGATCAACTACAAATACCACAGTTTTATATTCTTAGTGAACAAGAACTTGACAAACCTATTGACACTTTTAGGAATACACGCCTTAAAGACACGAAAGTGGGAGAGTTACAGGACCAAATGGGCACCCAGTAGAATTTTATAAAAAAAAAAATTCAAATAAGTTAGGTCCATTGTTATTAACAATAATCAAAGAGGCTACATAAAATAAAATTTCACCCTAAACATTCTGCTAAGCATCAAGGAAAATAAAGACTTAGTACTAAAGTTGTTATATTGCCAAATTTTAAAAACTTTGATATGATGCTAAAAAAGTACTGAAATTGACACCATTTTCAACTTTAAAAACATTAAATCTTAATTAAATAACTTGCAATTCTGTATGCATTAAAATCTTCACATTTATGAAAACAAATAATAGAAATTTTAGTTATTTAATGTGAATGATTGAAGTACTGCAGTCTTTTGTAAAAGTTACAGTAAGATTAAAGTTTTGTGAAACAATAGAATGCAAAGAAAAATCCAATCAACAGTTTTTTTACATTTCTAAAAACAAATATTGTTACTGAGGCAGTATAATTAAATTTTATGAAGGTCATAAAATTTATTTCAATAAATATTACAATTATTTGTAAACAATATACATAAAAATTTTGAAACAAAATTTAAATAAACATCAAAGTACAAACAATACTAATGTGGTCTTTGTAAACAATTGTTAAGAAAACTAACACTGACACATTTAAAGGATTTGCATAAATACAAATAGAACACATTGCATTTTTGTGTAAATAAACTCCATTTTGTAACATCCCATTTTTTTGCAAAACAGACTAGCATGTCAAAATGCATTTCCTGAGGTATGTTCTTGTTCAGCCTTAAATGAGTCATGGCATACTAAATATTTGCTCTGAAGCACAGCTGGAAGTTTGAGTACAGGAAAGAGTCACCGTTTATGCAATTGAGCACTGAAAAGTTCCAGCGCCTTACATTATATAGAAATTGTGATGAGATGAAACTTTAAATCTACACATAATAAATTAGAAGAAAGTAATTCCACGGAAGCACACTTTGCAGAGATGGTTTAAAATTGAGGGAGCAAAACAACCTCAGTGCTAAAGACTGTTGCCCCTGAATGAACAACACAGAACTCGCTTTGCGTCAATCACTTAAAAGCCTGTACAGCAGCTTTCCTTTTGCCACTTCGCATCTCTGCAGCTCGCTTTGTGAAGGGGGGGCTGAACGAACGCTAAGCAGAAGTGGACGGATCAGCTAATGGCTTTGTGCTGCTTCTGCCAAGATGCCTGTTCTGCGCGTTCTGAAGGAGGAGGAGGAGTGTGTGTGTGTGTGGCTGTGAGTGTGGGTGTAGGGGGGGTGTGTGTGAAGGCTGAACGCACGCTAAGGAGAAGTGCTTGGATCATCTGCTGACTTTCTGCAGCTGCTGCTGGCAAGCTGCATGTTCTGCTTGTCGCTGTTTTAAGAGCTGGGAGCACCTGAAGTTTTTCTGCCAAAAGCATTCCAACAACTGCTAGGTTAGATGTCAATGAACTTGTTTTAAATTGTTTGTAAGTAGGGCGTGACGTGCAAAAGTAACTGTCTCACAGGTTTTGCTTCCTAAGGTTGTAATGTCTAGTCTTGCGTGTCGTCAAAGTGTCTGTCTGAGATGATCTTGTCTTGATCGCTTCGCTCAAAACCCCCCCCTCATCCACGGAGGCGCGCTACGCTCCTGCCACTTCGCATTGTGAAGGGGGGAGCTGAATGCACGCTAAGGAGAAGTGGACTTGTTCTGCTTGGCGCTCTGCGCGTCAATCATTTAAAAGCCCGTACAGCAGCTGTTCTTCTGTCTAACTGCCTTGTCTTGCGTGACATTAAAATGTTTTATAATAGAGAAATGCTACTCATATCCTTAGCCCGACATCCACATATCATATGTGTTTACAAAGTGTGTTTTAATAAGTTTACATGTGTTTAAAGCATGTGGGATGGGTTTTTTAAGGCTTAAACTATAAAAAAGAAAAAAAATTTAATTGTATGGTCTTTCTGTATTGCGGATTTTTACCTATCGCTGATGGGTCTGGAACGCAACATCCGTGATAGGCAGGGATCACTGGATTATCAGCAGCCAATACAGCATAATCTGTTAACTTTATAAAACCTACTGTATTTGAACATAACCTAGGAAACAATTTATAGTGGAGAAGTCACATGACTGAATAATGAATCTTGTTTAGGGCAAGAGTAAGCTCCTTACAAAAGACTGTACCAGGATTTTAATGCTGTAAATACTGTAGTCCTTAATGGTATAACTCTGTTATCATGGAACATGGAAATGTGTTAAGGAGGACCTCAAATAAAAGGTAGAAAAAGCCTCTGATGGCTTTGCTGAAAAATAAAATAGTCACTGCTGCCTTCTTGGGAAAAAAAAGTCTAAATTAAATTTATAAATCACATGATCTTCCTGTGTGATATCTTGACAGATGTTTAAAAGTGTATATATAAATAATCTAAAACCTCAGGTTATTATTGTATAAGTAATTTTATGGTACCTTAAAATGAGATTATTATATTTTGACATTTCACTAGATTAGCTTAGACAAGTATTACTAGAGTACAAAGCCAGCAGTTTATTACAAGCCGTCTAGTCAGCGAGCATGTGAAACTCAAAGACGGCAATTGCTGACCTCTTTAGGCTGAGAATGTCACATTACACAACTAAGCTTCTTATAACAGCATTAACTTTCCAATATATTGCAAGCTAGCCTCATTTAGACACCATCTTTTTTATTTTCCAGTCTGTTATGGTACAACAAATATGTGACATCAGAGATTACACTTCTCTCATCTATTTGTCTGATCAAAAACACCTGCTCCCTGTCTTTACTTGCGGCACCACTAAATACATTGTTCTTCCGGATTTGCAGATATTGGTCAACAATTCTCGCACACAGAAAAGCCCATTCCTATCATTCAGGACACAGTCCAATCTGTTTGCTTTTGTCGGGGAAAGTCAGGCTAGTGTCGCTAGATATACCAAAGTATATGGTAGGCAGTAACCAGATTGCATCAGGAGTGCACCCAACATTCTGTTATGTAAATTAAGTAAATGACTGAAAATTCGCTGGAAAGGCACTGTAGTTTGCTAAAAACTTAACTCAGACTAACTTGGGATTGCTTGATTTAAAGATTTTTAGTATGGTCTTCTATTACATTTTGAAGAAATCCCTAAATCCCTAAATATTTTATACAATTCCAAAATTTAAATAACTCTGTAGCATGAATCTACACTGTATTTGTAACTTCAAAGCAAAACAGTTTTTCACAAAACTACAAAGCATATAATTATTCTTGATATACATTTACTAATTTATCAAATGTTTTTGTGTGTGTGTGTGTTTGAGTAAACCCAATAATTGACTGGCACTCCAATACTGATTCATGTTATGTATTCAGTCCTGCTGGGATATTTTACAGTTAACCCACGGCTCTAAACTGGATTAAGGGGGTTTGGGAATCCAATATAGTTTGACAAATCAAAAGTGCATGCCAACATATACCAGGGGTATAATATAATATTAATTCAACTTAACTCTAAGGTCTGTAACATGCAGCGCTTACAAATAAAATAACTAGCAGAACAATCATGAATTATTTTGCTTTAATGTATTTGATTATATACTTATTTATTCTAAATTAACTACATAATTTGAAAAAAAGACAAAATAACATGTCTATGATGAGTATTTAATATAAATAGAAGTGGTTGTGGTTGCAACACATAACCTGTTGCCCAGTAACAGTGGTTCATAAAGATGTATACTTACTTGGAGGTGCTGCCAAAAACTTCAAATGCAAACTTTCCACTTCTTCATCCACAGGCATACTAAGCAATCCCCACCTCTGGCCTTTATTTGTTGGAGCCATTTTCACACATACATCCCTGTTTCCGGATGCTCTAACTCCATCCAGCAAACTGGCCAACAGTGAATCTCTGCAAGACAAAATACACTGGACTATACATGCTGGCACATACAGTAGATAATAGATTAATTTGTTTTTCTATTTGCGAACTAGCATGATACTCACAAAAACATTAAAATCATTTTATTGCTTAACAAAGTAATCCAGTAGGCCTTCAAACTTTTATTCTGTTTCTCCTAGATTTCTAAAGGATGCAACTGGAGATATGACAAGCTTTTGTGAGCTTAAAATAAAGCTACAAAAACCTTTAATAGATTATTACTGATTTTAAGTTTATAAAAACTAAAGAACAAAAATCTGAAAAGAGGCATAAATAACAAGTTTGTAAAGGGACTGGAAAAGCACAATCTCACTATCAGAAGGGCTGGATATATTTAATTTCAAATTTGTTTAACTAGCATGGATACCAAAATTAATCCACAACAAAAAAATGGATAATTTTATGCAAGAAAGCAATTTAAGACAGGCATACCCACACAGTGTGTCTTGAAAAGTTTTTTCAGACTCTTTACAAGGTTTTAGCTACTGCCAGATAACACAATGCTCACAAATCTTGATCCAAATTCTATTTGTACAGTAAACTCACAGGCTCAAGAAAAAAAAAAGTTACTAAATAGATATCTTAAAATTAAAAACTGAAATATCTTGCAGGCACAATTATTCAGATTTTTGTGGAATAAGACCAAGCTTCTACCTGTTAAGGAAAATGGCCTAAGAAGAATACTACTGCCTTACCATTAATTTCTGTCTGTGATACACTAAAGTCATTGACACATTATCAACTAAAGAACTACAGTCTGTTCAGGAATCAAGGGTAACCAATTGAATGTGAAGGAAAGGTAATGAAAGAAATGAAAAAAATGCACATTACGTAGAGAGTGTAACAACAATTTAATAACTGGTTTGTAATTGAAAAAAGGCTGTTGAATCACATTTAAAGATACTACCCAGAAAAGGACATCACTCAAAACCCAATATCAGATCAAAATATGATAAGAATCAAAAGGGCAACAATAACCCCAAAAGAAATAAATGCTTTTGGGTAAAATCCAAAGTTCAATGTGTAGATTAAACCTAATACTGTCCATGCCTCAACAAAACAATTTATTTACAGTATAGCAAACTAATAGCGGCTTCCCATCAATGGGAACAGGGGGTAACGTTTTAGAAATATCTGAAATTTCAAAGATTACGGTGCCAGAAAATATTGCACGGGAGCTTGTTTCAGTCATCTAAATGGCTGAAGCTTGGAGGAAGATTCTTAAGTATGACAATAATTTCAAGCAAATCCATATTTTATTGGCTCAAAAGTAAAATGGTGAATGTCTTCAAACGGCCTAGGCAAACCTGTGGCACAATCTGAAACTCTCTGGTCAAAATTGCTTTCAAGAAACATGAAAAGAAATAAAATGAAAAAGACATTCAGCAAAAATCACTCTTAACCAGTGCACAAAACTAGTAGAGCCTAAAAAAAACTTAAAGTTATCACTACTCCAGAAGGAGACTCAACCAAATATTTATTTATGTACAGTATTTTGAAAAAGCAATGCAAGCAGTGTTGATTTTATGATATCTAATGACAAACAATGACTTTGCTTTTTGCGTGCTACTAGAAAAAAAAGCTTATTTAACAATACTGTATGCTATTCATGGAGATAGGTAGGAAAAAAGCAATAAACATCAACAACTATCTTTTTATGTGTATCTTCAACATGTACACTGTGTGCACAATTATTAGGCAAGTTGTATTTTTGAGGATTAATTTTAATATGGAACAAACACAGTGCTATCAGTCAATCCAAAATGTTAATAAACCTGAAACCTGAATAATTCACAACGGAAATGTGAGTGTGAACATCATCAGGGGAATACATATGTGCGCACAATTATTAGGCAACTTGCAGATTCATTATGCAACTAAAGGAAAAATGAAAATTTTCCCATCTCACTTGTTTATTTTCATCTGTTATAGTGAGAATAATAAACAAACACCTCAAAATTTACAAATAAACATCTCTGACATTTTAAAAAAAAATAAATCAATCAATCAATGACCAATATAGCCACCCTTCTTTCCAATAACAGTCATAAGCCTTTCCATTCATGGAGTCTGTCAGTTTCTTGATCTGTTGACGATCAGCTTTTTGTGGAGCAGTGACTACAGCCTCCCAGACACTCTTCAGAGAGGTGTATTGTTTTTCTCCCCCGTAAATCTAGCGTTTAAGAAGTGCCCACAAGTTCTCGATAGGGTTTAGGTCAGATGAGGAAGGGGGGCCATGTCATTATTCCTTCATCTTTAAGGCCTTTACTGGCTGGCCACGCAGTGGAGAACTTCGATGCAAGTGATGGAGCATTGGCCTGCATAAAAATTATGGTCTTTTTCCTGTATCACTGTTTGAAGAAAGTGTCTTGAAAAACTGGCAGTAGGTTTGGGAGTTGATTTTGAGTTCATCTTCAATGCAAAAAGGTCCAACTAGATCATCTTTAAAAATACCAGCTCATACCAGTACCCCACCTCCACGTTGGAGTGGAGCTCTGTGCCCATTACTGATCCACAGGTCCATCCATCTGGTCCATCAAGAGTCACTCTCATCTCATCGGTCCATAAAACCTTTGAAAAAAATCTGTCTTCAGATATTTCTTGGCCCAGTTTTGGCGTTTCAACTTATGTTTCTTGTTCAGTGGTGGTTGGGTTTCAGCCCTCCTTACCTTGGCCATGTCTTTGAGCACTGAACACCTTGTACTTCTGGGCACTCCAGGTAGGTTGCAGCTCTGGAATATGAAAGTACTGGAGGATAATGGGTTCCTGGTAGCTTCACGTTTGATTCTTCTCAAATCTTTGGCAGCTAATTTGCGTCTTTTGTTCTCAACACGTTTCTTGCGACCCTGTTGACTATTTGCAACAAAATGTTTGATGGTTCTGTGATCACACACCAATATCTTAGCAATTCCAAAAGTGCTGCATCCCTCTGAAAGACTTTTTACAATTTTTGACTTTTCAGAGTCAGTTAAATCTCTTTTTTGGCCCGTTTTGCCTGAGGAAAACTAGCTGCCTAATAATTCTGCACACCTTGATATAGGGTGTTGATCTCCTTAGGCCACACCCTCCCTCATTACACAAATACACATCACCTGACATGCTTAAATCCAATAAGCATTCAAGTTAATACAGCTTGGAGTTGGAATATACGCATTAAAAATGATGATATGGTCAAAATACTCACTTGCCTAATAATTGTGCACACAGTGTAGAAACCCATAAAGCCATACCCAAGTACATACTGGTCATAGTTCCTTCCAGGCATGATGCAAGCAGTACCCATTTTACAGAAGCTCCTTGTTCTCTCTGTTTTGTTAGTTACTAGTTTGGTTTATGATTAAAGTTAATCTCACTTCTGGCTTGTCACTAATAGTAACAACTAGAAATGGGAAAAAAGGATTTAAAATGTATGAATGATCTACAGTCCCTAGAAACCCAGGCAACCAGCTCATCTTCACTGCCTTTCTGAGAGGCTTCAAACTTAGGAGGGGTTGAGAAGTCTGTCACAGTGCATACAGGTACTGTGGCATTTTGTGTTTTATGGAGAGCTAGATTACAAATGCTGCATGGATTTCATCTTATATGAGCAAACAGAGACCCAGAGCACTGTGGAAAAAAGACAGGAGGGTGTTCGGTCATCTATGTGACTGAGTAATGGTGTGAAAGGAAGCGAATTACAGTTAAAACTACTGTTTGTAATTCTGACTGTCTGAATTTCTCCATGTTGCTTGCACAGGAAGCTATGTTACATCATCACTATTGTTTATACTCTCCACAAATGGGGACTCAGCAACAGAAATGATTTACCCGGTCAACAATGCTCTAATGTTGACTCTTTTTGACCCTGCAGTTATAATATGTGCTAACATCAACCATGTAATTTTGGAAGCAACTATGATAAATTTCTATCAGTTTGTATATTGTTCCACTCGAGGAAGTAAAAAGTTGGATCCTCTTTACTGAAATGGCTCTGAATGACTTCTTCCAAACAACATGAGATGAATATTGAGGAACTCAGTCATTGCATCACAGAGACTATAGACTTTAGTGATGACACTGTGGTGCCCTCAAAGACAGTGTGTTGCTGTCCAAACAACAAGTCCTGAATTAATAAGGAACTAAATAGACTCCTGAATGAGAAACAGAGCGCATTCAAAGCTACCAACAAAGAGGCTCTTACAGGAAGTAAAGCAAGCGCTGAAGAAAATGCAGAGTAAAGGAAGCATACAAATAAAGGTAGACAAAAACTTACTCAAATTAACGTGAAAGAAGTCTGGAATGGACTAGGCATAATTACTGAACTCAAACAATTCAGGGTGCTAGAAGGAGATATTGGACATAGCTAACATACTGAACACATTTTTTAATACATTTTCCCTCCCACTGCCATCTTCTTCCAATGACCAGTGCCCCAAGACCATCCCTGCTACATCAACTACTCCTACCTTTCAAATGGAAATGCTCCAGAAAATGCCACCGCCAGGAAAAACATCCTCCACTGTTCCTGATCCAAAAAAGGCAGGGACTTCTTCACCTAATGACTACAGACCACTGACACTTGTGTCATCTCATCTTATGAAAACCTTTGGGTGGCTAGTCCTGGACTACAGGTGTACTCTTGTGTTAGACCAACTAGACCCACTGCAGTTTGCCAAATGGACAAAGATTGGAGTAGAGGATACAGTCATCTATCTGCTCTACAAGACAAAGCTGACAGCACTGTAAGGATTAGGCTTTTTTTACTGGTACAGATGTGGGCAACACTGAAGCAACACAAGGAACTGTCCGGTCTCCTCTTCTCTTCACTAGGTATACTGCAGACTATAAATATAACACTAGGTCATGTCACATGCACAAATTCTCAGATGATTCTGTGCTTATGGGGATGAGACAGACTACAGGAGTCATTTGGAGAACTTTGTTTCTTGGTGCAGAAAAACCGCCTGTTATTTAACATCAGAAAAACCAAGAAACTAATTAGGGACTTTTGCTACAACAATTAACCTCCACAATCACTTTATTCAGACAGTGGATGTGGAGTTGGTACATTATTATTATTTATATTTTGAGCGCTTTGAGTAGTGAGAAAAGCGCTATATAAATGCAAGGAATTATTATTACAAGTACTTGGGGGCCCACAACTCTGTGATGGTCAGTGCGATTTCCATCACTGTGGTTTGCTAGGATGGCTACATCACTTCAAGAGAGGCCCACTGAATCAACAAACTCTTTAAAAAGCAGACACATTAACAATGAGCACTTTCATCCAACAAATTATTCAGCTGAAGTGTGTCAAGAAATGCTACTGATGCTTCAATATACCAGTGGCAATACACCTGGCTAATGCCTCATTGTGACTCTAACTGCCTAGTCAAAAGTTTACTTTCTTTTTAGTCAATCTGGTGTCTGATCAGACCAAACTGTGTGTGCACATGTGTACTTATGCATTTATTGAGCTTCTGTATTGAGCCAAATTTGAGGAGAAGTTCAATATATACTCTAAAGGTAAGCTATTTTATATATTTCTTTGAAATAAAACATTGCAAAGTAGAGGGTTACACCTTTATGTTAAATAAACTTACTTTGTAAAAAAGTTAATAATGACGTGGGAAAAATGGTAAAGCAAATTTACCGTTCTGTTGAAGAATATTTCCTTATTTGGCCCCTGATAAACTCCACTGTAAACAGTTGAGGATTTTCTTGGTCACAAACTAAAGCAAACACCTGACAAAAATAAGGATAAAAAAGACACATATAATATTTTAGACATAATCAATAAAAACACATTTCTTCTAATCAAACAAAGTTGACATTAATGGAAAAATCATGAAAAACCTCTGCATATAATAAAACGTTCTTTTATGAAGGCAGTTTGAGCAAGATAATTTTATCAGAAGAATTTCCACAGTCTAAGTGACTAATAAAAAGAGATGAGCATCAGACTCAGACTTTAAGGGAAGTGAAGACCCTCACAGGTAATACATGAATGCAAAATATTTATTGCAAGATTCTATGCCTAGCTCACATTTACTGTACTTAAACCAATTAATAAATGACTACCTGACAAAAAAACGTTTACCTTCTAGGTACTACTTATCATATTTCAATGACTTATCATTTGACTTGACTAATTTATTAATAATGTATTCAAAATTTAAAATATATTTCAATATATATTAAAATCTTAAAAATAAGCATGAAATTTCAAATTCCTCTATTCAGCTTTATGTTCCACTGGATGTCACTGTATGATAACTGCAGGATTTTCTATCCTGCTCACTAATTTGGCTGCATCCTGACATCAACTCCAGGAACAGCACTTTCTGTTTAAAGCTTATTAGCTTCTATTGCCATAAAAAGCATAGGAATTTCTAAAGTGAAAAAGAGCATTTTAAAGCATAGTATTTAATCTGAGAATTAGACTGTGCCGTGTTTTCAAACAAAAATAATTTTTAAACATATAACAGCAATATTATGTAAGTAAACATAAAACACAAACCAGTAAAAGAAAACAGTCACACACAATAACTAGAATCCAAACACATTCTAAACATTTCGGACTATTTTTAACTACTTCAAATGAACAATTCTAGCTATGATAATAAACTGACATTCTTTTACTATATCAAAAATGCAAAGACAGGAAATTTTCAGAAAGGCAGAACACTCCCTCTGTTCAAATGAAGAATATAACACTCCTAAATATAGTCTACAATGACATTTAACAAGCTTAAGTGATTAACTATAAGACCACCACAACAAAAATGAATAAAGGACAAAATTAAAAATGATCTACACATTTCTAAAAGGAATTTTCCCTGCTCAGTGTTGTAAAGAGCCAAAGTCAATACTGACTGCATCAAGTAAAAATTAAAACCCAGCATTATTTCTTTAGAATACACATTCATATAGATCTTCACAATTACCCTTACTCACACCAGGCCACTACAAAATGGGACTATGGGAGAAAGCTAATACAGGGGATCCAGATTTATTTAGGCAGGTATTTAACTAACTTTACCAGCAATATATAAAAATATCATTACTTGATTGAACCTACTACTACAGTGTCATGTGTGGAAGGTAAATGATATCATTTTATGTACAGTATAAAATTAAGATTCCTGATTAAATGAAAGAGTCGGAGAATGGCAGAATGGGCCAAACATCAGGATCTGTTGAGCGGTTACATGTTATACTGGGCATGAATTTTATATACCTGAGAGGGCTTAAAATTTGTACTAACATCTTAAGTTATTCATAAAAAAAACACTCAACTCTTGGGGTCACCTTCATGCTCAAGGATATAATGCATCAATTAGTGCTGTTAGGATTCCAGAATTCAGTGATATAAACTAAGCTATGACCTGTTATGGTAGTAACTGTATACTGGACACCAGAAGTTTGAGAATTATTTGCAAATGAAGGAGGAAGACCTTTTAGAAATGATCAGTAATGTTTCTAAATTTTATTAATACTGCATTGTAAAGAAAAGTACTGAAATTAAGGAGGCCTTATGAAAATTTGGATAGATCTTTGGGAATGACTAATGCAAAGTCAATCTCACAGATACACTACAACAACACTCAGCACATTTGAAAATCCTACCAAAATGGTGATAAAGATGTTTTAATCAAAAGTAGCTTAACACTGTCTTCAAAACAGAATGTCTTTGACATGACATAAAAAAGGCAATCTAAAGAATTCTTAATCTATTTTAGTAAACCTAACATTTTGATATAAGGCAACTCTAAACAACTCACGTGAAACTAGAGTTATCGCTGTTACTAAAATAATTCCAAAATGTCAAATATATTTACAATTGTAGCTGCCTTTAAACTACTTACCTCACCAAATGGCTTTAGTGTTACAATGTTGTATGTTGCTGGATCTCGTTCTACTAAACAAGTTTCAGTAAGGGCCAATGTCCTCTTAACAGGCTCCTAATAATAATAATAAAAAGATGGATAACAAAACAGAGTACAAAATGACTTATGGCACTGTTTTTACATTAAACTTTCAATATAAAAGCTCTGCAGCTCTGAGCAGATTAAAAAAATAAAATGAAAATTTAAAATCTTGTGGACTCTTAATATCTCTTAAGTTGTTCCTCTTCATGTTATTTACATTGAAATTGCCTTTAACTTCATTATAACTTTATTGTTAAATGTATTTATATAGTTGCTGTGCAACACAAGCTTTTAACAATAGTGGCATAAAGCACCTAATGTGAATATTATTAGGCAACTAATAAGGCTTAGCAAAAATGACTACAATATTAGTTGTAATTTATTTCTGGAAATGTGATATCAAATGTAGTACAGGTTCCCTTTGCCCAAAGTACTAATATCTGATGTGAATGACTGTTGGTGTATACATGAGCATGTCTTAAAAAGGAATGGCATTGTGTTCAGGGATAGGAAATGATCTTTCATAATCTTGCTTCGGGCAATGCGGAATATGAAAAGGAATGAATGAATGAATGAAAAACAAACACGTGCAAAACTAGACCCTTTCCACTATACACTACATAACCATCTAATAGTTTCCTGACATACTCTGTGCATAAAGAGATAAAATTGACATGGCAAGATATTGTACATGTTTAATTTAAAAAAAAAAAGTAAGAAAAAATAAGAAAGCCACCCAAAATGTTGGTGTAAAAACATAAAGTACACTACCTGTTGATAGGAAGAAAATATTTACAGCCAACAGATATGCTGGTTAAAACCACATACATTAGATTGTAGGTAAATTTGGAAGTACAAGGTATGATAAAGTAAAGCTATTGTTTAGATGTAGCTTATTTCAACACTCTGTATCTGTGAATGCTGCCAACCTCCTCCTACTCCAAAAAGTCACAAGTGGATCTAGCAAAATAAAAAAAATAAAAAAATAGTACCAGCTTACCGAGTGCCTTGGAGAGATTTTCTGCACAACAAATTCTGCAAGAGAGGTGACAGAGTCATCTGTGCTGTATTTCCCTAGTCGGAAGTTCACAAACTGCTCAAATCCTATGTTGTCTTTACGAACACGTAATGTGATGCCTATGTAGTTCCCAGCATGTTCAATTGCACTTTTGATTATGTCATCTCTTTGTTCTGATGCAAAAAGATGCTGAAAAAGCAAGAAATTACACTTTGTTAAAACAAGTTTAAGTTAGACTTTAAACTGCAAAATTGTGCTTACGATTAGAAAAGGAACATTTCCTTAATTAAAACAAAAAAGAAAAGTTATATACACGTACTACTTACTATATAGATTTAATTTATATACTTTTTTTCAATTTCATTTTATTTTTGCATGGAGCTTTTACTAACTATAGGCTTGGGGTACAATGCATCAAAAGCAAATTATTACACCTTACATAATTTACATAAATGAACATACAGACTGCATTAAACCTGCACCACAACACAGTATTTTCAGCTTGATAAACATCATAAGTATATGTTGGAATGTGTGAAAAGAACATTAATCCTTTTCTATATTATTAAATTAATTCACAATTTATGTATTCTTGGTGTTCACTAGCCTGTAACCACGATTAAAATAATATGGCTGTGACACAAAGAAACCTGTAATTCTGTCACAGGTGTACTGATAATCTTTACAACAGTGCTGTTGAAGAAATGCAATGCATTAAATTAAACTTCAACTGATAGCTGACCAGGACAGGCTCATTGAATAATGAGCAAAACTGCATTTTTCCTGTCCATTAGCTGCCAAACCCTGCAGCCCAGTCCAACTCCTCACCTCTCCTGACACCCCAAACAACAAAGGAATTATTCGAATTAAGCATTCTTATGTATTTTATACAAGCTTCACAATGCATTCTCTAAAAAAATGAACAAAAAATGAATACTTTTTTACTTTTGTAAAAAAATAGAAAACGATCAAAAATATTTATAGTAAAATAGTTTTAAGTGACGCAATTTTATTAAAAAATACACTAAAGAGTAAAGTAAAATAATTTAACTCAAATAAAATGCATAGATTCGTTAAAGTGAAATTTCTAACCGGCTTAATTATTGGAAAGAGGTTTTTTAAGGAATAAATTTGTTTGGTAAAAGTGGGTAAAAAAACTGATTACTAAATCTGACCATGACAAACAGAGAGGGCATGTTGAATAAAACTGTGTAATAATAATAATAACAACGAGATTAGCTCTAAAACAAAATGCAATATGGGTAATAAAAACATTACATATGTTTAATGTAAAACTAAATGTGAAAGAAAACTTGGCTGTTCCTCTCGTCTTGCACGCTTGTCTAAAGACTTTTGTTTGTTTCAAACTCCATCCTGCAAGCTAAAAGGCACAGGGCAAACTTATGAAACTTATTAGACATCTGTTACGACAGACACCTTAAAATGATTCCAGACATTAAAATTTTACAAAATAGCATAATCAGAATATATACAATGCAATATGCAAGTGCACCAACCTGCCATAAACAATGGGAGAGAAGGGCAAAAAATTACACTCTATTATGTAAATAATAATCCAGTACAGTAATAATAATTAAAGTAACAATGCTGAAATTGGCGTATAATAGGAGACACAGACATGGTAAAGTAAGATTAAACAGGACTGGAACTGCAGACTTTAAATGCACTGCTAAAGACGGACTTTATATGCATCATTCAAATGGGCTTACATGAAAATTTGTGTTAAAACTCCACAAATGTTGTTCTCTGTTTTTCAGCACCATCAATGACTTGATCATTATACTCTTCATATTCCATCTTTCTCTGGCAAGCTACAAAAAAGCTCTCCATAGCTAAAAAATGGATGCCATGCATTCATTGGATAAAATATTTCACTGTTTACATACAGTAGGATGCAAAAGTTTGGGCAACCTTGTTAATAGTCATTATTTTCCTGTATAAATCGTTGGTTGTTACGATAAAAAATGTCAGTTAAATATATCATATAGGAGACACACACAGTGATATTTGAGAAGTGAAATGAAGTTTATTGGATTTACAGAAAGTGTGCAATAATTGTTCAAACAAAATCAGGCAGGTGCATAAATTTGGGCACCATTGTCATTTTATTGATTCCAAAACTTTTAGAACTAATTATTGGAACTCAGATTGGCTTGGTAAGCTCAGTGACCCCTGACCTACATACACAGGTGAATCCTATAATGAGAAAGAGTATTTAAGGGGGTCAATTGTAAGTTTCCCTCCTCCTTTAATTTTCTCTGAAGAGTAGCAACATGGGGGTCACAAAACAACTCTCAAAT
The DNA here is from genome assembly GCF_016835505.1 of Polypterus senegalus. Taxonomy (NCBI): domain Eukaryota; kingdom Metazoa; phylum Chordata; class Cladistia; order Polypteriformes; family Polypteridae; genus Polypterus; species Polypterus senegalus. The sequence goes on from NC_053158.1 coordinate 146,856,719, forward strand.
GACCTGAAGACAAAGATTGTTCACCATCATGGTTTAGGGGAAGGATACAGAAAGCTGTCCCAGAGATTTAAGCTGTCTGTTTCCACAGTTAGGAACATATTGAGGAAATGGAAGACCACAGGCTCAGTTCAAGTTAAGGCTCGAAGTGGCAGACCAAGAAAGATTTCGGATAGACAGAAGCGATGAATGGTGAGAACAGTCAGAGTCAACCCACAGACCAGCACCAAAGACCTACAACATCATCTTGCAGCAGATGGAGTCACTGTGCATCGTTCAACCATGCGCACTTTACACAAGGAGATGCTGTATGCGAGAGTGATGCAGAGGAAGCCTTTTCTCCACCCACAGCACAAACAGAGCCGCTTGAGGTATGCTCAAGCACATTTGGACAAGCCAGCTTCATTTTGGAATAAGGTGCTGTGGACTGATGAAACTAAAATTGAGTTATTTGGGCATAACAAGGGCGTTATGCATGGAGGAAAATGAACACAGCATTCCAAGAAAACACCTGCTACCTACAGTAAAATATGGTGGTGGTTCCATCATGCTGTGGGGCTGTGTGGCCAGTGCAGGGACTGGGAATCTTGTCAAAGTTGAGGGATGCATGGATTCCACTCAGTATCAGCAGATTCTGGAGACCAATGTCCAGGAATCAGTGACAAAGCTGAAGCTGCGCCGGGGCTGGATCTTTCAACAAGACAACGACCAAACACTGCTCAAAATCCACTAAGGCATTCATGCAGAGGAACAAGTACAACGTTCTGGAATGGCCATCTCAGTCCCCAGACCTGAATATAATTGAAAATCTGTGGTGTGAGTTAAAGAGAGCTGTCCATGCCTGGAAGCCATCAAACCTGAATGAACTAGAGATGTTTTGTAAAGAGGAATGGTCCAAAATACCTTCAACCACAATCCAGACTCTCATTGGAACCTACAGGAAGCGTTTAGAGGCTGTAATTTCTGCAAAAGGCGGATCTACTAAATATTGATTTCATTTCTTTTTTGTGGTGCCCAAATTTATGCACCTGCCTGATTTTGTTTGAACAATTATTGCACACTTTCTGTAAATCCAATAAACTTCATTTCACTTCTCAAATATCACTGTGTGTGTCTCCTATATGATATATTTAACTGACATTTTTATCGTAACAACGATTTATACAGGAAAATAATGACTATTAACAAGGTTGCCCAAACTTTTGCATCCCACTGTACATTAGTAACAATAAGGTAAAGAAGAATCATGGATAAATGTTAGATATAATCATTATATTTTGAATTCATTGAATTTTTGATAATATCAGGCTATTCAATTTTGTTTGCAGGCTGAAAAACAAATTACACAGTTAAAGTTCATGGGGCTGCAAAGTTATATATACTGTCACTACTATTGTAAGCTACCTGGTAGGCTGGCAGGTTAAATATCTGACCTCACAATTATATGTGTTAGTATTTTTACATTAATGTGAAATGCCAGGGGGGCAGGGAGGGGAGAAGCAGTTCCTATGTGTTTTCTGAAATGCTAAACTCAAATACGTAACTTATTCCACTACAATCATCTTTGAGTATGTGCCATCATATGTTGACCAATTCAGAGATGCTCTGGACTGTAAAAGAATATAAAAAGAGCATGTAGCTGGTATTCATGTTTATAAGGCTGCATTTGTCTGATTATTAATTTGAAAGGTTTAGGATTGATAAACGTTTTTGAAATTATTAAAATGAAAATATTTCTCACCATTTTTAAAATTAGAATGAAACTTTGTCTTCATTTTTGCAGTTATTGTTCAATAAAGAATATGGCCTTACAAAGGGTGCTTTTCATATCCAGAGTGATATAAAAGACTTGCAATTAGTTCCTATTTATGTTTGATTATGGTCAAATGACTGTCACCATTGTGTCATTTGTGATTAATTTGTCATTTGTGCAAACCTGGAGCTTCCAAAGCACAGAGGTTTATTTTCTTATGCAAACACTAACTTTTGAGGTTTTCTTCTTCTGTTAAATATATATAGAAAATGGTTTATTTTGACTTTGGAAATGTATTGTTACAGAGTAAGTTCAAATTGAAAATATCGAATGGACAAATGTGCACAAATCTTTTGTCAGGCATAAAAGTATGATGAATTTCAAGGAGAGTGAATACTTTTGCATGCCAGTGTAATACTGAATTTGAAACTAAACACATTGGGTCAAATGAAGTAAATCAAACGACGTAAACAAGCTGCATAGACAAATTGGTACAGGAGTGGCTTAATGCCTCTGTGTACATCAACCTTTACAGATCAAGGTTCAGGATGGATATCTTGGAAATGTTTTTTTCCAAAGTGTTCTGTCTTTGCTGGAATGTAGTCATACATGAGTTCTACACAATGCAAAAAAGCCACATTTTTCAACAAAAAGGGCAATTTTAGGGTGTGAAAATGAATTTTGATTTTACACACGATGCCAAAATCAATCTTTCTCAATATTATGAGCATTGTAGAATCAGAATCTAAGCTTAACTTGATAACGAACTTTGGACTAGGGAAGTAAAAAGAACTAATTGATTTGCTTGAATGATCTGAAAAAAGCATGCTAATGGCCCATATGAACAGTGTCAAACTCTAATATACACTCAACCAGACCATGAAAAATTACTTTGGGCCCAAAAGAATAACTCTATAAGTACTTATTTAATTTAGGACATGATGTTTCTGTAGAATTTAAAATGTTGCCAAGTTTAACTTGAGGAAAGTTATTTCTCTAGGATTTCAAATGTTGCAGAATGTCTACCCACAGCAATTTTAGATAATAGAGATCTTTATGGGAAAAATAGCTTTATAATGCCTTACTGTGAATGCTCTGTTATTAATAGTGAAGTCAAAAGTTATTTCTTCTTTTTTGTAATTTTTATGTGTATCTGAGGGGGTGTTGTTTGTTATAGTATTTCCATATTCCTTGAGCTTCTATAAAAGTTGAATGTGCCATCAGGGCAAAGGCAGAATACAAAAAAGGACAGAAAGGCAGAAAGAAAAACAGAAACAAAGAAAGAAAGACAGACACAAGGAAAGAAAGATACATACAATGTATCCTTCAATTAATTCTATAGGTTTTGGCCCAGTTTTTCTCTAAGTAACCCAAAAGACTCATCAGAAGGGGTCACTTTCCCATGTTTGAAGGTCAGCTTGCTACGGTTAGAAGTATAGTGAGCACTGCATATTTCGTTTCTAAAATGAAGTCAGATAATAATTCCTAAACTAGTAGGAAACTGAGAAGAATCCAGGAAGAAGCCATAGAGGCCCTGTTGTCTATTATTAAAGACAAGCAGCTCTAAGGCGGTCTTGGGCTCCTAACCCTTTAAATGACAGGTTTACAGACACATCAGGAGCTGCAAACAGGGATAATAGTCCTAGGTATTATGGGCTAGCTGCTGACCTCTAAAACAGCATGGTAGGGTTTAAATGACCACCTGTTTTAAGAGTTAAAATAGAGATGAATAAAAGAGAAACGAGAATGAAAACAAAGGATTTCTAAAGGTTAGGAAGGAAGATCACTGATGACAAGATTTAATATTGAAACACTGAAAGTAGGAAACTGACAATTTAGGTAATTACATTCTTTACTAGGTCCTCACAGGTTATATTATTATTATATAAATATACATATACATGCATATACATATTGTCACACACGTGCGCATGGGAGGCAGCTAAACGGCTCAAAAAAAGAAAATTCCACGGCGGACCAGGGGATGGCAGAGTGCAACAATTCTTTCTTTTTCCTTTCCAGACCGAACATGGGCAATTCCATCTGGGCTCGACAATATCACTTCCGGTTCCGGGCCCAATAACAGCACTTCCGGTGCCTGCCCGGACGATGTTATTTCCCCTGCCTGGCTTTATAACCGCCATGTTTTGTCTGCCTGCCAGTTGTGTTTTTGGACAAAATTCTGTTAAAATCTTCGCTTTTGGCAGCCAAGTTCAAATATACGATTGGCTGGCCCCAAACCTTATTTTTTCTGCATTCTTTGAATTATTTCAGTGTCATGTAGTCGGCAGGATAAGTGACTATGAGAAACTGGGAGAAGGACCTGACAGCCGAACTCCAGCCCTTCAAGGTTCAGTTAGGAAAAATCTTTGGAAAAGGTGGGGGAAGACCTAGGCCAGCAGGCGAGGAAACTATTGCAGTGGAAGTTTGACCCAGAGCGGCCAACCCATCCACAGGCATTCAGCCTATGGGGCAAAATCAGGTGCTGGCTAAGGCAAGACATAAACAATGCCGACAGGTAGTGGAACAACTTGCCTGTTTTTTTCTTAATCAATGCAATACCCGAACATCTTATTCAGACGGCCTGGAGACCACCTTTTAAGAACATGGTTGATCTCTCTGAGGTCAGGCGGTTTCAAACTCTGGGGGAACCGTGCAGTCTTGGTATGGAACTCAACCAGTGTGTGTCCCTACACCGCACCACTTGGAGATATATATATATATATATATATATATATATATATATATATATATATAGAGATATAGATATAGATATAGATATAGATATAGATATAGATATATAGATATATATTGTGGAGGATTGCCGGCTTTCCATGCCGGTCTGCACCCCCAGACCGCCAGGAGGAGCTCTCCCGACAGCAGGATAATGCCCCAAGGTCCAGCAGGGCATTATGGACCTTGTAGGATTTTTACACAACCCTGCTGGATACCTTGGGGGCCATCAGGGGTCGCTGTGGGGGGGCTTATGGGCTCTTTTATGCCCTATGACCCAGGAGTACGTCATGGTCACGTGACAGGAACTAACAACGTGCTCCCGGGTTAAAGAAAAAGACTGATTGCCCTGACCCGGAAGGAGTAAGGAACTATGGACTGTCGGGACAGGAATACCATCCAGGTCAGGGGCTATAAAAGGACGGTGCCTCAGTCCAGACGCTGAGCTGAGCTGGGAGGTAGAGGAGCAAGTGTCTGGGCGAGGAGGAGTGTTTAGTATAGTGAGTTTATTGGATGAGTAGTGTGGAAGGTGCTTGGTGCACTGGGAGTTACAATAAAAAGTATTGGACTTTTACCCGTTGTTTGGAGTCATCCCTGAGGGTTCAAGGCTATATAGCCTTTTCTATATATATATATATATATATATATATATATATATATATATATATATATATATATATATATATATATATACACACACAGTGGAACCTCGGTTTGCGAGCATAATTCTTTCCGGAAACGTGCTCGCAGTCCAAAGCACTCGTATATCAAAGTGAATTTCCCCATAAGAAATAATGGAAACTAAGATGATTCGTTCCACAACCCAAAACTATTCATTTAAAAATTATTAATATAAAATATAAAGTAAAACTACACAGGACGAATTAACCTGCAATTTACCTTTACAAAGAATCATGGCTGGTGTGTGAGTTTCTAAACTCTTGTAGGATTCCACCCAACGGGACGACACGCAGAAGAGTATCCCAAAGCAATCGCAGTCTCCCAGTGCTGTAGCAGTTCGCCGTATAAGTATATATCCAAAAAGATCACTGACATGCTATAAGCGCCTGCCATTGATGGGTGATACAAGGAACATTATAAAGATACCGCTACAATAAATAACCGCGCTGTTGCTGTTTCAAGCTGAATAAAGCTGGTGTTGTTAAAGTACTGAAAATCAGCTTCGTGTTTTAGGGTGCAAGACGGGGACTTGCACTTCACAGCACACACGTACGTGCGCGCGCGCACACACACACACAATGCTGTAGTAAACAGTAGGGGAACAGGAGACGATTGCCCTCAAGAGAAAAGAGAGAGAGAGACGCGAGAGAGAGACATACACGCGAGCGAGAGAGATAAGGAGAGAGAGAGAGAGACGCGCGCAAGCGAGATACGCGCGCAAGAGAGAAGAACCATCAGCTCAGATGTGAACACATGACGCTCAGCAGACAAAGTGTATCCATACTACTCTTATTGAAAGATATCACTCATTTATCAAGTCAAAATTTATTAAAAAATTTTGCTCGTCTTGCAAAACACTCATAAACCAAGTTACTCGTAAACCGAGGTTCCACTGTATATATGTGTATATATATGTGTGTGTATATATATATATATATATATATATATATATATATATATATATATATACTGCTCACAAAAGTTAAAGGAACACTTTAAAGAAACACATTAGATACATCAGATCTCAATATGAAGTTGGATATCTATACAAATAACGACAGGGCAATGTCTTAGGAACAAAAGGATGCCAAGTCTTTTAATGGAAATAAAAGTTTTCTGCCTACAGAGGGCTCAATTGTGTAGACACCCTAAAATCAGAGTGAAATGAAGATGTGGCAGGCTAGTCCATTTTTTCAAAACTTAATTTCTGCTACTCAAAATGCTTTTCAGTATCTTGTGTGGCCCCACGAGCTTGTATGCATGCTTGACAACGCCGGGCATGCTCCTAATGAGACGACGGATGGTGTCTTGTGGCATTTCCTCCCAGATCTGTATGAGGGCATCCCTGAGCTGTTGTACAGTCTGAGGAGCAACCTGGCGCCTAATGGACCGAAACATAATGTCCCACAGATGTTCTATTGGGTTTAAGTCAGGGGATCGTGAAGGCCATTCAATTGTTTCAATTCCTTCATCCTCCAGGTACTGCCTGCATACTCTTGCCACATGAGGCCGGGCATTGTCGTGCATTAGGAGGAAACCAGGACCTACTGCACCAGCGTAGGGTCTGACAATGGGTCCAAGGATTTCATCCTGATACCTAATGGCAGTCAAGATGCCGTTGTCTAGCCTGTAGAGGTCTGTGAGTCGCTCCATGGATATGCCTCCAAGATCATCACTGACCCACCACCAAACCAGTCATGCTAAACGATGTTACAGGCAGCATAATATTCTCCACGGCTTCTCCTGACCCTTTCACATCTTTCACATATACTCAGGGTGAACCTGCTCTCATCTGTGAAAAGCACAGGACGCCAGTGGTGGACCTGCCAATTCTGGTATTCTATGGCAAATGCCAATTGAGCTCCCGGTGCTGTGCAGTGAGCACAGGGCAGTAGACATTTGGGCCCTCAGGCAACCCTCATGAAGTCTGTTTCTGATTGTTTGGTCAGAGACATTCACACCAGTGGCCTGCTGGAGGTCATTTTGTAGGGCTCTGGCAGTGCTCATCCTGTTCCTCCTGCCCAAAGGAGCAGATACTGGTCCTGCTGATGGGTTATGGACCTTCTATGGCCCTCTCCAGCTCTCCTAGAGTAACTGCTTGTCTCCTAGAATCTCCTCCATGCCCTTGAGACTGTGCAGGAGACACAGCAAACCTTCTGGCAATGACACGTATTGATGTGCCATCCTGGAGAAGTTGGACTACCTGTGCAACCTCTGTAGGGTCCAGGTATCGCCTCATGCTACCAGTAGTGACACTGACTGTAGCCAAATGCAAAACTAGTGAAGAAACAGTCAGAAAAGATGAGGAGGGAAAAATGTCAGTGGCCTCCACCTGTTAAACCATTCCTGTTTTGGGGGTCATCTCATTGTTGCCCCTCTAGTGCATCTGTTGTTAATTTCATTAACACCACAGCAGCTGAAACTGATTAACAACCCCTCTGCTACTTAACTGACCAGATTAATATCCCATAAGTTTCATTGACTTTATGCTATACTCTGATTAAAAAGTGTTCCTTTAATTCTTTTGAGCAGTATATATATATATATATATATATATATATATATATATATATATATATATATATATATATATATATATATATATTTATTCAGTTCTTTATTTTGTCCCTTCTTCACAATAGCTATATCCAATAACAAAACACCTGAAAACAAGGTTGTGATCAAGAGTGTCTCAGGTTTATAGATCTGAGAAATGTAACATCTAACATGACAAAAAATTATTCAACATTATATATTGTTTTTTTGGAAAATGCATTAAAATATCTAGCCACCAATATGAAATACTGCTTTTAAAACAAAAATACAAAACACTCTTACCAGTCGACTAAAGCCTCCATACAATATACAAAATCCTCCCTGATAGTCTGAAACCTCTGCAAAGCCTTCAATGTTTCTGTAGTCATATGAACAAAGAATTCTGTTAGTTGAGGAATCTATCTGGTCAATTCCTCCAGGAGTCACTTCTAATACCACAGACTTGCGAGTGTCACTCCAATGATGTTTATAACAGTTGTATCTCTGAAATAAAATAAAAAAAATTTAAAAATATTGAACATTTCTTTTTCACATTACATATTGAAATAATCAAAAAATATTATTTGTTGCAATATTTTCAAGATTTCTTTAAAAGGAATGTCTCCCCAAACTTACTACAACTCTTTTCCTAATCATTTATAAGTCTAGTTAGGTAAGTTAAGTAAAATATATCTGAATTATAATGATTGCAAATGCTTATTCTATTAATAACAAAAAACAACTATTCAAACAAATTCAACCACTTTAGAAAAACATATCCTAAACAACTTTACATAATGAAACATAATGAGCATAAACAGACTGAACAATTGTTTAGACTAAGAAGTTAAATTTCCATATTAGACTAAAAGTGGAAGTTCTGTTTAATTTTACATTAATTAAGAATAAACAAGCTCTACCATATCTGTTTTTAATCATTCTGTCCATAAATACGCATGATCTAATCAATGCTTATCTTTAGAAGATCCCTTATAGATTGTGTTTAATTCTTTCAAAACACAACTTTAAATTAGTTCCCTTTATTACTTCATAACAGCTCCTGTATGTCTATGAATCCTATTATTTCATTTGTTATTCTCTTACCCTTCCAGTAATTTTCCCCTCTGAAAAATCTGTTCTGAATCTCTGTAAAATAAAATAAAAAAACTAAATGAGAAAAAAAAGTTGCAATCACATATATTGTTGCAGGTCATAGAATTAATTAAGCAACGTCAGAAGAAAAAGAGAAACAGTGACGACGGAAGACCGATGTCAGAAAATAAAACAAAGACACATGTGACCAGTTTTCATCCGATCGTCAGTTAACAGCATTCTCATGAACATCGATTGCTAAATCAAAAGCCGCCCTGGGACTTTCATCCTTGACATCACTGATTCCTTTCATTAAGCTTTTTTTAAGACTATTTTATCCAGACTTTACTATCAATCTTATTTTCTATTGCTTATTATTGTTCTTTAATAAATAATAATAACTTGGTTTCATATTTTTTTGTTTTTCATCTTTGTCTTAATGTCTAGAGTGATTAAAATAATAAAGCAGATTTCTTTGGGCACCTGGTGTAGCCAGAGATTTTCCATTACTTCTGTGCTGCGAGGTTTATTTTGGCTGAGAGTGACAGCTCCACTCAATAGTAGGGAACAGTACGTGAAGAAGGTATTCTTGGCTAATAAATGGCCTATAGTTAAGGATGCTGAGTCTTTGTATGTTTTAATATTTTCTTGGAGACCAAAAGTAATATTTAGGTCTGAGATCTATTTAAAACATCGTATGTTGTTTGTGCCGATAATAAATAAGTCTCTTGATGTGCTGAGAGAGTGACAAGTTGTGTTATTCTTATAGCATTTGTGTGGTTTAAAGTGCTAAAAGTTAGCCAAGTGTGTGTGTCATTCATAGGCCACTGTTGTGGTTAGGGTCTGAGCGTGTGTGTGTATCTATGTATGTATGTGTGTGTGTGTGTGTTATTATTTAGGGTGCGTGAGTAGACCAATCCAATAACGAATAACGACACATGTAAAGGGTAAATAGAAGATAACACATTATCTCATGTTATATATGAGGTAAACCTGCAATTTTAATCTGAATCTTCAAAATTGCAGATATCTCAAATTCCATTCTGACTAGTAAAATTGAAGGTCCTTCACCACCATCTGCTCTATGGAACTTTGAAAAGGAAATTTCTGAAATTATAATATGAAATGTTAAGATTGGAATTATAGATATATTTAACATGCGCAAATTACACATATCTTAAATGTCAATTCTAATATATGAATTCAAATTTTACTAGGGAAAATGTAACTGAGAATATCTGTAATTATTATTTTAACTAGTCACAATTGTACAAATCTACAAATTCGGGTACTGACTATTCAATACATAATTACAAGTCTAACTTTAATTTTGACTAGTCAAAATATAATTACAGATTACCTTAAATTGAAATTACCAAAGAAGTTAATGTAAAAAGACCTTCAATTTTATGTATCCAAACACAAATTATATATATCTTTAATTTATATTCTGATGTAGATATGTCATCATAATTGTTGGCTTCTCACTATTCAAATACATTAAATATATATATCTCATTTTGTAAGAATGTAATGATAATTAGTCAATGGACATCCAGTTTCTTTTATGCAAAACAGGTTGCAGCTGACAGGCAAACCTGCTGGAACTGATTATAGTAGCTCCTGATTTCACAGTTTACTTCAATGGTTGAAAATAATTACAGTTAATAAAAAAGGGAGGAGGTGGCAGTTGAGATGGGAGGCGAATACATGAATCACAACAACACTTTTAAATATATTTTGATGATATTGCTTTATTGCTTACTACAAAGAAAAAAAGGTTTTCAGAAACTCTTAAAACTAAAATTATAATGGTGCCAATAGAGCTGCATTAACATCCATCAACTGAAATATTTACAAGCAAACTTGAAGCCATAACAAAAAATGGCACAGTGTATATTCAAAACATTGGAGGTATTAAAATGCGGCAGCCCCAAAAAAAAAATATTATCATACAGTGGGATGAAAAGTAAGAGAGCTGTGTCACGCAGTTCAGTGCATCAGAAAACTGCAAGCTAGGTTTGTGCCGATGAATGATATCATCAGCAATCGATGACTGATTACTTACATCTCTGATGGATGCTACTCTCCTAATGACTGGAGCTACGTAAATTAACACTTACATCCTGACTGTATATGAATAATGTGTAAATACAATATACACTAGAAAATTTAAATGTGTTTTATCAGCCAAAAATCCAACAAACTTTTTCTCTCGCAAAATATAAATTTAAATTAAAATTATTTTGTTGTAGGGTTCATAATGCTGGGTTCACCAGATTTTTGTATACTTTATATATGTTTACTGACAATGAAAGCTCTGTCATGTTTTTAAGAGAGGTTGAGAATGTTTTATACTGCTGCAATCAGTCTGGAAGTGTGAACGGAGTCAAGGCTGGTGATATAAAATCCTGTTTGGATTGTTTAGAGACCACAATTGGCTTATCCAGTCTCTTGATGCATTGCCTTACATTTTTCTATATTTGTGAGGTGGAAGACTGAAAAGAAAATATATACTCATCAAAATGCATGCCATAGTGGCATTCAGGTATTTAGCCACTGGGGTGATGTCTTTAATGCTTTATGCAATCCTTCTGGAATAAGAAACCAAGCTTGTGCAGTTGGGAAGCGTGCTAGCTCTCTGATCAGCTCTGCATGAGACTTACATTAGTCTACCTCAAGGTAAGCAACCCCAGAGAATTGTGGGTGACTTTAAAAGGAGATGGGGGCTTCCTCAATGTGGAGATGTAACTGATGGATCACATATCCCCATCACTTCCCCAAAACGATTATTCCACATAATTTACCCACAGGCTATAATCATCTAATCATTTTCGGTACAGGAAAGTTTGTAGTTTGGGAGGAGTGAAGGCAGACGCTATGTGGCTTGACAACAAAACATTTACTACGCAAAATGACACTTTGAAGTGAATGGGTAAAGCAAGCATACTTTACTAGGATTTATTCACATAATTACCATGAAATGGCTCTAGTATATTGTGCTCATCTTGCATGGCCTTTTTTGTATTTTGTGCTTTTCCCAAATCCAAAAACTCCACTAATTAACAGCTGGTCAGGCAAGCCTTTAGCACTTGTACCAAGAGCATTGCCTAAACACACTGTGGCCAACGTGAAAATTACAAGAAGTGAAGAAGGTCAGTATTGGTGGAGTTAAAATAGTGACGCCATGGTGATGTTCCAAAAAAAAAAAAAAAATATGAACATGATTATAGAAATTAGCAACTCACTTGGAACTAATATCATTGAATATAAATAGCTAATATATTTAAGGAATATTGTTATATATATGCCTGGAGACAACCATGAGTGAATTACGCTGAAAAGTGAGTGGTACAAATTACACAGCTCACTAAATATCACATTAACAAATTAATCCAACACCTCATAAAGTAAGAGTTCAGAGTAAGGGTGGTGATTTTGAGCTGCAATGAAATAGTGCTTTTGTTAATCTGGTCTGACAGAGAACAAGCGTCTGTTAACAATTAACTGTTTACAGTTGAAAAGTCTCCTAAAATAACCCTACTAAACATATAAATATGACAGATATTTCTGTAAAATCAGATTACATGTTTGCACTCTAAGACATCAATGGACTACTGATAAAAGTAAACAATATATTGTTGCAGGTGCTGTGTGTTCTTTCTGTTGTTCAGTTGCAATACTAGTGTAGGAGTCTGTGTATGGTTGAAAGAACTGCCAGTTACGTTCATGAAAATATGAACTGCAAGATATGCATTTGAAGTAAACAATGTGTCACATCCCCTCAAAAAGAGGGGAAACAAACTGTTATTAAATGAGGTGATAACAAAGAGACACAGGAGATGCAGATTTCAGTGCTCAAAATACCTGAATCAGTATATCTGCCTAAGGACACCAGCAGAAGTAGGGATGAGGCAGTGCAGCATCTACCTTCTGCTGACACATTTAAACAGATACCTAAAGGGAATTAGCATTTCCTTCTAATTAGAAATGCAAACATGCCATGCCAGAGCATTTTAAAACACAGTACATAAATACTGTATACCACAATGCCTATCTAAACTCAATTTGCTGTTGATATGACATAGATTGATGCAATAGTCAAAATGACAGAATTATTTTATAGCAGAAAGAAGCACTTCTGAAACAAGTGCAGCCAAGTAACTACAGTGGTCTATGAGTGTGTGAGATTGTGCATCTGCCTGTCTCTTCTGCCGCTGAGCTTATTATAATATACAAATTGATCATTAAGCTTCCATTACCTTGTGCTTCTCAATGGACAACAGCAATTTTAGCATTTTATTTTCTCTCAGCATTAAATCTTTTGTTCAGATTCTTTTGCTCTTTCTGTGAAACTCAGCCACATAAAGTGCATGGACTTAAGGAATAAGTAATGGGTGTTTTAGAAAGAAGCTCTGTGGGTGTAGCCCTGTCAGCAGAAGATTTCATCACAACTGGCTACAAACATTTTAACAAATTGTCCCCAGACGTGTATTCTTTTTAGAGAATTATGTCTGGCCTTGTGACACTAAGGCCGGGTTTATACTTCACGCGATGCGACGCATGCTGCAGCGGACGCTCCTACTACGCAAGAGTTTTACTGTTTATACTTGCGCGCGTACTTTACATAAATCTGGAGGAATCCAGCAGATGGGAGTATGAGATATCAACATGGTGAGAACAGGTTCGGCTTCTCTGTGTTATGAATTGCCTGGAACACCCATTAAATTCTGATGACACCTTACCGCAATATCTCTGAAAAAGATGTTTAATGATTAAATCGAATAATCTAGGGATGTGTCCATTCCAGCAAGCATTGGACACAAGGCTGAAACAATCCCTGGACGGGGCCCTCAACTCATCACAAGGTGAATACAAGCACACACATACACTGGAGTAATTATAGCGACACCAAATCCTCAAATCTGCATATCTTTGGAAGGAAACCGGAACACAATGTGGAAACCCAGCAGAAAAACATCCATCCATCCATCCATCCATCCATCCATCCTCTTCCGCTTATCCGAGGTCGGGTCGCGGGGGTAGCAGCTTAAGCAGAGAGGCCCAGACTTCCCTCTCCTGGCCACTTCTTCCAGCTCTTCCGGGAGAATCCCAAGGCGTTCCCAGGCCAGCCGGGAGACATAGTCCCTCCAGCGTGTCCTGGGTCTTCCCCGGGGCCTCCTCCCAGTTGGACGTGCCCGGAACACCTCACCAGGGAGGCATCCTGATCAGATGCCAGAGCCAACTCATCTGACTCCTGAAGATGCGGATGAGCAGCGGCTCTACTCTGAGCCCCTCCCGGATGACTAAGCTTCTCACCCTATCTTTAAGGGAAAGCCCAGACATCCTGCGGAGGAAACTCATTTCAGCCGCTTGTATTCGCGATCTCGTTCTTTTGGTCACTACCCATAGCTCATGACCATAGGTGAGGGTAGGAGCGTAGATCGACTGGTAAATTGAGAGCTTTGCCTTACGGCTCAGCTCCTTTTTCACCACGACAGACCGATGCAGAGCCCGCATCACTGCGGATGCCGCACCGATCCGCCTGTCGATCTCACGCTCCATTCTTCCCTCACTCGTGAACAAGACCCCGAGATACTTGAACTCCTCCACTTGGGGCAGGATCTCTCCCCCAACCCTGAGAGGGCACTCCACCCTTTTCTGACTGAGGACCATGCTCTCGGATTTGGAGGTGCTGATTCTCATCCCAGCCTCTTCACACTCAGCTGCAAACCGATCCAGAGAGAGCTGAAGATCACGGCCTGATGAAGCAAACAGGACAACATCATCTGCAAAAAGCAGTGACCCAATCCTGAGTCCACCAAACAGGACCCCTTCAACACCCTGGCTGCGCCTAGAAATTCTGTCCATAAAAGTTATGAACAGAATCGGTGACAAAGGGCAGCCCTGGCGGAGTCCAACTCTCACTGGAAACGGGCTCGACTTACTGCCGGCAATGCGGACCAAGCTCTGACACCGGTTGTACAGAGACCGAACAGCTCTTATCAGGGGTCCGTACCCCATACTCCCGGAGCACCCCCACAGGATTCCCTGAGGGACACGGTCGAATGCCTTTTCCAAGTCCACAAAACACATGTAGACCGGTCGGCCAAACTCCCATGCACCCTCCAGGACTCTGCTAAGGGTGAAGAGCTGGTCCACTGTTCCGCGACCAGGACGAAAACCACACTGTTCCTCCTGAATCGAGGTTCGACTATCCGACGGACCCTCCTCTCCAGAACCCCCGAATAGACTTTTCCAGAGAGGCTGAGGAGTGTGATCCCTCTATAGTTGGAACACACCCTCCGGTCCCCCTTTTTAAAGAGGGGGACCATCACCCCGGTCTGCCAATCCAGAGGCACTGTCCCCGATGTCCATGCGATGTTGCAGAGACGTGTCAACCAAGACAGTCCTACAACATCCAGAGCCTTAAGGAACTCCGGGCGTATCTCATCCAAATAGACTTTTCCAGGGAGGCTAAGGAGTGTGATCCCTCTGTAGTTGGAACACACCCTCCAGTTCTCCTTCTTAAAGAGGGGAACCACCACCCTGGTCTGCCAATCGAGAGGCACTGTCCCTGATGTCCATGCGATGTTGTAGAGGTGTGTCAATCAAGGCAGTCCTACAACATCCAGAGCCTTGAAGAACTCAGGCGTATCTCATCCACCCCCAGGGCCCTGCCACCAAGGAGTTTTTTTGACCACCTTGGTGATCCCAGTCCCAGAGATGGGAGAGCCCACCTCCGAGTCCCCAGGCTCTGTTTCCTCATTGAAAGGCATGTTAGTGGGATTGAGGTGGTCTTTGAAGTACTCCCCCCTCCGACCCATAACATCCCAAGTCTAGGTCAGCAGCGCACCATCACCACCATATACAATGTTGACATTGCACTGCTTCCTCCTCCAGAGACACTGGATGGTGGACCAGAATCTCCTCAAAGCCGTCTGGAAGTCGTTCTCCATGGCCTTCCAAACTCCTCCCACGCCCGACTTTTTGCCTCAGCAACCACCAAATCCGCATTCCGCTTGACCTGCCGGTACCTATTAGCTGCCTCCAGAGTCCCAAGAGTTGGAATATCATACATTTAATGTGTTCTGTGTGGTGAGCTATTGCTGCTTGCCGCTGCTGTTAGGTCCAAGAAGCTCGTAGCGATTAAAAACTGGGATGACGTTTACAACGGTCTGCTTTAATGATAAAGCAAACTACAAGGTTAAAGTTGACATTTCGAGATTAAAGCTGAAATTTCCACTTTAATCACAAAATACACGTGTTCACCATGTCCTTAATTTTTTTTTCTCTGTGGCTCAAATTCAGCGCTGTGCATTATGTTGCTGTTGTGAACTTGCAAAAAAAAAAAAAAGACGGCACAAAAGTGTGAGACTTTTAAAATGTATCATGTCATTATGATTGGGAATATGCGACGCTTGAATATAAAAGCACCACAAATGCATTTGTATGTCGGCATTTTGCTTCACCACATCGAACCATTCATCAAAAATCGAAGCGCGCATATTGAGCTCATTGGATTCGCAAAGCAGCTTTCTGTCACATGTAGATAGTAAAGAGAGACTCTGATGTCAAATTCCAACTTTTAGCACACTGCGCCCCCCATACCCCGACCTTTTGCTGGTAATGCAACTCGCGCATGTGTTGCGTTAATTTCTGAGGATCTGCTCAGAGGACGCATCAAATTAATGCGGGGAACACATGGTAGCCATGATGCAGGCGCGTACGCGTTCTGAGTGTGAAGTATAAACAAGCCCTAATACGAACTAGACAAACAACTGAGGCTTGAAAAAATCTGAATAAGCTGCAAATTTTTTACTGTGCAAGAAACCCATATGTCTGGCTATATAATGGATAAAAAAACTTAAATTGGACAAATTAAAAATGAAAAGTCACTTGCTGCTATTTTTTTAATTGCTAAAAGTACTATTTTACATGGAAACCTTGAAAAATCATGGGGTCAAATGATGCAACAATTTTCCTAAAAATCAACAGAAAAGATCAGACCTGTAATGTTATTTGTTCTAGTATTGAGCTGGTGAAAAAATAAGACAAATTCCAAAAAACAATTTGGTGACATGTATGGACAACTCATTCCCTAATCTCCCCTTCAATTTACAAGGAAGCAGCATTTGTGTAGTCAGAATAGACTGTTATTAAATGAAGCGTGTTTCTTAAAAACGTGGCAACATTTACCCTTGAGAGTTTCTAAGGTCAGGAGAACAGTTGTTTGATTTTGATAGAAGCGTGGAACTACATATTTTAATAATTTTCATAATTTTGTTTCCACCCAGCAGCTTGAATTTCATGTGTGACATGCCATAGATGAGGACTTCCCCAAAGTGTAACAAAAAATGAGGGGATTGTATTGGCTTGGAGGGAATTCAATCACAAGATTTATTTATTAAAAAAAAAAAAAAAGATATACAGTAACCATAATGGACTGTGTCGTTTATCTTAACAATATTCATTTACTATTTCCAGCAACTGAAAAATAAATACTGCTCAAAATCAAACATTATTATAATCACTGCCACATAAGTTACTAAGTACCAAGATAATTATATTTTAATTTACACAAACTCTGTAGCAATTCGCTTTACAAAGTAGGTTTATCAGAATATCACTTTAGCAGGTTTGTAAAATTTGCTTTTGTGAGATGTATGTTTCCATCACTATATAGTGAAGATATTAGCTAGTTAATAACACATATTAAGTAATATTGAGCAATATTTAATAAGGAGGTTCAATTAATTCAAATGTTAAATGTTACAAATGCTTGATGCGTTAATATCACAAATCAAACTCTCCATTTTTGAAACTTCAAAACTACCTTTGTAAAGTCAAACTTGTCAATTTAACATTATTCTTATTATTTCAGAATTCCTAAAAAACAGCCTTTGTTCGGCTGACTTCAAGCAACCTTACATAACTGATTACACTATGCTACTTCATGTGTATTAATTCAGAATTAGCCTCCAACTTGGACTTTAAGTACAGTAATTACTTCTAACTGGAGACAGCATCTCATTCACCCCTGCACCATTCAAATATATGTTGCATGTGTCTTTACTACATTAGGTTTGTTGTAATTGTTATAATAACGAACATTAGTTTAGTTTAAAAAACCCAATGAACAAAAGAAATTTATGGTGTGTAGATTAGTTTTCAGCAATGATGTATGCTGTTTTAATAGTTTTGCTCACCATGCTTTTGTTAACATATTAAATGTTTAATCATTAGAGAATTTTTCCAAGTGTTTCAAAGCATTACAAGCTGAGCCACACAAACGTCTGGACAATGAGGAAGTGACCTGACAAACATGTATACTATACCAATGTGTAACATCAAACATTTCTGCATGGTACACGAATCTACTTGAAATAAAGAGGAAAAAAACACACAACATGAGGCACAAGGTAAAATCTCCACTATCACATGAAACACTTTTGAAGCTTAGCACTGAAATAACCATCTGGTTGAAGGAGAAATTCACCTGTTTAAATCTCTTGTGACTTTAATAACACCATAAAGCAACCAAACAGCCTTCTGCAAATGCTATGATGGAATATTGCTAACTTTTACATGATTATATTTCCAAGAATTTGAGGAGTAGTAAAAACACAGCAAAGGAACTGACTGCGGCTAAAATGGGAAGAATCACAGTTGTCTGTGTCCTCCATTGTCAAAAAGTTGAAGACATGAAATAAGAATTGTGACACCAACCAAAGCAGCCTTCTGAAAAGGCTTACAAAACAATCAGTTTATTTGTCTCTAAGCCTCAAAGAAAGCCTATATGACTACTTCTCTAAACTAGATGCAATAGTAATTGGCAACAGTCTGTATGTGTATATGAGTGCAATGGAAATATATGCACCATTGACAAAGTGGACTCAAGAACTGGCAGATCTCAAAAAATCAATACAAAACTTAAAATATGCAACACTGTTAAAAATAATGTAACAAAATATAGATACCAGAAGTACTGGATTTCTTTGTCTTATATTTAAGTTTAACTTTGTTGTATCACAGATAACAGCACATACCATTCTCTAAGATTTTGTAATATGCCTGCAGAACAAACCTGGCAGAATTTTGGACTGTTCCCCTATGCAGAAAATACCACAATCCTCAATTCTTCAACTGCACTGCTCAATTTCAAACTAAAGATTTTCAGTCAAGTTTAAATCCAGAGATGTCCAGAAATGGTCATTTTGTTTTTGTCAGACAATTCTAGGCTAGTTTTAAGGTGTACTTAGGATCACTGTCACACTGGAAGAATTTACATACAGGGTGAGCCAAAAAGAAGTACCACATTTGAAATGTTTATTCTACAAAAACACTACAAGATAAAATAAATTTCATTATGACACAAGAAGGGGTATACAAAATAGATTTTTTTCATTGTGTTTTAAAAATTATGTCTTCAAGGTGATGGACATCAATGGCAATACACTCTTTAAGATGACTTTTGAACACTGGCATGACTCGTTCGGCCATTTCAAGGGGAATAGGAGAGATTTTGTGATGAATAGCGCCCTTGAGGGCTTCAAGGTTTTGAGGTCGATGTTTGTATACCTTCAGCCACAAGAAGAAATCACACAGAGCAAGACCAGGGAAACGTGAAGACCATGCGATATCGCCACACAGGGAGATCAGCTTCTCAGGAAACATTTCCCACAAAACTTGCATGGATCTCCACACCACATGAGCTGTTGCTCCATCCTGTTGAAACCAGGCATCCACCAAATCCATTTCTCACAGGTGGGGCTGCAAAAAGTTCTGTAGCATTTCAATGTAAAGTTCTGAAGTGACAGTGACTGTTGCACCTCTCCTCCTCATAAAATTAAGGGTCTACAATGCCCAATTCTGCAACGGCACACCAAACACTCTCACTGTACAGGGGTCTCTGATGAAGCTCACGAGGGCTTACTTACGCAGCCATTTAAATGGAAATGTGCCTTGTTGCTGTACATGACGATGGCATCTCGATGAATGGTTTGCTGAATGTTCATGCACTACTCTCTTTTTGTATGGATGGAAATTAAGGTCCACATGCAAGATGTGTTGGAAATGCCTAAGGCAGAAACATGTTTGTGAGGTGAACGTCTAGGAGACTTCAAAATTGATGTCCTTACAGCTTGGATGTTTTCAGGCATTCATACAGTCCGAGGACAGCCTGGAAGTTTTCTGTTCAATGTTGTACCCATCTGTCCTTAGTGATGATGGGTTCATTTTTTTGACAGTGAAAGTACAATGTGCACCAGACCAAGGCATGTTGCCGACTGAAAACTACAAGGGATTGCCTATCAAATCACCCCAATCCTAACCCACTTGGCTGCCTCTACCTCACGCAATGACCTTGAGAAATGTGGTACTTCTTTTGGCAAAGGTTAACAAGCTTTTGGCTCTGAAACTACAGTTCATGAGACCACTAATCTAAACAAGGGACCCAAGAGTAAAGTCTTCAAAGCATTTCCAAATCATAAATAAAATTTCATATTTCATAGAGGGTCTAAGGTGTCATTTCTTTTTCTTAATACAAAACGCACAAAATAATGGGTAAAACAATTAATTTTGTTCTCACCTGGTCAAAGCATACAGCCTGAGATGTCCATACATTGTCTGCAAAACTACAGCTGTCTTTAGTTTCCTATGGTGACACGTCTTTTGTCATGAATATAACTTTGAATACTTTTGTCTTGCTCCATATGTGGAACAGTAGAAAGTAATACAATTGAGTTAAAATTTTAATGGTTCACCTGTTTTAGAAAATTAATTAAGATGAAATTTGACAGTTCTTTTACAATCTGCAAACGCTAGCAACCACTGATTTAGAACAGGACTGTCCACTTCATGGATCAATGGAACTTTTCCTTTAAGCTCAGGACATCATCAAAAAGTAATGCAGAATGTATTTTTTCATGTTATGAAAAAAAAAGTTATTTTTCCCTTTAAAACCTTTCAAGTCCATTATGGGTCATGAGTTTACCTGACGCATAATAAAAACTCAGAAAACGAAAAAGGTTGTCTTTCACATATGCATTATTATAAGCAATTCAATCTGTATGTAAAAATATTTTTTTTTAAGTTTTTAAGCACAAATATAGTTAAATTATAGAATACACAGCATAATAGTAAACTAAATGTAAAAACACTGAATAACACTGAGAAAACAAAGAAAACTAACACTGCAATAGTTTGCACTATAGCGCTACCAACCACTGGCTAAAAGCACTTTTTTTAATGAGTTTTAAGCAAAAGGAAAAAAATGAACATGTGAAAAAATCCGTAATGTAATAAACCAAGAAATAACATTGCAACAATGCACGCTACGAACAGATCGCTGGAAACAGAAGTGAAAACAAAATCAAGCCCAGTGCATTCTTTAACTGCCTTCCTACCTTAATGCATCCAGCTCTCTCTCGCGCTGCTTCTGTGTGTGTCGCTCTCTCTCGCACTGCCTCTGTGTGTGTGTGTGTGTCGCACTCTCTATGGCGCTGCCCCTGTGTGTGTGTGTGTGGCGCGTTGCCTGTGTGTCACGCTCTCTCGTGCTGCCTGTGTGTGTGCGCCCGTCTCTCTTGCACTGCCTGTGTGCGTGTGTGTGTGTGTCACGTTCTCTCGCTCCCTGTCACGTTCTTTCGCTCCCTCTCTTGCTAGCTGCACAGGAAATGCACAGGGAGAGACTGAACATGTACAAACCGAAAGGGAAACTGGCTTGTTCGTATACCGAGTGTGTGGTTGTGAACCGAGGCAAAAGTTTGGTGAACTTTTTGGTCGTAAACTGAGTTGTACGTGTACCGAGACTTTCGTGAACCGAGGTTCCACTGTACCAAGTTTACTCCCCCCTCAAAATCCCCACTTCCTGTTTAATACCCTACCTATCATATGAGATGTGTCACAGGCCATAAAAGAGCACTAAAAACTGAAATTTTGCATGACTTGCACAAGTTGGAGATTTAAAGTCAGAGGTGCCAGTGTATACATTTTCTTTTTAACTGAACTAACAGGGGTATGATCAGTGTTCTGCAAAGCAGATTTAAACCCTTAGGGCTCGTTTATACTTCACGCTCAGAATGCATACGTGGATGCATCACGGCTGCCACGTGTTCCCAGCATTCATTTGACGCGTCCTCTGAGCACATCCTCAGAAATTAATGCGACACATGCGCGAATTGCAGTACCAGCAAAAAGTCAGGAGGCGCAGTGTGATAAAAGTTGTTATGGGACTGTTTACAATCTACATGTGACAGAAAGCCACTTTGAGGATCCTCTGGGATCGATGTGTGTGCTTCGATGTTTGATGAATGGTTCAATTTGGTGAAGCAAAATGCTGACATACAAATGCCTTTGTGGCGCTTTTATATTCAAGTGTTACATATTCTGAACATAATGACACAATACATTTTAAAAGTCTCACATACTATCTTCTGTGCCATCTTTTTTTTTCCACCTTCACAATAGCATCAGAATGTATGGCAGCATATTTGAACAACAGAGAAAAAAATTAAGGACATGGTGAAAAGGTCTATTTTGTGATTGAAGTGGACATTTTGGCTTTAATCTTGAAATGTCCACTTTAACTTCGTAGTTTACTTTATTATTAAAGTAGACCGTCGTAAACGTCATCTTAAAACCGACCCAGATGTTAATCGATAGGTGCTTCCTCCTCCAGATTGATGGATCTAATCATTAAACATCCTTTTCAGAGATATTGCGGCAAGGTGCCCTCGGAATTTAATGGATGTTTCGGGCAATATACAACACAGCAAAGCTGAATGTTTTCTCACCATGATAATATCTCGCACTGCCATCTGGTGGAATCTTCCAGATTTACGAAAAGTACACGCACAAGTATAAGCAGTACAATACTTCCATAGCAATAGCATCCGCTGGAGCACGTGTCGCATTGTGTGAAGTATAAACCTGGTCTTATAGTTTGGTAAAACTTTAATAATCTATTTTAACAGAATCTGGAACACATGAATAGACAATTTTATTGTAAAAGGCAAACTACCTTGCAAATTACAATTTAGTAATTCATTTTTTAGTAGTTTAAGATGTTTCTGGTCTATTACAGTTTTGTACTTATATAATAGAAATAAAAAAATGTTCAATAATAGTAGTCAAAAGAAGAAGTAGAATGTCTATTTAATTTTTAATTTCCTCTCTTAATTTTACACCAACATATTTTTAGTGAACCAAACACCAAAAAATGTCAACTGTCTGTTTAATAACAAAACAATTTATGAATTCTTACCAGTGCTTCTGTTAATAATTCTGTTCTGTGCTCAGTTGAAAACTTTAACGTTTCAGATTTCTTTCCAGTTCCTTTTCGAAAAGTAAGGTAAAACTCAGTGCCTTGCCCCTTGCCCACTGGTCCAATTCCACAGATATCTCCATATGGCCACTGTAACAGTACACAAAAGTAAACAAATAATTCTGTTCAATTATCAAATTAAAGCAAAAACTACATATGTAATATACTGAAAGCATACACACACACAATCATACTACACCCACACGACAAAATGCATTTCAAATTAGCATTATGCATATGCTCTTTTCTTTTCATACTTGCACAAACTAAATAGAATTAATTTTTTTTTTTAACAATCCAAATTCCTACCTAATTAGCATCTGCTTCATTGACAACAGATAAATTATTTTAAGAAAGAATACGGGAGTTTGCGGTGGGGAGTCTACAATTTACATAACTTTATCCTCACCCAGAAGCAGGGCTATCATAGAAAAAATGGCAATTTAAATATCTACAGGAACGTCTACTGTGACTGGCAAAAAGAAACCACTATACAGGATCCTACATATGTAAAATGATAGTTAAGTCAAAACTGCTATTATATTTTTGAAATTTATACAAGCCCAGATGTAGATGAAAAAATTGATTAGGTATTCTGTTACTGCACAAAACTTCTTTAACACTACAGATGATACCAGATGAATTTAGTGTTTGGCCAAATTAAAGCTGACTCTTTGCAAACAAAAACTCCATT
The DNA here is from genome assembly GCF_016835505.1 of Polypterus senegalus. Lineage (NCBI taxonomy): Eukaryota > Metazoa > Chordata > Cladistia > Polypteriformes > Polypteridae > Polypterus > Polypterus senegalus. The sequence goes on from NC_053158.1 coordinate 146,880,527, forward strand.
AAACCTGCATTCCAATGACATCTTCTGTCTCTTAGTTCATTCTTTTAGGATGCTTTACCAAGTCTTAAATAATCAATCAAATTTTTCAGCTAATAATTGTGGGTCTCTGACTGCTGTCTCTGTCTCATTAAGCAAAATACATGCTTGATTGGATTTATACGGTAAGACAGACTTGGACAGTCCAATAATTTTCTGTGTTAGTTTGTGACAAACTGCCCGAAGAAGCACAGATTAATATATGTTAACATTTTCTTCCAAGATCTGTAGTAGGAAACTATAATTGAATTTACAGTCTTTAATCATATTAATAAAAATAAATAAAAAAAAATGAATGCCTAATCCATGAGACCTAATTTAGAAACCAGGAGTAAATGCACTGGTTATGGATCATTAATGCAACAATCTACGTTGGTCCAAAAAGGACAGCAATCACATTTAACTCAAGTGTAAATGCAAAAGCATTTTCTACACATATACAATGGTCAAGTTAGCAGAAGAGTCAAAAGGGTCATGTGGTACACTGGCAGCAGTCAGCTAAGCTGTAAAAGGGTGTCCAGCCATGACACCTGTGAAGGTCTAAAAGGTGAGAGAGAGGCATGGATGAAGGCCAGCTTCTTTCTTCTTCATGAGACTGTCACACCTTTGGCATAATGCTAAAACATTAAAGTTCTTTATGACAGTGTGGCATATACCTTCTTTTATTTTTTTCTTGTTGGGTCATTATGAGTAGCTAGTTTCTAGTCTAACTATGGGTTAATAACTGTGGTGAGCTGTGTTGTGCAGACAAATGTGAGCAGTCACTACAGACACTTTAATTCCAGGTGTAAATTTTATCTGGTATAAATGTCATGTCAGTCAGTTATCTTCCAACCCCACATATCCTAGTCAAATTATATATGAAAAATTGTCTTTGGGAAAACCTATGGTCATTATGATTCAAATGCAACATTTTAAATAATGAGATACAGGCTGTTTTAGGAGTGTCAAAGGGCCTGTTTCAGCCCACAGTCCTCAAGTGTGACACCCTTGATTTAGAATATCAGTAGTTTATTTCTTTCTCAACATTTTCCACTGTTAGTAAGAGGTTTACTTTTGTTCATAACACTTTGATCCAAACTGGCTTATTGTGTACACTTGAGGAAATGAGAATGTGACTTTTTCATTTTTGCTTCAGAGAGTAGTTTTCTTTTTTTAACACTGCCGTTACAATTTTCCAGTGCAAGACTTAAGCAAATAAATGACTGCAATGCTTCAACCATCTCATTGTTGAGTTTCTCCATATTTTCAGTCACTTCATCATTTTCTATCTGACTCACAAGTTTACAGTCAATGTATCTAAAACAGTCCTAACATGTCCTGACATCAGCTTTCAAGCACTTAAAACCTCTATTACAAGCTAACTAACTCACAAGGTTACTTCTGCTACAGCTCCTTCCACACCAGCCACGCCAAAATACTCTACCTTTTTCATAGTTTCTTTGGTGGAGCTGTCTCTGCAGTGATGAGGTTGACTTCTGTAATGAAGCACTCAGAATGAGCAGTTTCTTTATTTATAGAGGATTTATTTATGTTGTGGACAGGTCTCCAATCAAGCCAGAAACAAACTTTATAACATCCACTCTCAGAGGAACTCCAACAATAAAACCCACAACCAGTTTTCCGCCCTAACACTCTCTCTCTTTGACACAGTTCATTAAACAAAATGTTCTTACTTTGCAAGCTGATCCTTCCAAAGCAGCCTTGTTTCCTAAACCTCCCTTGATCTCATTCCCACAACCACCTAACATAAGCAAAAGTCTTGCCTGTAGCTCACTTCACAGGGGACAGCCATGTTCCCCAATAGGCACTGCACAAGCACAAGCAGGTGTATCACCAACAATACCATTGTATCTGGTCCCTCAATATTAAAAAACAGGCCTCACACAGGTATAAAAGACTTAATTACTGCATCTGTTGTACGAAGTATTCAGCCATCTACACACATTAGGTGAAACAAGGATACGGACAGTAAAAAGCTTTCACACAGCATATTCAAGCAGGTAAGATTAAAGACCTTACAAAGCCTATTACAGAACACTTCACATCCTATCATAGTCACACTGATCTCAGCTCAGTCTGTTTTCTTTCCTAAGGCATCAAAGAAACTTTTCAAAGAAAAGACAAGAAACTTAGCTCATTTTCTGCCTGGAATAATATATTTCTCCAAGTCTTAATGATCAACTAAAATTTTAATTTCTTCCTTCATCTTCTCTAACGGCAGCTTTTCACACATAATCATCCCTTTCACTCATATTATCAGGCCTGGCTTTGTTCCATTCTTCCTCTTCTACATTTATTACCTGTTCTGCTCTTTCCTATTCAGTTACACAGCTGAAAACATTAAGTCCCTTACCTTCCTGGAAATAACTTTTTTTTTCTCTGTTGATAAAATACTGAAGCAGCTCTTCACAAATAACATTAAATCAACTTGTATATAAAAACGCTTGTTTCAATTTGTTTTGCTAAATACACATTTTGTTGATGTTTGCATTTGTTGATTTAGAGGTGTCTGTAGCAGAGATTGCATTATTTTATTAGTAATATAATAATATAAATACAATATAATTTGTAAAAATTAGTTTACTCAGTATGGGAACATTAAAAGTGAGCATATGTAAAGAAAACACTCATAATGACACATAAGTAATGGTCTCTAATTCACACTTGGGGATAATCTGAAAACAAGCTCAATGTCACTTTCACCTCTTCTTTATCTTGCAACTCAAAATTCTCATCCAACATTGTAGAATCCCAAACAACAGCAATAGCAACTCACTTCACATTGTGGTTATTTGTTGTCACCTAGTAGATAAAAATAAACAATACACTAAAAGCAACTTTTATTGACACTAGGAATACTTAGCATTATGCTTATCCCTGGAAGAACAAGGCAAAATTGCTGAATGCTTTTTCAACAATGAAAGATGCAATTATGTATAACAGAAACATGTCTAGTGTCCAGTGCTGAAGTGATTCATAAAAAAAAAAAAAAAGCAGATTTTGCATACGTGATTCATGCGATATGTTTTTAAACAGTTACCAACGCACACAGGTACTGTTTGAGCAAATGTCAAAAAAATTTTTTTGTAATATCCGTAAAGTACCGAGAGCTTGCTTCACATAGCATGTAGAACAGAATGCTGAACACTGCCCACAATTTCTACAGTTTCGGGTGCTGGGTGATTGACTTTATCATAGTTATTATTTGGTGACTATTATCCACTTATATAGGTATTATAAAAATGCAGGGATTTCATAATAACTGAAAAACAATCCCCACGTATAACTTCACCAAGAATAGGTGTCTGCAACAGCTTCCCAAACTCAGTCCTGGGGACCCACTGTGGCTGCAAGTTTTTGCTCCAACCAGCTTCTGTTTTTAATTGGACTCCTGGGCTAACTATGTGAACTGTTATTTCCCAAATTCTGTGTTTTGAGAACAATACAGAAATTAAAAAACTAAGTTTGGTAAAAATAAATAAATCTGTACTAAGCAGTCATATGGGAATAATGCATGTTTTTTTTCTTTTAACAATATTTTCATCTTCATTCTACTTTTTCAAGTGTTCTAATTGTTTAATTAATTCATTATTTAATATCTAGTGGGTCTGACACTAAAGTAGTTGCAGCCTTTGATTATTCAGTGTTATTTGCCTGGGTGTCTGCTCTACTTGTTTTTTATTGTCATTAATAAGGTACAATGAAGGGGGAAAACTGCACAGAGAAAGGGCAAAATATAATAAAATCAACAACAGAGAGTTAAGTATTTAAATCTACGGCAAAAGGAGAAATATTTCTAAATGTCATATAAATGTAAAGAAATCAAGCTGGTGTGCTTTTCTGAACATAGAAAAAGAGAAAAAAATGTCAGCTAATTAAATGAGATCAGTGTTACAAGGTGTTGTCACTGATTATGAATCTGGTTGGAACAAAAACCTGCAGCCACATTGTGGGTCCCCAGGACCAAGTTTTGGAAGCACTGCCCTACAGTATTAGAAGAATGAAAAATATCCACATTTTGTCTGCAGAAACAAGCTGCCAGTGACTGTGACAAACAATGGGCTTACTGCAACTTTTCCAAAACTGCTCAGCATTGTGGTTTGTTTCAAAAACTATTTTCTCCACCAGAATATTATCGACAAATTATAAACAGTCCAGATAATCACAAACATATATTTAGACTGGGGTTACACATAAATGGGTAACAAGGAGGTTCAGGACTGTCAGACATACTATGAAGCAGACCCACACATGAACATCACTGAAATTTGGCACATACGAGACAGGTATCAGTTCCACTGTCCACGTCAACATCTGATGACCAATTTACATTGTCCTCACTATCGCCTGATTCGACCAATTTAGTTTAGTTCAGTTTAGTATCAGTTTGTTACAAAACTGGCTTTACGACTTTTCATTTACATGTCTTTTTAGTTGAATACGAATATTGATGAGTTACCACAGAGTTACTATAAAGTGGCACAAATATATGATTTTTTATAGCATGATGTTATTTCATTCATTAGACAGCAGCAGAATAGTGTCCCGATAGTTATTTAGGCTTATACAGTAAAGGGGTTCATTACACATCACTCCAAGTGTAACTCATGATCGGAATGCTATGTAATTGTGGTTAAGTATTAGTCAGACTTGGGGTGATGTGTTATGATCCCCTAATAATCTCAGGGCTAACACCACAGAGGTTAACACTGGCTTTATCCACTTAGTTCCTTAATGGCGACAAAAGCATTGAAGATGTTAGCTAGACTTTATACTTTGCACCAATGCTTGTTCCTATGCACTTTTTTGTCAAATTATTGTTATTTATTTATTTTACATTTTTAATGTTCACTACCTTAAGTAGCATGGGAAGTTAGCTGGTATAGCAGAGAGGCAGGGTAACAGAGGAATAAAGGAAGAAAATATGCTGTACAAAGTATACAAGATGAAGGGAGTTCTTTAAAAGTAAATTTAAATAGTAAGCTAATACGTAAATGAAGTCGTATTGACTGTTTCTCTGTTTTAAGATTGACAAGTTTGCAAATTCACAAATGCCTTTCAATGGGGAATTTAGAAATCTCAAAGATGTGTACATCATGCTCTGCTCAAAATATTCAAAAATGTAACTTTTTTTACAAAATTTCTTTGACAAAAAGTATACCAAATTTCAACAGAAATCGGTCCAATGGAAGCACTGAATGTGCTTTTTGCATAATATGTAAATGTACATAAAATTGGATTAAAAGTAATTATCAAAAAGATGTTAGTCTACATAAACATTCTACTTTGAAAAATATATAAACAAACAGGAATGCAAAGTTCCTGGCATCCATGTGTTGCAGGCTTCTTTTTTTTTTTTTGATCAAATTTTTGTTTTGATTACTAATAAGATATTATACCAAACAGATATCAAGCAAGAATTATAAAGACCTTGGAGTGGTCTATCAGGACTTGGAGAACACCCAATGTTTATGGAGTTGATGGCCTCCTTTAGTTCGGATTGAGTAGATCAGGAGTCTAATATGGAAATATCTTCTGTGAGTAACTTCTATTAGTAAGAGAACTGTTATTTTTAGTATTAGGAAGGAATGCTCTGGTATTGCAGCTGTACATCCTCCACTACAGAAACATGATGGGTTTGGCATAAGAATTTGAAATTCAGTTTTATAGTAACACTGAATTTCACCTCTATTTTACAGCAGAAATTTACAATGCAAGTTCTAAATCCACCACACGATGGCACATTCTTTCCAGAAATCAAGGACGTCTTTGTAAGTCATTGATTTTTACTTCCATATAAATGGAAGTTTGGTGACGGGACCAAAAATTTGCCATCGAGTTAAAGTTCAAATTCCAATTCTAAAATATTTGAAACAATGATTTGCAAAATGTTTGATCAAGTAGCTTTTGAAATACATCATTTGTTTAAATACAAATGCATCCAAGCATGGAGGCACATGCAAGCGCATGCACACTCAAAGAAATTTATAGGTGAAGATAACTATCAGATGCCCACCCAGAACATATCCTTGATGATAAAGAAATTAACATACATATAAATGCATAAGCACCAGCTCCATAGGTGTCAATGAACTCGAGAATCCCCAAAATTCTACCTCTAAAAAATAAAAATACCACATAGCCTTCAGATTTTCATCATGTTCAACTGTTACACAACTAAAAAATTCTGCATTCCATGAATAAGCCTTCCAACTCAACTCACAGGAAGGAAAACACCAATCTGCTAGTATTAGAGTGTTAACCTGTCTGTTTAGTTTTGTGGATGAGGGGTGTGGAAAACGAATTCTCAGCTGCATAATGATTCTACATTGATGTACAAAACTCCATATTTGAACTATGAATGAACTGGAAAATATGCACAGTATAAACCATTTCACATTGCATGTATATATTTGGTTTTAATAAGGTTATTTAGTACTGATATTTAAATATGGGCAAAGCAGCTCTCACACAGCACCATGAACTTTGGTTTGATTGCTTAGCTTGGTTAATATCTGTATGTACACTGCTCTCCTCATGTGACCAGTGTGCATACCTACAGAATATTGCCTGTTTTAAATCTGGTTATTTGAAGTGTGTCACTAAACTCTCAATTGGCAAAAAAGCTTTATTTTTAAATGTGTTGCTGTTAAGGTGTATTCTTCACCCAGTTTAGAATCACAGGAAGCTCTCCAGGTGGATGGAACGCCAATCCTTTGTAGAGCTCAATGACGCACACATTCCAAAGAAGGCAGGAGATTCAACATTGGTGCTATTGGAAATCAAAATAGCAGAAAAATAAAAATAAAGTATCAATTTGGTTTAATTATCGTCATTTGCTATAGATAATGTTTTGAAATTTTGCAATTTAGTGATGCAGTACCTAGCATTTTTTTCTCAGAACTCCAAAGGCTCAGGCTTAATTCCTAGCTTTGTAATAGTCAGTGTGTTCAAGTGAGTTGATTTTTCAGTGTAACTGTATCAAGTGAAATACAGGGGCTTTTTCCACAACTGATTCCTGCCTATGGATCTATGCAACAGGAAATGGCCTTACATGAGTATTACATTCCTGCCCTATGGGAAGACATACTGTAATATTTTTAGTGCGCATGTAGCTTGTGTGTGTGATGATTTTACTAGTTGCAAAGAGAATCAGACAACTTAAAGCATTTTTGGAATTAATCATTTGCTTAAACTTATTGTTTAATAATAATAAAAAATTAAAAAAATGACAGCAGTGCTTAAAAGCTACTTAATTCTTGCATCTTTTGATTACACCAGAAGCCTTGAAGAGTCACATTATCAAAAGAAAATTCAGCTCTGTCATACACAGCAAAATTTTAAGCTTTATGTATTGCAAAGACAGGTATAAATCATAAATGATGCAACATGACAGTTATGAATAAAGCTGTTTTTAGACTTACAAAACAGCATCTCTTAGTGCACATTTTTGGTGAGTTAAAAAAAAAAACTAATAAAATGTGACAAAATTTCAACTGATGAAGAAAAAAAAAAAAAAAACCAGGATGAAAACTAAAAAACTAAAACTAGAAAATGGTGAAAAAGTAAAAGTAAATAAAAACAAAAAAGCAGAAAGAAAAACTAAATAAAAACTAAACTAAAAATATATTAAAATTAAAAACCACTGGCTATCCTTCAATTTTAAAATGTAATTCTAATTGTCCTTAATCTGGGCAATCTGTATTACCTAAAAGTTATCTTGCAGGATACTGTAAAAATTTAATATTAATGCCTTGAGAAAATTATAAATCAGTCAAAATATACATAATATTCACAGTTTATTTTAGTATATACTAGTCATGATGTGCAAAGTCACAAGCTGCTCAAGGCATGCTCTTTTTGAGAGACACTTTGACTAAAAAACATTTTCACTCTATTGAATAAAATGAGAAATATATTCAGTAATAGAACTAAAGTAGCAAAAAGACGTTTTGTACTGTAGAAGCTGAACAATAACTCCAACAAATTAAACACAATCATTTTAAATGTTTTGAAAGACTTAACATTTAAAGAAAACTAAAAGTAAAATATATAAACAAATACTACTAACTCTTTGAAGGTAAACATCTAAATCAAATTCTAAAACTGTGCACACTAAAAATATACAAAAATATTTTTGTTCAGCAGAAAATAGGTAATATCAAACATATAATGTGTGTTCAACTTTTGGCCTTGTATATTCAAGATGGCAGAACAGCTTATCTGTATTACCTGATTAGTAACTTCTAAAGTTGTTGGATTATAAGTGGTAATTCCATGGGTACCAACAGAAAATACTCTTTTATACCTGCAAAACAAAAATAAATCATAAATTTAACATTTCACAATATTTGCAGTTTTTTATTATGAAAATTTAACAAGACACCGTATCTGTGACCTGTTACAAAATTATGAAGGGATGCTAGATGTACGACACATTCTATATATAATAAATTTAACAATTTTATTGTGCTGGAAAAATCTCCTGCATTCTTTAAGAAACCTGAGCACTTCGTTCTGGAATTAACTGTTTACACAAACATTTATTCTCTTAAAAAGCTAAGTTATAATTTTAAGCAATTATTTATTAACATCAGGCTGTATAATTTCTACTAAATAATCAATAGATTAATACAGCCACAAGTACAGGAAACTTTCTTGTTTGATTTGTGCTAATATTGTTGAAAGTAACCATTTTGTTTTGTTTACTGGGACCCAAACAAAGGAAACATAAAAAGGTCTAGAACCATGGGTATGATGTGCTAGTTTGTTTTACCAATAAATCAGTTGCTGACCTAGAAAATCGGTAAAACCAACCTGTCACAACCTATTGACTCGCCCTGTAAATAACTCGGGACTCCAGACCATAAGTGACTAGATAGGACCTACTCCCAAGAACTTGCCACAAGAGTATCCAAGTTGTAGTGGGCAATTTGCTAGAACGCATTTACCTTTAACTCATATTCATGGTAATAACTGGTGTTTTCCAATCTGAAGTCCAACACTGTTCAACCTCTATTTATTTATTATTACAACAGATAAGTTGCTAAGCACATTTTGCTTTTGTTCTGTTACTTTTTTAACTCAAGAATTATCATTACTGTGTTTGGCAGTCACTTTATTTAAAGTGACTCAAAAAGACAGACACACATTAGAATTGAGTATTTGCTAAGAAAACATTAAGTTAGCATGTTGAGAATTACAATCAGAATTAAAAGAGTGATGATCTGTGATGGTCACCTTTGTAACCTGGTTTGGAAATACTGGTTTCAAGAGTCCACAGACAGATGTTTCCTCAGTTGTGTTAACCTTTTTTTTTTTAAGTCATTTTGGATAAAAGCATCTGCGATGTGAATAAATATAAACGTAAATGAAAATCATCAAGTGGCCCTGCCTTCTGGAACTCCATGTACAGGAGACAAGGCAGTTAACAAGTAAAAATACTATAATATTACATAATATTTACATAACATAAAAAGGCTAAATAAACAATCATTAATATTGTTTAAGTACACCATAGAGAGACAAAAAATGCACCACTTCTTCGAGAAAACTGTTGCAATTACAAATAATCTGGCATTTAGTTTTTATTTTGTTTACATTGGATATATTTTATGCAAAAGTACTGCCCATCAGTAAACACAGGTAACATCATCCAGATATTATGAATAAAGAAAAAAGTATGAATTTCAAACACAAACAATGATACAAATTAGCTTATTTTACTTTAGTCAAAAATTAAATGATGGCAGCAGGGCTGTATTAACATTTCTCTGTAAAAGAAAAACAGGTGAAGGATCCTAAGGTAATAAAAAAAAGGAACGGTTTAAATTGCAACATTACAGCTGTTAAACTTTTATGACCCTTCATTATCCAATTGAGGTTCAAGAGCTAAAACAACTTTTCTAATATTAATATATGCATGTATTGTAGTGTGTTGTCCTAATATTGTACAAGGGTTTAATACCAATTTATATTTATGAAATTAATTAATCTTAGTTCTAGATTGCTGGTTTAAAATGCAAACCGGGATATGGAGAAAGAAAACAAGTTCTTTCATCTGTTGTGAGTGAGCATGGTAGAGGCAACACTGAAATTTGGTTATTAAAAAAATAATCAATGCTATTAATAGACACTAACACATTGTGTACCTTGGTTTATGGTTGCATCATCTAGGCTTATTATCAATGAAATCAGCATAAAATGTGAGTCACCACTATTTATTAATACATGCATATAATACGTTTGGTATTATTCAAGTCAAAATTATTTCTTCACAATTATGATTATTATTATTATTATTGTTACTATTATTATATTATTATATGGAACAGAGGCGCAGTGGTAGTGCTGCTGTCTCTCTTTAGTAAAGAAGACAGGAGTTCATGTCACGGGTGTTCTCTGTATTGAGTTTGCATGTTCTACCCTGGTAATCTCATTTGCTCCCACAGGAGGCCCTACTGTGTGTGTGTGTATATGTGTGTTCATCCAGTGATGGGACTGGCACACTGTCTGGAGATTGTTCCTCCCTTGCTTCTGCTTGCTAGGACAGGCTCCAGCTGCCCCCTAACCCTGTTTTGGAGAATACGGCGAGGAAGATGAATAGATGGATATAAGCCTACTATAACATCTGCTCAGTTCTTGTAACTTGATTGTGTGCTACACACTTTAATATCCTCCCTTTCTCTTTCACTGAAGTGCAGAAGAGCAGAGTCAATCTAGTGGCCGCAGGCAATATCTTGGTGAAATAACAAAATAAGCTTCCTTAGAGTAAAGGAATCTAAGCAATCATGTGACTTTTTCAGTTTTTGCTGACTACTTGTCTACAGAGTCATCTATTTACATCTGGGCATCAACATTCAATGTCAATAGCAGCACTTCATGATGACTTTCCAGTGTAAATCCACATCCCTGACGCTGAAAGGTGCCATGGAAGAAGAAGAAGTGAAGTGAAGTGTAGTGCACTGTCAGTCACCTTTTAAAATGGCTGATTTTCAAAACAATAGCTTGCTTTTTGCTTTTTTTATTCTTAAAAATTTCACAGATACCCTGTTTTGAAATATGTGGTTAAAATCAAGACAGATCAATATGCAATTCAATTTTTAGCTTGGGAAAAGGATATACTCGGTTCACTTAAAACGTTTTCTTCAAAATGGGACCCCATTACCTCCATTATATAATGCTAAAGAAGGCTAGCAATTTTGGAAAACTTACAAAATATGTTTCAATTTAGAACACAAGTTTACGTGGTAAACTAATATATACCATGATTGTGAAGAGACTACAACTTAAAAATATTGAAGTTATCTTTTAAGGAGCAAGACTTTCCCCCCACAACCATGCATCTACAGCTCTGTGTGCATTTGGTTTTGTCATACATTTTGCGGCAATGAAGAAAAATGTAACCTTTTTCAAGCTGAAAAAAATGGCATCACAACAGACTACAGGCTAACACTCAAAATCAGTGTGCTGAGTTTCAAATAATATGCAAGCAAAAGCATTTAGTCAAGTATGGAATTTCAAAGTGAAAGATTTTGAGACCTTTAAAACACAGCTTAAAATCCATGCAGTGTACTGACTTACTTTAAAAGCCACACATGGTTGAGTCTGTGAAGGGATTTAATCAAGTCCAACAGGATTCTGTGGAACTGCTAACATTTTTTAGTACTGTATTTCATTATTATTCACATAAACGGAATGACTTCTGAGCAAGCTGTTACGCATAAACTTTACTTTGTAACAAAGTGCTAAAACTTCCTCTCTTCTGAAATAAATAGAAGTCTGCCTATCTCTCTCTCACTCATAGTAGCTTTTGTGTTCATTTTGTGAAATTAACTACCATTAAAAAAAAAACTTGCATACTTTATAAAATTATAGTATTATTCTTTTTAAGATTAAAAGAGACATTTTCCTGTGTCAATAAACTAACTAGACATTTCAAATTTAATTTTTTTTTTTAATGAGTTTTAATTACACATTAATCTGTTTTATGATTCCACTTGACAAGAAGTGAATCATAAAGACTCACAGCCTATCAGGCATAAGGCTGGAACAATTTCTACATTTAGTGTTAATTTCTTGCGGGTAATATTAATGCACATTGTGAGATTTTTGAACTCCTTTGAGACCCTCCCAAACTGTTCTGCATGACGAAACGAGGTTGACACGTCTGTCGAAGATTGCTTGCCCATCCCTGTGTCAACTACTGGTTCACGGCACCACCAAAGCAACTGCAAGTTCGCAGCCTCCCCGCATAACACACCTGTCGCCTGAAGGTTAATACAGGGCGCATTCTAATCCGGCCACTGACCCGGCCCCTGCACTGCTTGTTTGCTGTGTTATTGTGGATTGAAGTGGTACCTCAGTTTGAATAAATACCCTTACTGTTACTGGCTTGATTAAAATAAAGTTTGTTTTTTTTTGCCAAGGACACCAATAGTTCTTAGCATCTTCTCTTGGCTGCAAGGTTGTGACTCACGCGTCACAACATACACAAACATTTAGTCATACCAGGCTGTTTAGATTCTGCAAATTAACCTAACAGGCACATCTTTAGGATGTAAGAAGAAGTTTGAAAACTTGAAGAACACACTCAAACTGCAAATATGACAACTACTACTACAACTACATAAGAGTCAGGCCAGGGACTGAACACAGAATCAAGCAGCTTGTATGGCACCACAGTGTAAAATAGCACTTCACATTGCTTGGACCTATGATTAATTATTTCTGGAATGTTTCCTTATTACAAGTTACTGTTAAGTTTCCTCAAAGCTTTTCAGAATTTTTACTGTCAAAAGAAAATGCTGTTCTTTGCTTGACCTTCAACTGTGTGTCCTATGATGAGCTGTATACTTTGTAATTTTACATTTCCCATCATGACAATGGCATGTTTTGGGATGACTGTTTTTAGGACTGCTGTTTCAAGTTTGAAATCAGTATGAATGCTTGGTTGGGTCCCACTTTTGACATTCTGTCCCTAAAACAGGCACATAAATTGTCTGGTCTGAATTTTAACCTGGTCTTGTTAAAGAAACATTGATGGATAATTTTTGCAGAACTTGACTAATCTGCCGACTAAAGTAATGACAGCTGTCTACAAAAGGTAAAATGAGAATGCATTTTTCAGAATTGCTTTGGATTATACATAGCATCCTTCCTAATAATTGCAGTTAACTGAGTGTTGAGTATATTTTTTTATTTAAATGTATATAATGTACTAACAAATCTAAAAAATGTAAAATATATTAGTCACAATAAAAGACTTAAAATTATAAAAAAAAAAGTCCATATGTGTGCTACCATTATGGGTTTTACTCAATACAGCTTGTTTTGTTTGAAGAAGGGAAAGAACAGCTTTCAAACATGCAAGCAAACACTACTGAAATGTAAAATAATGTACATTATTCAGCATAACTTCACATGAATAGTTTTCTTTATAATGATATTATTCTGGACAGGTTATTAAAATGGAGATTCGTGGAACAAATTTATAAGTACAAGATACAAACACTGCTCGTGGCGAAAATGACTATATAAATAAAACCCAACAACTATGGGCACAGAAGCACAGAACTGTATTATTGTTTTGGATGTTACACAAAGTTACTTATAACAATCTCAACCTGCCAAATCCAATTTAGAGTTGTTGGGAGCCAGATTATAATATGAATTTGATGCCAGCCAGGAAACACCAGTCCACTAAACTGCCAAAAAAATTTTACCGTTCATGTAATTTTGCACAGTTCTTTTATATAAGAAAAGACCTCCATAAACTTGGATATTATTTTCTGCACTTAGATGATTTAGTGCTAAAAAGAACAGCATTAAACTTAGCAATTCACTAGTTTATAGTAAATTTCAAGTCTGCCTGGGATTGTGACTTGGTACAGACCTAGAGATTTAGAAGTGATTTTCAACTGATATTCTGACCGGCAGACATCAATTGTTTTTTCTGCAGGTGTTAAGAAGTATCTTCTGAATGTATCCAATGTGCCTGTATAATATGTACTAGAAGAAACTCCTTATTAAATTATAATAGTAACTGTGAAATTGAGAAGGTATATGGGTAACTTAAATAATCCATGATTGTTTATAAAGTACTCACACAACTGAATGTGGATATACAGTGATCCCTCTCTATATTGCGCTTCGACTTTCGCGGCTTCACTCCATCGCGGATTTTAAATGTAAGCATAATTAAATATATATCACAGATTTTTCGCTGGTTCGCGGATTTCTGCGGACAATGGGTTTTTTAATTTATGGTACATGCTTCCTCAGTTTGTTTTCCCAGTTGTTTTCATACAAGGGACGCTACTGGCGGATGGCTTAGAAGCTACCCAATCGGAGCATGTATTACGTATTAACTAAAACTCCACAATGATATACGATGTGCTTCTCGCGCGGTGCTTGATTGTTTGCTTTTCTATGTCTCTCTCACTCTCTCTGCCTGACGGAGGGGGTGTGAGCAGAGGGGCTGTTTGCACAGAGGCTGTTTGCCTACAGGACACGGACGCTCCTCTAAAAAATGGCGCTTTATCGCGGTGCTTCGGCATACTTAAAAGCACAAAAGCACGTATTGATTTTTTGATTGTTTGCTTTTCTCTCTCTCTCTCTATAATTCTCTGCTCCTGACGCGCGCACTCCTTTCAAGAGAAGATATATTTGCATTCTTTTAATTTTGAGAAAGAACTGTCATCTCTGTCTTGTCATGGACCACAGTTTGAACTTTGGACTAAAGGGTGTTATTTCATGTCTAGAGGGCTCTAATAATGTTAACAGTGTGGGAGAGTTTATAAGGGCTTAAAATATATAAAAATAACCATACAAACATATGGCTTCTACTTCGCAGATTTTCATCTCTCGCGGGGGGTTCTGGAACGCAACCCCCACGATCGAGGAGGGATTACTGTATTGTAAACTAGATTGAAAAGATAGCTCTGCCTGTTTTAGTCAGTCTGGCACATTGCATCTTTGATCACTGTCCATTCCAGGAAAATATTCCCGATTACAACATAAGATTTACTTACTAGAATTAATAGTCTGCTCATAAACAGTGTAGTAAAGACAGGCAATGTAATTATTAGAACAGAGCAAAACAAAAATCTACTGCAAGGGCAAGCAACTGTATTAAGTACTTCAATCACTTCAGAACCACATTTTTGCTTTCTTGCCATCTGTCAACCAGTAAAGTATAAAAGCTCACAACTCCAGACTTAAAAACTTTTCCTTCCTTAAAGGGGTAAATCTCTTTAAGTACACATTCCTTATACATCTTCGTAAAACAGGTGTACTTTGTATTGTATTTAAAATTACAAATATGTTAATTATGCAATGAAGAACTTACTCTTTGATTAGTTTAATTTTTTTGGTACATTGTATTAATCCTCAAGGGGAAATTGTCTTTTCGCATGACCTTTGGAGGTCAGAGTGCACAGTCAGCCATTGTACAGTGCTCCTGGAGCAACTTTCAGATTAAGGGCCTTGTGGAAGGGCCAAATGGAGTAGAATCCTATCTGGCAGTAACAGCATTTGAACCAGCAATTCTACTCTTTTTTTTTTCCATTCAGAAAGAAATATAAGATTAACCTAAATCTCTCAAATCTAATACCTTGAAGATATATTTTTAAGGTAGAAAAATATTAAATATTTTATACTAGCAAAATACCCGCGCTTCGCAGCGGATAAGTAGTGTGTTAAAGAAGCAATGAAAAAGAAAAGGAAACATTTTGAAAATAACGTAACATGATTGTCAATGTAATTGTTTTGTCACTGTTGTGAGTGATGAGTGTTGCTGTCATATATATACAGTATATATATATATATATATATATATAAATATGTATATATAAATATATATATATATTTACACACACACATAAACGTATATATATACGTATCTATACATATACACATATATATACACACACACATATATACATACATATATATCTACATATATACACATACATATACATACATATCTACATATATACACACACAGCTATTTCGTATCAGTGCAATACGCTGCTTGTTAAAACGGATAACTCCCGCTCTTACGTGCAAGTCTGCGTGGATATTATGAACTATCGATTTGTTCAAGTTCTATTTAAATTTTAAATAGAAGGAATTTTTATTTAGTCGACAGAAATATCTTTGGTAGGAATGGTAAAAACAGACAGGAATATTATTTGTGAATAAATCAACTCAAACCTTAAACAACTTATAATATTTTGCTCTCCATAAAAATATATCCTGTCTAAATTATACAAGTTAGAAATAAAGTAAACGTTAAAAGAACAAACATTCAAATTTCTTTACTCTTATGTAATTTTATATAAAAATAAACTTAGATTTTAAATATCCCAAAAGATTTTGCTCTCCATAAAAATATATCCTGTCAAAATTATACAAATTCAAATATGAACATGCTGCATAACAAAACCTGGAAATATAAATAAAATGTGTTCCTTTCAGCAATAACAAATCAAATCATTCAGTTGTCTTTGCTCATATGTCATTTTAGAGCTGGACGCCTGGCATCTTTTTTGGCAACAAGTTCGTTTATGTTTGGTGTGAGGTTCTGTGTTGTGGAGATTCTCAGGATGGATTGCAGGTGCTCATCAGTGAGGCGACTCCTGTGTGCTGTTTTGTTAGTCTTTATCACTGAGAAGAGCTTCTCACACAGATATGTGCTACCAAACATGCACAAGGTTCGAGCCGCATGTAGACGGACTTTTTGTTCTTCAAAGTCACCAAAGCGCCGTGCAAACTCAGTGCGCTCAGTTTATCAGCAAAGTGCGATTTGGGAACACCGTAGTGACGACTTGGTTTAACATTACTTGGCAACAGGGAAAGTGGGGCAAGTTGCACTGGTGCATTTGTGTCTCCCATAAAAGCAGCTTCACTTGAAATCACTTTGTGATTGTGCACGGGTAAAACGTCCGCTGAAGTGTCAGATTCTTATTTAATTCTTCTGCTTTCTGTATCTTCTGCATTGCATTCAGGTTACCCTGATGTTTTGTCTCATAGTGCCGTCTTAGATTAAATTCTGTAATTACAGCCACATTAGCTCCACAAATGAGACACACGGGTTCAGTAAACATATACTCAGCCTCCCATCGGTTTTAAAGGCTCTATTTTCAGAATCAACTTTTCTCTTCAGCATCGTGTGAGCTAGCTTCGCAATAACTTGCAGCATCATAAGCTAGACTTGATTAACGCGTAAGTGTTCGCAAGGCAGCTGAAGCGCTGCATTATGGGATCTGTAGTTTATTGTGTTACCAGCGCTTCATATACCCGGGCCATTAATAACAATAATACAGTATATAAAATGATCTCGCAGGCCGGATATAATTACACGCCGGGCCGGATGTGGCCCGCCCTTGAGTTTGACACATATGGACTAAATAGAACTTGAAAAGATATATTTTTTCAAATGTGATCGCAATTCAGATAGAGTTGACGCAAGCACTACAGCCTGCATGCCTCAATAAGTCATCCTCCCTCGCTCTTACTTTTTACCGCTCATCTAATGAATACACTGAGTATGGCTTTACCAAAACAATCATTGATGGCTAATAAAGTATCCATTATTCGAGTATGTAGATCGGGATATATATATATACATATATATATACCCGCGATCGCAGCGAGAAGTAGTGTGTTAAAAAGCTAGAAAAGAAAAGGGAACATTTTAAAAATAACGTAACATGACTGTCAATATACAGTATTTGTTTTGTGAGTGTTACTGAGTGTTGCTGTCATCAAGGATTTGATTATCATTATTTCTTTCAATCAGGTTGTATTTGTAGGATGTGTTGTGTTCAAGTTACATTCCGTGTTTGTCAATCGCTGTAAAGATGACAGGTTTCATTCATCGATTCTTTCTTACTGCATCAATAAACAGCTCGCCTTCTTCTTTATCTGAGACCTGACACACTGCATGCACGGGTTTTTTACACTGTCTTCCTTTAGGGGACATTGACTTTTTCCACGTGTGCTTTGTTTCCGCAGTAGCTGGATTTATGAATATGCTTGTATGTATCAGACGCTTCATATTTTTTTGCTGCCTTTTCAATTGTGTAATTCGTTTTGTTCAGCACTCTTTGGAACTGTTGCTTTTATCTGTGCACTGCGCCAGTTCACGGAGCCGCTCGTGTACATGCATCGAAGGTTCCCAGCTGTGCTGGTGCCATCTCGCTATGTCCATGGCTGTATTTAATGTTACCTTAGTCCTGGCACTTAAAACTTTCTCTCGCAGTTTCGCTGAGTTTGTGCCAAACACCACCCTGACCATCTCATCTTCCTCTGCATAAGCACAGTCCTTCACCCGTGAATATTTAGTGGAGTTTGCTATTGATTGCCGCTGACGGACGGCCTTATATGGGCAGGCACTAAATTACAAACGCCAGTGGCAGCCTGTCTATGAACTTAATTTAAAGTGTAGGTTTACATCGTGCTTTGGTTCCGAAGTAGCAGAACTCATGAATATGGTTGTATATGTCACTCGCTCGCTTCTTATTGTTTCGCTGCCTTCTCAATTATATAATGCATGTTTTCTTCAGCGCTTTTGAGGTCTTCCTGGTTTTCTATGTACTGCGTGATTACGGGAGGCGTGATGATGTCACACTAAACTCCGCCCCACGGTTTCAAGCTCATCTCCATTACAGTAAATGGAGAAAACAGCTTCCAGTTATGACCATTACGCGTAGAATTTCGAAATGAAACCTGCCCAACTTTTGTAAGGAAGCTGTAAGGAATGAACCTGCCAAATTTCAGCCTTCCACCCACACGGGAAGTTGGAGAATTAGTGATGAGTCAGTGAGTGAGTGAGTGAATGAGGGCTTTGCCTTTTATTAGTATAGATACCATATTTCACAGACATTTTACAAAGCAATTTGCATTATTCTACAAATTAGAGCTTAAAGCAGCATATAATGCACAGTAAACTCATACCAACAAATATCACAATTGTAAAAGGTAAACTATCCAAGAAGCTTGTTCATAAACATGTACTGGAATTTTGAACTGGTGTTCCATAGTAATTCTTTAGTAACAACTCTTATGATTATCAGAGGAGAATGATGGAAATCAAAGCAAGATAACTTTAAAAATGAGACATTCAGTGACAAAAAATCAGTTTAAGGCACTTCCAATATTTCTGTTACTTTAAGTACTGTGAAACCACAGATCCCAACATAATTTCTAAACATATTCAGCACATTTTAAGATGAATGATTGTTATTATTGCGTTATTTTCTTCTGGTTCACAAACTCCACACACAAAAAAAAAGCTTCACTATTGTTGAACTTGTCTTTCTTCCTTCCAACGGAAAACACTTATTAAAAGAACAAAAAAGGTTTGAGCTGCAACAAAAACAGAATTAGAAATCATCACTGAAGCAGCAAGCAAACTGCATGAGCTGCCTTTCCAGTTTAACTTATTAGTGTGCTATACAACTGGAAAATAACACAAAAGACGTCTGTTCATTTCCAAACATATAGGACACTTAATTTATACTTTAAACAAGAACATTCAAAACAATTTTAAATGTGTACATGGCATCTCTGAATTTGAAAAAAGTTGTAAATTAAATTTATCCCTGCTTCAACTTAAAGCACAAATCACTCTTCCTTGCTTGTATTATATCACAATATATTTATCAACTTAAGTGCATGTGTTGGTTATATATGGCTATTCAACTGATGAAAATTAAACTAAATTAAACTTCATTTATGGTTAATATTTAATACAAAAGATTCTATGTCCAAGGATCCTTCCAGGAGACAGCCCTAAATTACAGCCTTGACCCTTAAAAATGTATTTCTCTCTCTTCGAAAATCGTTCAAAGTTTTGTCCTTTATCTGCACATATTATTCTAAAACAAACCCATGGAATAAAAACTTAAATGCTCCCTTTATAAATAATTTTAAAATAATAAACTGAAATGTCTTGATTAAATTTAAATTATTGTCTACTTTCCTACTGCTATCTAAAACAAAGTATCTAACTTCACTATGAAATTACCCTATACTAGGACTACACTGGTCTCTTTAAATTTTCTTATGATTTTAACCCAACTACATGAGTGTATAAAACAAGTAAAGGCCAGTATACAAATTCTCAAGCAAAGGTCAATGAGCTCCATGTGAGAGGAAGCACATGGAAAACAGTATAAAATTTAGGATTTTATTAAATATTGCAAAGCTGCTGGACCAGATGGATTATAACCTCAGGTGCTGTATATCTGTGCCTGAGAGTTGTCTGGAGTTTTCACTAAAATCTTCAACTCATCCCTGAAACATGCAACCATCCTACAGGTTTACATAAAGACCACCTTTGTACCGCACCCAAAAAGCCTGGGTAACTGCCTGAATGACTACAACCCAGTTTCCCTCAATTCAGTGGATATGAAATGTTCAGAAAATCTTGTGCTATAATATATCAACATCATTGTGTCTCTCTGAACCTTCTGCAATTTGCTTATTGGATAAACAGATCTGTGAATTATTCTATATCACAGACCCACTAAACCTCTTCATCACTTATATGGACAGAACATGTATGTTCAGATGTTATTTATTTAAGAAACTCCCTCTATAACTGGATAGTGAGCTTTTTAACAGCTAGAACTCACACAGTTAGGATAGGCAAAAAAAACATCACCATTGTTGCTGAATACTGCACCTCTTCAAGGCTGCTGTTTTTGCCCAAAGCTGCACTCACTTTTATTTATGATTGTACAACCAGAGAAGACACTAATCATATAATTAAATATGTGGACGATACCATAGTCATTAGTCTCATTAGGGCTGCAACAATTAGTCGATGTAATCGACGACGTCGACTACAAAAAATCGTCTACGCGGATTTTTTATTGCCGACGTGTCATAAACAGAACCTTCAATAGAGGCTCCAGTCACAAAGAGCCACATTGGTTTTTGTAACTGCAATGCACTACATGAACGTCTGGGGGCAGTATCATTTGTTATTGTTTGTCAAGACTGCACACAATCCTACCAACAAAGAAGAACGTCTGAGGAGAAGAAGAATGTAGAGAAAAATAAACGTGGTTGCAATGGCGAGTCAGATAGAGGAGGGGGAAGGAGATGCAAAAAAATTTCAGACAGAAACTTTCTTAAGTGTGGGAGCACTTCACTGAAAAAGAAAAAAAAGTTGAATGCAGATTATGCAAAGTGGAGCTTTCTTTTCACAGCAGCACCATTGCAATGCATAAGCATCTGAAATGCAAGCATCCTGGAGCTGTGATGCCGCCGTCTCTTGAGAGGCAAGTTTTAACGAGTAAAGTTAGTGTCACATGTTAACACTGATGTTTATACTATAATGTGTATATCAAGGTTTCGACAATGATAGTTAACCCTTAAACCGACACATACTTGGGAGTTAATGCACCCCTGGACGCCAAATACTTTTTAAATGTCTTAATTCACAAAGAAAATGTGAAATTGTAATGGAACACATTTTTTTTCATGAAAAGAGCATCACAATTACTGCAACACTGAGCATTTTAAACACTGCAAATGAACTGTAAAAAATATATTAAAAAAAACTATTGCAATAATCTGTTATTATATGTTCAAGGGGCAACTGAAGCCATTGATGAAATTCATTAAATCACCGAGCCAACTGCGCTTGAACTGGCTGCACACAAACACACACTTTTGCTGTGTTTGTGCCAAACACTATTCTATCTGTGACCATCTCATCTTCATTTGCATAAGCACAGTCCTTCACCAGCAATTTTAACTCAGTTACAAAGTGATCAAAAGTCTTGTTTATACCCTGCGTCGTCCTCAGTGAATTTGTATCTTGCGAATATCGAATTCGTCTTAGGCATGACAAACGCCAGTGGCAGCGTATCTATGAACTTAATTTAAAGTTAAGTTTTACACCTTACTTTCCTATTCGTTTGCATAAGCACAGTCCTTCACGAGCAATTATTTAATGTTAGCTCAGACCAGGCATTTAAAAGTTTTCTCTCGCAATTTTGCTGAGCTTGTGCTAAACACTATTCTATTCCTGACCATCTAATCTTTGTTTGCATAAGCACAGTCCTTCACCACCAATTTTAACTCAGTTACAAAGTGATCAAAAGTCTCATTTAAACCCTGGGTCCTCTCAGTAAACTTGTATCTTGCAAATATCGTATTCGTCTTAGGCATGACAAACGTAAGCGGCAGCGTGTCTATGAACTTAATTTAAAGTTAAGCTCTACACCTTGCTTTCCTATTCATTTGCATAAGCACAGTCCTTCACTCGCAAGTTTAACTCCATTACAGCAACTTTAACTCCGTTACAAAGTGATCCAAAATCTCGTTTATACCTCGTGTCTTCTCATTAAACTTGTATCTCACGAATATCGTATTCATCATAGGAATGACAAACGCCAGCAGCAGCGTGATTATAAACTTAATTTAAACTTACAATTTACACCGCGCTTTGTTTCTGCAGTAGCTGCACTTATGAATATGCTTGTATGCGTCACTCTTTTCATATTCTTTTGCTGCATTCTCAATTGCGTAATGCGTTTTTTGTTCAGCGCTCTTTGGAGCTCTTCCTTGTTCTCTACGTACTGCATTCGCAGTCAGTTCAAGTGAGACGCTCACTTGTGTGATCTTGTGATGTACACGGCTTATTTAATGTTAGCTAAGACCCGGCACTTAAAAGTTTCTCTCTTTGTTTGCATAAGCGCAGTCCTTCACCCACGAATATTTACCTTATATGGGCAGGCACTCAATTACGTGGGAGGCGTGATGATGCGGACGCTAACTCCGCTTCACATGGCGACCGAGCTGCAGGCTATGGCCGTATATATGGTCGAAAGTAGGTTCCACTTATGACCGTTATGCGTAGAATTTCGAAATGAAACCTGCCTAACTTTTGTAAGTACGCTGAAAGGAATGAGCCTGCCAAATTTCAGCCTTCCACCTACACGGGAAATTGGAGAATTAGTGATGAGTCAGTGAGTCAGTCAGTCAGTGAGGGCTTTGCCTTTATTAGTATAGACTAGTAGAATACCAAGGCCAGAAAGGAGAAGTAGTGTGTTAAAGAAGGTACGAAAAAGAAAAGGAAAAATTTTTAAAATAATGTAACATGGTTGTTAATGTAATTGTTTTGTCATTGATATGAGTGTTGTTCTCATATCTATCTATATATATATATCTCTATCTATATATATATATATATATACCGCGCTTGGCAGCGGAGAAGTAGTGTGTTAAAGAAGGAAAGAGAAAGAAAAGGAAACATTTTGAAAATAACGTAACATGATTGTCAATGTAATTGTTTTGTCACTGTTATGAGTGTCGCTGTGATATATATATATAGCAAAATACCCACGCTTCACAGCGATGTCATGTGTTAAAGAAGTTATGAAAAAGAAAAGGAAACATTTTAAAAATAATGTAACATGATTGTCAAAGTAATTGTTTTGTGTATTTGGCAGCGCCAGGAAGTTGTTTTCGCAGCTGCATCAGAAAATGTACCACACGTCTGACACGCCTCCTTTTTACTGTTTTCTCACAGCTTGGATTGCTGCTGTCATATATACATACACACACACACACACACACACACATACATATATACATATACATATCTTCATATCTACATATCTACATATACACATATATATATATACATACATACCTATCTACATCATATATACACATACATACATACATACATACACACACAAATTATATATATGTGTGTATGTATGTATGTATGTATGTATGTATGTGTGTGTGTGTGTGTGTATGTGTGTATGTATATATATATATATATATATATATATATATATATATATATATATACACATACATATACTTGTGTGTATGTTTGTATGTGTCTATATGTGTGTGTATAGGTTTGGTCACTGAGTGCAAGGGAAAAATAATAAATTATAGTCTATAAGTTATTAAACAGTAAAACATTAACGCTTTTAAGAAGTACAGGTACATTGAAATTACATTTTCTATGTGAACGCTCAAATTTGTGCCTCTGGTAATGTGCCTTACCGCATTTAAAGAAAATTAGTTTTGTGTCCTCTGCAGTGTTAAGAGAGAAAGGCTTTGGTTTGGGATAAAAGGAAAAAGGTGTAAAGAAAGGAAAGTTGCCTTTTTCTTTTATATAGTATAGAGAGATGTGTTCGCTGACGCTATGATCGCCTTTTGGGGACAGTCGCGTGGGTCTTGTGTAGACTGGTGAGACGCCCCGCCATTAATCGGCTGTGATGGCACTGTCAGTCCTCCACTCGTGCGTGTCTTCATAATTCGAGGTGAGGACCTGATAATCGTGATACGTGCAAAAGAAAGTGTGAATGCCTTAATATTATTTTGCCGTGGTGTAGAAAAGGGGTCCCGTGTTTGCACTTGTCTGGGCTATAGCGCAGGGGAGGATGAAAAATTAAAAGTGCTCACTTTGACTTAAGGCAGAAGCGCAGTCAGCGCCTCAAAGGCCGGCACAGCTATGCACGCTGGCTGCTCGACTTTTGCTGGGCAGGAGACCCCAGTTTTGCAGACACGCTCATGATATCAAAAGTCTCAGCCTTTTGGAGGTCATTCATATATATATATAGCAAAATACCCGCTACCAGAGCGAGAAGTAGTGTGTTAAAGAAGTAATGAAAAGAAAAGGAAACATTTTAATAATAACGTAACATGATTGACATTGTCATGAGTGTTGCTGTCATATATATGCCTGCCTAAATAAGTCACCCTCGCTTTGCTCTTACTTTTTACCGCTCATTTAATCATGGCTAGTGGCGGAAAAATTATAAAATGGAAGGAGGATGGCTTTACCAAAACAATTATTGATGGCTTAATCGATTATTCATAAAGCTTGAATTGGTGATCTGTTTTTCTGTGTTAACCTCATATTTTTTCATACTTCTTCTCAAACTAAGGTGGTGCGAGGGTAAAATGAATCGGGATGCACTGATCAATGTAATCGTGTACCAGGAAATCATGCATTGACAAAAGCTCCCTTTGCTTGTAATGCAAAGTGTGATTAAATGCATTATTTTTAACGCTATGGAGCACATGCATCAAGCTTCTCAGCTGTGCTTGTGCTAAGAAAAGGAAAGATTTTAAAAATAACGTAACACGATTGTCAATGTGACCTTTTGTAAGTAGTGCCTGGAGGATTCAGTGTGTAGAAACTCTAGAGACAGCGTGTGTATTAACTTGTGGATTTTTCTGTGAGTATTTGGTGGCAGTCTGACGAAGTTGCTTCGGAAGACAGCGTTAGCCGCGGAGCTCAGCTCAGAGCAAAATGAGGTGGGAGGGGAGATGATGACGTGACTCCCCCACCTGCCTTAACTGTCAATCCCCCACAAACACAGTCTCGGAATTTGCATAAGCACACCCTTCACCTACAATTTTAACTTAGTTACAAAGTGATCAAAACTCTCGCTTATATCCCGCCCTCTCATTAAACTTGTATCCCGCATTACCTGTGGGCATGTGAAACGCCAGCGGTAGCCTGTCTATGAACTTAATTTAAAGTTTAGGTTTACACCTTGCTTTCTTTCCGAGCTGGCAACACTCATGAATATGGTAGTATATGTCACTCGCTCACTTCTTATTGTTTCGCTGCCTTCTCAATTATAAAATGCATGTTTTCTTAAGAGCTTTTTGGAGGTCTTTCTGGTTTTCTACGCACTGCGTTGACAGTCAGTTCACGTGATTACGTGGGAAGCGTGATGATGTCACACAAAACTCCCCCACGCCATTCCAGCTCAACTCCATTACAGTTAATGGAGAAAATACCTTCCAGTTATGACCATTAGGCGTAGAATTTCGAAATGAAACCTGCCCAACTTTTGTAAGTAAGCTGTAAGGAATGAGCCTGCCAAATTTCAGCCTTCTACCTACACGGGAAGTTGGAGAATTAGTGCTGAGTGAGTGAGTGAGTGAGTGCTTTGCCTTTTATTAGTATAGATATAGATTAGCTTGTTACATATTTTAGTCCTTTTTTTATTTTGGCATAATATAGTATATGATGTGACAAACTACAACACTTTTCCTTCAGAGTTTGATGATTAAAACATTTTTTTTCTGTCTGCAAAATCATTCTTGTGTATTCCTGCTACCTCTACTCCCTCTGAGCATCTATTCTCAGCAGCTGGGAACATTGTCTCAAAGAAGAGAGCCAACCTCACACCACAGCATGTTGAAATGCTCATGTACCTGCACTGCAATCAGGAATATATGAACTGAAACTTTTATAAACCGTACATTATTGTTTTATTTTATTTGTATTGAAGCTTTATTTAAACTTTTGGACTTTAAGACACACCAGTGGCCATTTTTGGTTAAGTTAAATGCACTTTTTTTGTTAAAGACTATGTGCACTTTAGTTTGTATTGTTTAATGTATTTCTTTTTTATTGTGATGGGCACCCTAATATACAACATTCAATTTTTTTTATTATTATTATTTTCAAATTCATATGTTTCACTTGTTGTTTTTTTAATTTGATTATTATTAATTTTAATTGTGTTAATGCAGAGACATCAGGGTGACATTCACAGGTGGACAGACGTGAGCATATGAGGTAAGACATGCACTGGAGCACAGAACAGGATGTGCAACCACAGGTCGCAGGCATCAAAATAGTCAGGCATGAAATAATTGTGACTAATCGGAAAAAAATTGAACGATTAGTCAACTACCAAAATAATAATTAGTTGCAGCCTTGTCTCATTAGGAACAATGACGAGACTGGGTACTATCAGGAGATAAACAAAATGGCAAACTTGTGTCACATCAACAACCTAATATTGCACATAAACAAAGCCGAAGAAATGATTCTGGACTTCAGGAGGAAAGGGATGACCACTCACCAGTCTGCACTGAAGGAGCAGTGGTGGAGTGAGGGAGCAATTTCAAATTTCACAACCTGCTGCATATACAGAAACATACAATGGTGAACTTCTCCATCAGCACTAAGATTGTGTACTAACAAAAGGGATCATAGTCTGGTGAGGCAGGAGATCATTACAAAGGGTGGTGAAGTTCAGTGCCTCACCAGAGAAAGAATCTATACTGTAAATGTTAATCGCTGCAGAAACAGGACTAATTTTTTTTTAGAATTTCAGAAAAATAAAATTAACAATTAAATACTCACTTCTTAGTTAGACATCTATAAAAATCAACTAACTTGAACAGTTGAATCATAAATTGAACTATTTGTGATAAGACAGCATACTGTTTGTGAGAAGACAGAACCTGGACATTACATTTGAAAATGCGGTGTATTTAAGGAAATTCAGCTTTGTTGTGTTTAAAAGAATACACCTACTAGCGGACAGTGACTAAAAACTGATTAACGGGAAATGTGCCAAATCCAACAGCTGCTTTTAAATTGTAGCAAATTAAAAAGGCAAATACCTGGATGATGTGTGTCCCTCCAGCATTACAGGGATTCACAGAGAAGAGAGGCAAATCCAGTCCAATCAGCAGTTAGCATAAGGCAAGCACAAGATCAGATCGGAAAGCAAGTTCACAATAGCACAATGGGCCAATTTACTCATATGTTGAACTAACTCTGTATAGAAGGATTCACTAAAAACACACTTCAGGTTTATTTTGGTGAGGTACCATGCAATAAGAGTAATACAAACTACACTCTATTTAGAAGACAGTAAGCTCATTTCATTACTATGTGTTACAGGATTGAATATAAAATTATATTAATAAGCTACAAAGCTTTAAATGGCCTTGCACCAGACTATATCAGTGACCTTCTAAATCACTATGCTCCTGTTCGCCTACTAAGGTCCTCTGATTCTGGTAATCTCATTGTGCCACACACTAACCAGCACTCTATGGGTGACAGGGCCTTCAGCTCCATAGCACCCAGACTTAGGAATGACATCCCGAAATTAATTAGATCAGCTGACTCCATTTATTTTTTTAAAAAACAACTTAAAACTCATCTATTTAGGAAGGCTTTTAACTTAATGTAACATCCTGCCCTTTCTTTCAGTTTACCTCTCTGTCCAGGTGCTCAGGATAATTTGTGTGTCTGTTATATCACAAATTAGGTTATTTGTTAAGTTTTTCTTTTAGTATTGAATTTAGTATTTTACTCTGGTTTATTGTCCTTTATTCTATTTAATGCTTTGTTATCTGTTTCACTGTTCTATTCAGGAAAACATTTGTATCCAATGTTACATATACCCTGCTATTTTATTCCTAAGACGCTGTGAAGCGCCTTGAGCATGGGAAAGGCACTATATAAATAAAATGTATTATTATTATAAAAAAAGTATTTACCCTTAAGGTTAATACTTGTCGAAGGCCCTCTAGCAGCAATTACAGCACTGAGACTTCTTAGTAAGTCTCTACAAACTTTACACACCAGGATGTGCGAAGTTTATTCCATTCTTCCTGGAAGGTCCTCTCAAGCTCCATTAGACTTGATGGAATTGTCTGTAAACTACAAACTTCAGGTCACTCCACACATGTTCTATGGGGTTTAAATATGGGCTTTGGCTGGGTCGCAGTAACAAAATTGTCCTGAACCTACTCCAGGTATTGTCTTGGCTGTATGATTCGGGTCATTTTCACGCTGAAAGGTGAATCATTGCCCCACTCTGAGGAGGCATGCACTCTGGAATCCTGCTGAGATGGTCGTCCTTCCAAAAGGTTCTCCTGTCTCAGCAGAGGACTTCTGAAGTTCTTTTAGAGTGAACATTGAGCTCTTTGGCGACTCCCTGCCCATGGCCATTCTTGCCAAGTTTCTCAGTTTGGCCACATAGCTATCTCTAAGAAGACTTCCCTTGGTTCCAAACTTCTTCCATTTTGCAATTATTGAGGCCATCATGCTCCTGAGAACACTTAAAGCTTTAAAAATTGTTTTATACCCTTACCCTGATTTAAACCGCATCATAATTTTATTGAAGTTTGCAGACAGTTTGTTGAACGTCATGGCTTGTTTTTTGTCCCGACATGCAGTGTAAATAGTGAGACTTTACATACACGCGTGTTTCTTTCTAAATGATGTCCAAGCAAATCAATTATACCACAGGCATATATATGTTTTCACTTTGTCATTATAGGATATTAAGTGTACAATTTGCAAAAGTGTCAAATTTATCTATTTGAAATTAAATCTAAACACAATAAAGTGTACAGGATGTGAAGGGGTCTGAATACTTTCTGAATCTACTGTATATTTGTAACATAATCAACATACAGTACTAAAAAACCCAACTAGTGTCCAGGAGTAATTAAAATACTATAAAAACACAAAATTTGTATGGGTTCTATTGTACACACTGACTATTTGTCAAAAGCAAAAAATGTGTAAAATTTGGTATTAACTACAAAAATTGTCAAATGTTAAGGTAACAGCACACAGATGACACTATTGCACACTCGATCCTGTAAAATTTAAGGGAGTAAATTCCTTTTCCAAAATGTTAAATCATATTACAATAAAAAGTACAAATTAAAGAAAAAATAAAATGAATTTTAAATTGAAATTGATTACATTCACCTCAGTAGAAGATATCTTATTGTAATTCACAACCACTTAAAATGTATAAAAATAGGGGTAAAGTATATAAATATTAACCGCCTGAATTAATCAGAAAGCTGAATGTATCACATCTCCAATTTTGACAATAATTTGTAGTAATAAAGATAACAAGTTTGTTTAATATTCTGAAGATTAGTTGAATCTCTGAACAAAATGAAAAGCTGCTACAAAAATGTTATACAAAGCCTAGAAAAAATGTGATTGTTGTAAATATTTTAAAGCACTCTCAACCTCACCCACAGGTTTGGTTTTGTCAAACCAGAAAAACAATTAAAAAAAAAAAAAAAAAAGTAAAAACAGAAATTTCATCTATTCACCAATATTCTCATGTACTGTACTTCATATGAAAGTTGCAAGCTTTAGGGCACAAAACAGACCTTCTTGACATGGAATGTTAACTGTCACAGGAAACACACAAACCACTGCCATATAAATCTTCACAGAGGCAGACTAGAGACACCAACTGACTCAACATATCTTTGCACTATAGGGTGGAATTTGATGTAGTAAATGCATTTTTACCACTCTCTTACCAAATTCAAGTACTTAATTAGTGATGGTGTTATTAGTTAGTTATGCTTAAATGGTCATAAAACTACATAAAAACAAACTATTTTACGGCTTTCTCAGTTAAAGTAGCAAATATGCAGACAAAGAATGAATACCATGAATACTATAAAATTCTCTCTCTATGAAGACAAATCTTAATCTGTGATTTCTTTATGAAGATGCTCACATTGTTTTAATTTAAGCTAGTCAAAGGACAACCATAGCTAAAAAAGAAAAATTTAAAATAGAGAACTAGAATTTTACGATTAACCATTTTGTAAAGAAAACAGAACAATTTAAAGATTACTGGCTATGACCCCTTACAGTATCGGTGACAAGTCAAATCTTATCATGAGAAGGAACAGATGAAGTCTGCAAAAGTAAAAGCTGTAATTCATAGAAACAAAAACAATAACAACAAATAAAACTTTCAAGCTAAAGGATGAAATAATACACAAAGGCTTACTCAAACAGTTTGCATGGTGTCTGCAACTCACACATTACTTAACTCGAGCACACCATGTAAGTCATAATTAGTGAAGAGAGAACATTGCCGAGTTCGCTTCGCTACGAGTTCCCTGAAATCATGGAAATGTTCACGATATTCGCAGATCTTGGCAAAATGCATTACAGTCAATGGGGAAGGACTAACTGAATTAGATTTAACTAGATTATAATGGTGCAATCGTCTTTAAAGTATCCCTGAGGGCAAGGGAAACAAATGCAAACTATACTGAACTGATTATTGTGGCCAAAGAGGTGACCCGAGCTGTGCTGCAGCACTGCCAACCCCTGCACCATCGTGCCTCCCTGAGATCAAAGAAGAAAGAACATAGTCAGAGACTCACAATCATGTTTAGTCAAAACAAAGCAGAAATCTGTCAAAAGTAAAAAAAAAAAAAAAAATATGTATGTCATTTTATGTAGATTTATTTGAGAAACTATTACATTGTGTGCTTTTCGTCCTGCGGTAGGTTGGCACCCTGCCCGGGATTGGTTCCTGCCTTGTGCCCTGTGTTGGCTGGGATTGGCTCGATCAGACCCCCGTGACCCTGTGTTCGGATTCAGCGGGTTGGAAAATGAATGGATGGATGTGTGCTTTTCAGAAAAACAACCTGGCAGCTGCTCGCTGACCTGTCCCCACACAGTGTCAGTACGCAACCATAGACTGCTAACAATGCTGCAAAAGGGCACACAACAATAAGAAGATAAACTACTGCTCTGTATGGTTTTCAGAAAACTGAGTTTATCAGAAAAATATTCAACCGTGGGAGAAAAGGAAAAAAAAAAAAATCAGCCCTCAAAAAGTTTAAGGCAGAAAACGTGGTGCATGATGGAAACCACTGACTCATTGTGCTGAAGGCTCTCCAAACTCTCTGTGCTAATGTTTTGCACTTTTTCTTCTATCAAAAAGATAAAAATGTCTTGTAAATATTAATACATCTTTTTTTTTATTATTAATTCATAGAGTCTCCTGTGTTTTTGTCAGGCTCCTTCAAGGTTTGTTTTCATCCTGCACATGGATAATTATGTATGCATAAGGCATACGCCTCCTTCTCTTATATTGATGTGGAACTCCAAGATCGACCTGAACATTTGGCAAGTGCAACAAGCAGAGATAACCTGTTAATTATGCTGTACATGTTAAATAAAAATAAAAATTGAGAACCTCAATTATTTACTTATCTGTTAAAATCCTTAAATTGAGTACACCTACTATACACAGTATTAATATGCCTTTATGGCTTTACATTTTATAGCATTTGTTTTTATGAAAAATTTTAAAAACTGGTATGAATGATGATGCTATAGCAGCTCAACAACTGCCTTAGAACTTTTGATTTCCATGAAATCTGCATGTTCGGTGTATATCTACATGAGTTTTCTTTGCTAACCCCAAGTTTCTCCCAGTGTTCAAATATGCAGTGTCTCAGTCAGTAGACTTGTGATACTAAGAATACTAAGGTGCTACAAAATCTGTGGAAAACTGGGTCCTCTTGACTGTGACCACCCTCACTGCAACACTGAAAGCCCACTCAAACAATGCAACACAGCACTTCCAGTGCATACTGACCAAGCTCCTGGCTTTAATCCGGCCTTATCACCCAGAACTCCTTGGGGTCATTGGTGTACTTAGAATCATTTACACTGATGCGCCCAGGCAGTCAATCACTATGTGGTCCAGCTGCAGACAATGACTGCTGCTACTGTCACCCTGTATCAAACTGGTTCGTTGACGCTGGAAAAACTCCACACATCCATCAGATTGCCGCCACCACTATGGTTGCTACTGCTGTTGCTCTGATGGACATGTGGAGAGGCAGCGGGGAGACAAGGGTGGGAGTAGGCCTCAAGCAAATTGCTGGTAAGGACAGAATGGAGGTGACACATTCTTCGTTCCTGTTTGCTCCATTAACTCCCCCATCTTCTTTGTATTGGGGGTTCAAGTAGGGTGGCCACCCAGTAATCTTCCCTCTATTTTATAGCTTCAATCTGGGGGTCCCTCCTAAGGCATTGTAGGATATATGCAGCCATGTTGTAAAGGTGTCCCCCTGCCCACCACTTCCTGACTATCTTCTCCTCCTCCTCCTGCTGTTGATGCTCAATGACACCCACCCCCTGACAATAGGCACTGCTCTCTGCACCTGCTCATATTCCTGCTGTGAGCCCCATGCCGCCTCCTACTCCTCCTCCTCTTCCTCCTGGAGTGTCCATGCCCTGCCAGGCTGCCTACTGGGCATGTCCTCCTCTTCCTCGGCACCTTCTCCCACCTCGAGTCCTTTCCAGTAGGAACACCAGTGATGGCACATCATTCCAGCCAGGATTCTCCTGAATGACAAATTTAGTGGCCTAATCAAAAAGAGCCAGGACCTTGCAGAGCTGCCACTAATCCCTAGTATAATAACCCAGTGGTGGTGCTTGACTCTTGGACCTTGCTCCACCAGGCAGTGGATAATTGCCCTGCACTGTTCCCACAGCCGCTTCACCATGTACAGGGTGGAGTTCCACTGTGTTGCTGCATCACAAACCAATCTGTGGGGGGCAGGTGCTGGTGCTGCATTTTTGCAAGTAACACACTGGCAGTACAGGAGAAGCGAAAATGGCAGCAGAACCACCATGCCTTGCTCAGAAGCTCACCCTCTGCACCACGAGGATGAGCACATTAGCAAAACATGGCATGTGGGTCAATCTGACGAGTCGCAGGGTGGACAGGAGGTTGATGTCGTTGTCAGACACCACACTACCCATCTCAAGCTGCTCGGGGGTGTCATCCACCTCAGGACTTGATCCTGGAAGGCAGCCAGGATTGCAGGCAAAATATGGCTCCACTCACCCAGACACACCAGATCTGAGTGCTGGGACAGCCTTTCTGGCAAAATAATGGCGGCAGGGGATCTGCCAGGTGGGGATGCCACAACTCAACAGCTGACAGAAGTGGGCTGTGTATACCAGCTGATAGGACATGAGCTGCAGCACTAATGGTTTTACAAGATGCTCATTTAGATGCTGTATTTGGGAGTTTGGGAGGAGTCTATTACGCACCAGCAGTTGGGTGATGGTGGACAATTGCTGTACGCTAACAAGAGGGATAGGGGAGGGCGTGGAAGAGGAAGTGCTGCACACTGGCTACCTCTGAGTGTGGGCTTTTGCAGCCGAGGGCTGGCTTCCACTGGCAGACTCTGGTGCCAGGGAGTGCAAGCGGGCAACACATACCAAAGATAAATCAGAGGAGGCCTGCCCTATGCTGCCCTGATACTGATTCTATAGCAGCCTGTGGTGGTTTTTCATATGGTTGATGTGGTGGTAGTCCCCATATGGGAACCAGGCTGCCCCCAGTGTACCTTCTGCTGGCAGAAGTTGCAGACTACAGTGGCCAGATCCTCTGTCAATATGCTAAAATAGGCCCAGACGGGCAGTGTGCACAGCACCACACGGCTCATCATGGATCTGGGTGTCTGCTTCTGGCTACTGCCTGCCAGTGGCACTGCCTAACAAGACAGGATAGTGCCTAGCGCTGAGCCCTGTGTCAGTCCTGCAGCCCCTTTGTTGCCTCTGACACTACTGCCTCTGCATCTCACTACCAGAGCTGCTTCTCTGCGACTGGGTACGTGGCACCCATGGTTTGCTATTTCACCCTCCTCCTCTTCCACTGAGTCAGATCACAGCTTAACATAGTCAGCTATAAGAGGAACATGCAGCTGCTCCTCCCTTGCTGCCCGGGGTCTGCTACTCAGCAGGTAATGCACTGCCCCTGCCCCACTCAGTTCTCACTGGAAGTTCTCACTGTCATCCTTCCTAAATGTACCCAACACCTCCCCCAAAAGCTCCTGCCCATCACTTTCCAGGTATATTAGTGCCTCGTTTTTGACTTCTTCTCAGAGACCCCCAAAGGTGTGGGAACCTTTAAAGGATCTGGAGCCCTGGCCACAGGTTGTTGGCTGTACAGAATTGCTTTGGCTGCATAGCTGCTTGCTAGTGCTGGCCATCTCTGCAAGACTGACAGGTGGATGAGTTGGTGGTACCTCAGCCTCGATTAACTCCACAGCCACAGCCAGCTCTCCTTCCTCCAGCTTTCATGGTAATTGAATAGTTTTTTTTAACAGTGCTGCACAGAAAGCCACCCCCACACACACGTGCGAGCGCCTTTAACACTCAGACAATAGCACTGAACACCTAAGAAAAACAAAATTCCAGTAGCAATAAGTCCTTTAATTTATTTATTTGTCACTCGCTCACTCACTCTGAACTCTACCACTAAATACGTCCCACACAGTCTGTAATGATCAGCATTATATAGCCCTGGGGTAATCGGGGCGTGCCATCCAATGTTGGTTGTTACAGCTCCAGAGGATGGTGTGCTGGCTTAGCAAATCATTCTGGGACGACGAAAAAAGACCAACCAAATTATCAGTAAATAAATTGACAAACAAGGGTGAATGCGAACACAGCAAATTCGATGCGAATAGCGCTTTGTTGAAATTTGCTGATCAACACTAGTCATAATGATAATGCTCATTACTAAATGTGTATTCTTAGCCTATATATCCTCCAGAAAGGTATAATTCTCTGTTGATATGCTAATTAAATCAATGTAAATACAAAGGCAAATTTGGAGTGGCACACCATATATGGATACAAAGCTACAAAGTATACAGTAGTTATTCAGATTTAGTATGGCATACCTTCATTATTCCATAGCTAAATTACTAATAATCACTGTTTTTGGCAGTTTTGTTCTGGATTAGTTTAGTATTAAAATTAGGCAGCAACTCCTTGAGTAGTCTTACTGCCTTCCTTAAATTTAAATCCATCCAACAACTTGGTGAAACCATTTTACTATTACAAGGGTTTAAGGAGTTCATTTCTGCTGCATATACAAAAATATTGATCATTATTAGGCTTCATACTCACACTAGGTTGTATATTATAAGCTGAAAAATACAAATATATACACATTACTCAGCAAAAAAGTAATAAACAGAAAAAAGAACAGCCACAAAACTAAAATTTTACAGTACATTTTTGTTTTCCTAATAAGCTAACCAGGGTACATGATCAATTTACCTTTTTCTCCAAATGTATTGTTTGTACTGGTGGACAAAAAGTTAAAATCTGGTTTTATCTTGGACAGCATGTCTAAGAACTCTCCAGCTTGATTAAATACTGGTTTCAAACAACTGACTTTAGTAATGAGGTCATAGGAATATCAGCATACTGTGGACCACTCCTCTTATAAAGCTTTCAGTCTGTCTCTTACAGTGTTATGTCTTTTTTTTCTTTAAACACAGTTTACTGCAGCACTATTTCACATCAACTGCATATAAACAGAGGTCCAGATTCTAGTCACTGAACATCTAGCACCAATTTTTAATTCTTTATAGTGCTGCATTTAAAACTTATGAAGTCAATCCCAAAACCTTTTGATTAAAGCATGTGCTCGTATCAAATTACTTCATAACTTCACAGATAGTTAAATGGTGTCTAATAGAAGAGCTACTATATACAAAGTATTTTTTTAGAAATCAAACAGGAAACAACTGATACGAAGGCAGGTTGACTGAGCAGCTAAGGGAAATTATTTAAGCATATAAGAAACAGCAAGGCTGAAAATCTCCAAGAAATTTAATTGAATTAAGCATGTATGAGAATTCTTGTTATGTTATCTTGGTTAAGTCATAATATTTTACTGAGCACTTTTCGTATGCTCCAGCGGCCTCATGTATAACGCCGTGCGTAGAACTCGCACTATAACATGGCGTAAGCAAAAAAGCCGAAATGTGCTTATGCACAGAAAATCCAGATGCAGGAATCTGTGCGTACTCCAACTTCCACGTTCTTCCGCTACATAAATCCTGATCAGCGTGAAAAGTAACACTTGTGCACACGCTTTATGTAATGCCCCAACTCCACCCAGAATTACGCCTCTTTGAAAATGCAAATCAATATAAATCACCCTTAAGCGCAGCCTTCTGTGAAAAGACAATGGGAAAAGCATGGGGGAAAAATATAAGAATTTCAGCGAATACCAAGTGGAGGCAAAGGAAAAACATACTATTTGTTTAGTTAAACCGTGGTATAATCAACAAAAGGAAGTTGATCGAGTGACATAGCGTGTTGGAGAAACTTGAAAGCTCACGTTCACAAAATCGCACAGTGCCGGAAATAAAAAAGAAGTCACATATCAAAGTCGCCGTGAAAAGGCCAGTTGTAGCCCACTGTCTGAGTGTCATAAGAAAGCTTATTAGGGTACAGAGAAAAAAAGGCACACAGTGGGGAAAAAGCACAAAATGTCAACTTCAATCTCGAAATTTCCACTTTAATCATGTAGTTTACTTTGTCATTAAAGTAGAACATCATAAACTTTTATTAAAATCGTTTAATTAACCAGTTTCTCAAATCACATCGTAATTAAAGTAGCACGTTAAATGCTTTGTTTTGTATATGATCTTCTATGTGCTCTGTGTGTGTGAATCACTACTTGCTTCTTAAACCGGCTCTCTTTCTCCAACTGGACACAGAATCCATTACATTCATGAAATTACAGCTCTCTGAATAACTAAAATACTGAGATGTATAAGTGATATCATTTTTATGATGATACGAGTTAAAGCACGTTATTAAACATGGGTTTCACGGCGCAGTGATTGTGTGCGACGTTCGATTTAATAATTCATTGCAGCAGTACTCAGGGGCGGCTCTAGGCTTGTGGTGGCCCTGGGCAGAGGAAGAATCAGTGGCTCCTTCGCCCGCCAACGTCAATAAGGAAGCTTATACACAGTGGATGGCCACGTCCGTTGCAGACACTGCATAGCCGCCTCGTGCTCATGACACAAGCATTTAACTTTTGCCGAAATTTATCGCTGCGTTTTAGCTGTGTCGTTATTTTCTCTTTCTGTTTTATATTCAATATATATTGCCATGGCCGCCCCTGCAGTTCTTGCTTTTCTTTCTCCAAGTAACCGATTGCCACACAATCAGCTCTGTAACAGATGTTAAGCCATCTGTAAACTTTTTGAAGAATCGGTGTTCTAAGCTTAAGGGACATTGAAATATCTTCGTAGTACATGTTTAATTATTCCATCCTTCACGCCAGTCCCAGTGAAGAATATATATATATATTTAAATGAAGTTAAAGTTTTACCTGTATAATATAATAAACATATTTTGCTGCATTTCATCTTAAAAATGATATCGTCATCATATGTAAATACGCGCTTTATAAAGTGGTTCAGGTTGTGCAATATTATAACTGCAGTGCAAGTTTACAGTGAGGTAATTGTACTTATAAGTACAGACAGTTCTACAAGGAGCAATTATTGAGTGCGTTTATAGTTCTTGGGATGAAACTGTTCCTGAACCACGAGGTCCATACAGGAAAGGCTTTGAAACGTTTTGCCGTGGCTGAGGTAGCGTGTGCCTGATGCTGTATACCGATAATTCTCTTTCCGATCAGCTGCTGCTGTGATTCACACTCAGATACAGTTATATAAATACTCCGAGTGGTGCAGTGAGAGTAATATGGAAAAAGATGATCCGCTGTGGCAACTCCTAACGGGAGCAGCTGAAAGAAGAAGAAGGTGCAGTGAAAGTAACAACGCTAAAGCAGTTATGGTATTTGGAATACTATGGCTATTCCCTGGACCATTATATTGTTACAAGTTAATTACAATCAGATGCATTACACTAATAAACAATATGCGGTTAGTTTCAGTGTATTTATAAAAGCCGCATCAGGAAAATAAGGAGTAACCACACAGGAACAGTAGCACTGCTTTGACGCTGGGTGCCGCCAGTCTGCAAAACCGAGCGGAGAACTTGCGTACGACAAGGTATGAGGTACCGTGGAAAAGTGCGTGGCTTTACACATCGCGATTTGAATGTGGAAAAGTTCTTTCACAACATTTCTGTGCGTACGCACCGTTTATACATGAGGCCCCAGGTGTTTTAAACATAAGTTAAATTTATTTTTTAGGACTAGTAACTATTAAAATCAATACAAATCACCATATATCAACAATCTCCACTACAAATTGACTAACTGAATTTCAAATATACTGCTTTATTAATAGAGTCTCTGAAAGCAAAAACATGAATGCAAGACAGAATTTAAAATTGATAACAGGAATATGAAAAATTGTGTTTAAAACTGTAGTAGTCTTGCATAGTGAAAAAAAAGTTGCAAAAAGGACTGGCCTTAAGAAAACGTTTTGCACAGTGATGTAGATTATATTAAAAAATAAAACAAGCCTTTTGTGCAGTTGTAATCATTTTATTTTTGAAAGATAAATAAGAGACTCTGGAAATCCATTTGCAAAGAAGCAATAAAATAATAAAACAAAGAATTAAAAATGAATGAGAAACAACATTTGATCAAATGTCTTTCTGGATTGACAATATCAACATTATTA